>NW_006921722.1:1765514-1786781 GCF_000298275.1 Orycteropus afer afer
CACTCACAGTCCTGGCGCTGCTTGAACCCATCCTCACCCCCACTGCGTCAATCCACCCACTGAGGGTCTTCCCCTTTCTTGCTGACCCCCTCCTTTACTTAGTATGATATCCTCCCAAGGAATGGTTCCTTCTGACAATATGGCCAAAGTAGAAGAGACGAAGTTTGGTCACTCTTGCTTCTAAGGCATATTGCAGCTGCATTTCTTCCAGGACAGATCTGTTTGTTCTCCTGGCAGTCTATGGTATTTCTTCAGTAACCTCTGTCAACGCTGCACTTCAAAGGCACCAACTTTTCTTCTTAAATCTTCTTTATTCATTGTCCAGCTTTCACATACATATGAAGCAACTGGAAATCCCATGGTTTGAGTTAGGTGTGCCTTAGTCTTAAAAATGGTATCTTTACTCCTCAACACTTTAAAGAAGTCTTTTGCAGTAGATATGCCTAGTGTAGTACATCATCTGACTTCCTGACTGCGCTACCACGGGCACTGATTGTGAATCCAAGTAAAATCCTTGAAAACGTCAAACTTTTCTCCATTTATCGTGATGTGGCTTATTGGTCCACATCACAAGGATTTTTGTTTTATGTTGAGTAGTAAACCCATATTGAAGACTGTAGTCCTTGATCTACATCAATAAGGGATTCAGGTTTTCTTCACTTTCAGCAAGCAAGGCTGTGTCATCTGCATACTGCAGGTTGTTAATGAGTCTTCCTCCAATCCTGATGCCATGTTCTTTATACAATCCAGCTTTTAGGATTATGTGCTCAGCACACAGATTGAGTAAGCATGAAACACCGTACACGTTTATATAACACCTCTACCTGACCCTGGGTGCTCTGGTGGCGTAGCGCCTAAGACATTTGACTGCTAACCAGAAGGCTGGCAGTTCAAACCCACCAGCCACTCCTCGGAAGGAAGACTGGGCAACCTACTTCCGTAGTGATACTGCCTCAGGAACCCACAGAGGGGTCACTGAGTCACAGTGAGTTTGGTTTTTGGTTTTTACCTTACTTTACCTTTCTTAATAAATCACAATATAAATCAGAGGGAAAATACCAAAGACAGAAAAGAAGTTAAGTATTTCCCAAATAATGGCATTAAAGCTAGTCACGATGACATATTTGGAGCTCTGGTGGCGCAGTGCATAAGGCATTTCACAGCTAACCAGAAAGTTGGGGATTCAAACCCACCAGCTTCTCTGTAGCAGGAAGACAGGGCAAACTACTTCTGTAAAGGCTTACTGCCTCGGGAACCCAATGGGGGTTGCTATGAGTTGGAATCAACTTGATGGCGATGAGTATTTTTTTTTTTTTAATGACATATTTAGGAAAACTGTATTATTCATTTGTGAAATGTAGAATTTTTAAAGATTAGCTATACACAATTAATATTTACTTTTGCAAACATGTCATCTCTGAATCAAAATTTCACAACTGTATATTTTTCTTAGTAATTTAAGAATTTTCAGGGGAGAAACAATTCCATATTAAATGAAGGTTGGCTCACAGAAATCATCAGGGAATGTGATGATTACACTCTGGGCCCTCGCAGACATCCTCCTCCTGTGCCTGGGGCCTGACGTGGGACCACTCCCATCTGTAAAGGCTGCTCCCCCATGTTGTTGGGATTAGTACATTACATAATGTGGCTTTTCTAGCCATAAGTCTTTATCAACTCCATGTTGGAATTTGCTGTGACCAACTGAGTAGCTCCTGATTGTTAAAGTTACCCACCTGGGGTATTTCTGTTGGGAGCAGCCCAGTCATTTTCTGGGAAGTTGCTCTCTCTCAGGTGTACAGAATTCTGCTGTGGGGACTGGTTAGTGGTCACTCAAAAGCAGCCCTTCTAGAGGCAGAAGTCTCTCTGACTGCTGGCTGAGAAAGACATGATGCTGAGAGAAACGTGCTCTGAGAGGTGTGAGAGACACTCACTGCTGAGAGAGACACACACTACTGAAAGAGACTGAGAGAGACTGTCAGCTGAGATGACAGCAGGCTGAGACTGAGGGCATTTCTGAACTTGAATTGTAGCCTGTTTCTTCCCTAATAAACCCCATAATCTGTGAGTTCTGTGTGGTCACTGCAACGAATTACTGAACCCAGCAGAGAGCTGGTGGGTGCTGTGGGAGGAATGACTGGTATCAGGGTTGGTGAAAGGGCTGGAGGGAATTAGCATGTCTGGCATCACAGGAATCGGCCTTGGGCTGCTGATGGTGATTCTGTCTTCCTCTTGTGGGTTAGAGGAGGTTAGAAAATGCAGTCTCCTTGCACCTTTAGTGGGGGGTTCTGACTTCCATGTCATTTCACTTCTCACCCCATAACATGGTTCCTTAAGGACTAGGCTGTGTCTTATTCATTATTCTAGGACAAATTTCCTCAAGCTCGAAGAAAATGGGGGAAATGAACCATTTAATCTAACAGAAAATCTTAAACTACTTACATTGTACAAAATAGGAACACTGAAAGTTCTTATGCAAATATACCCTGAATTATTCTAGGCCTAGATTCACCCTGCTGGCAACTGCTAATGAAACACTCAAGAACCTAGGTGGCCGCCTGTTCTCTGCATTAACATCAGTTTCAAGATAACATCACTCTGAGCATCAGATGCTGAATTTTATTCTCATTAAAGGAAAAGCACCCTTGGATAGACATTGCAACTGATGCAGGAGCACTCTACACACCAGAAAGCAGACACACCACCAGCCATGACAGGACTCTCCTGGGGGACTAGGCCCATAGGTGCTCGCTTCCTCCCCAACAATGTAATTTACAGAGAGATTTCTGCCCCAAGAGCCAGACAATGGAGCATTTCTGAAAGCAACAGTTTCCAGTCTAACATTTCTTTACACCCTTCGTGAAGGAACCGCATCACACACACAGAATGAGGGGACAGAACTGTGACTTTAGACCCTTCCAGCTTTGAAATTCCAGAATCGCAGGGCTTTTCCTTGAATGAGGACAACATTTAAAAAAAAAAAAAAAACCCTTTGGGACTTTTAAGTGCAACACATTGTACAATCCACCCTTTAAAGGCTGCTGCAAATGATGAAGGGTATCAAAGCTTTATTATAGTATCGAATGATAACTCCTGTAGCCACAGACAAAAAAAGAGAGATGAGGAATGTCTCACAGCTACAGAGGAAAATGCAAGTTCATGGAGGAAATCCAGCTGGGGAGGGGCTGACAGCCGCCCAACGCGGCTACAGCACCACTGTCATTTCACTGCTGTGAGGTGCCATCGAGTTGGTCCTGACTCACAGAGACCCCACGTATAACAGAAAAAACACTGTCCAGTCCTGCACCATGCTCACAATCATGGCCATGACTGAGCCCATCGCTGCTGCCACCGTATCAATCCACTTCATGGAGGGCCTTCCTCTTTGCACTGAAACACCCTCTCTTCTCTAAGCATGATGTCCCTCCCTCTTCAGGGACTGGTCCCTCCTGATCCCATGTTCAAAGTCCCTGAGACAAAGTCTCAACATCCTCCCTTCCAAAGAGCATTCCAGCTGTACTTCTTCCAAGACAGGTCTATTTGTGTATCTAACAGTCTTCCCCAACACATCTCAAAGGCATCAATTCTGCGGTCTTCCTTATTTCATCATCCAGTTTTCACGTGCATAGGTGACTGAAAACCAGGGCTTAGGTCAGGCACACCTTGTCCTCAAAGTGACATCTCTGTGTTTCAACAGTTCATTGCATCTCTACATCTTACTGTTTCCTATCTCACAAAGGAAAAAATAAAAATATTTTCTTTTCAAAATTTAACACTTCATCTTAAAATTCCCAAATTTTAAGCCCCTGGACTTAAGCCAAATAATGTCACAGCACCAGCACACTTGCCCAGGCCCTGCTTTTTTAAAGAGTGTTTCAGGGTGGGTTTAGGTTTTTCAGGATTCTATGCTAATTTTCTTTTATTTAGTGATGGTGTTTTAAAAAACGTTGCTGAACACTTACATTTTTACTTAAATAACAAATACATATGAATTAAATACAGTTTAAAACCATTTGCCTAACCTGTTTTAATTGGATCCAGAAAGATTTAGAGGATTTTGATCCGACCTGAGTCAGTGTTCTTATTCCAAAACAAGAGTTCGAGTCACAAAACATTTTTTACTATTTAAACATCCTCCCACCTGGCCAGAAACCACAGGTCTTTGCGATCCTTTTTTTAAATCACCATCTCCCATAACGTATCCTCAGAACACTAGCTCCAAGAAGAAAAGAAAGATGAATTCCTTTAACAAATTATTTCAGAAAATGCTCAATTAAACCAAGCTGTTTCTTCACTGTAGACCCGAGCACTCAATATACCAATGCATGCTGAATCCCCAAAAGGAGCACAGACCCCCCCAAAGAAAGCTCTTCTGCCAAATCATTCTGTCCGTTCTCAGGTCATGTGTCCAACAAACAAACAAAAATGTGTTAAGTCAATTCCCAGTCCTAGTGACCCTAAAGGACAAAGCAGAAGTGCCCCACAGGGCTTCCACGGCTGCCATCTTTGCCCAAGCCGATGCCCCTACCTTTCTTCCATGGAGCAGCTGGTGGGTTCCAACTGCCAAGCTCTCGGCTGGCGGCTCAGCACACAGCTGTGCACTGGGCTCCTCCACCATATCGAGAGAACAGTATTCCAAGGGAACACACTTTTGTAAACTCTTCACTAAAGCCTCACTAACTTCAGCGTTAAATTAGCAGATCTTTGATATCTCCAAGTCCTAACTTAAGTCCAGTCGTGTTTCAAGCTAGAATCAGAGTGAAGGCAGAGAATAACAAAAGGAAGACATACTGTACTGGTGAAGACCTCTGTCATCCTATGCAGACCCAAATGCCCTAATGACTTGCCCGCAATACACAGCTGAGACGCCTCAGTCCTAGGATTCCTACCCTTACACCAAGCCAGATGCACTTCTTCATCCAACCTCCCCCAAGCCCAACACAATCACCAACATACACATACAGGAAAGATCGAAACAAAGGGCACTGAAGAGAAGGGTTCATTAAAACTAAATATGCCAATTAAACTGACCAGAAAGCCGAAGGAAGCACACATCAACTTATGAAAAGTTAAAAGAGAAGTTGGAAGGTAGGGTACCAAATTTTAAACTTTAAGGTGGGGGGGGGGAGCTCGAGAAAAACAAAATGTGGAAACGAAGAGAAGGACAGCAGAAAGCACAGCCACCTCCCCCATTAATACCATTAACATCTCAGGCGCCCCACTGCGTGCTGCTGCATCACAAACAGGCACCACGTGATTCAATGCCTGCACAGACTAGAGAGACCAGAACGCCTGAACTAAGACTAGAACGTGGAGACAGATAAAAGGAAAAAAACAGAAACTAAAAGAAAAAAATCTTAAATGGGTCTCCCGTGTTCAACCGGATAGATTCTAAGCCACAGTGAAGCTGTGCGCTGCAGCCGCGTACCTCATCTGCCCCCAGAGAACCTTCTGTGTTCAGGGACCCTGTTCTCTACATCCAAACCACTGCACCCTGACCTTTTCTCCAGTAAAATTCTGCCCTCTCATCAAGTGCCATAACCATCCCTGGCCAGAAGAAGACTTTAGCATCAGTCTCCAGTCCGCTTTATTGGTGGCAGGTTTTGCCCCGCTGCTCTGACTCAGACCCTATGTACAACACAACGAGACACAGCCCGGTCCTGGGCCAGCCTCACAATCCTTGCTGTACTTGAGCCCATCTTTGCAGCGCCTGTGTCAATGCATCTTGGTGAGGGTCTTCCCCTTCTCCGCCCACCTCTACTTACCAAGCATGACACCTTCCGGCCATTCGCACGTCCAAGGAGCTTTCTGGCTGCACTGCTTCCGGGACAGATTTGTCCATGTACTTCCAGTGTTTTCTGCCAACACCACAACTCAAAACCATCAACTCTCCTTTGGTCCTCTTTATTCAATGACCAGCTTTCACATGCATATAAGGCTACTGAAAGTGCCATGGCTTGAGTTAGGTACACCTTAGTCTTCAAATAGACGTCTCTGCTCTTCAGCATTTTAAAGAGGTCTTTTGCAGATTTGCCCAGCACAGTATGTCATCTGATTTCCTGACTGCTGCTTTCAGATTGTGGAACCAAGTAATATGAAATCTTTGACCGCTTCAATCTTGGAATGTCCATAGTATCTTTTACCACTTTTCTTCCTGTATTATCTACCCAGTCACTCAGATAACTTAAAGGTAAGGAATGAATTTTAAACTCTCGTGTATTCCTCAGACCATCCTACACATAGTATGCACTCAAATATTTGCTGACAGAATAAAAAGTTTGGATTAACAACACTAAACCATTAAAAACTAATGAAAATAAGCACTCTGACATTATTAGAAAGGTACACATCACACTGTAATCGCTTTCTACCCCACTGCACCACCACTCGTCCGTCAGCTCGCTGTACTGTGGTGGCCTGCATGTCGCTGTGACGCTGGAAGCCATACCCCCGGCACTAAGTACCAGCAGGGCCAGCCACGGTGCACAGGAGGAAATGTACACAGATCAAGAGGCTGTCGTTCAGACAGAACAAGGGGATACTGCATGGTTTAAAGTCAGGAAAAGTATGTGTCAAGGTTGTATCCTTTCACCGTACTTATTCAATCTGTAGGCTGAGCAAATAATCCTGGAAGCTGGACTGTATGAAGAACATGGCATCAGGACTGAAGAAGACTCATTTGTTACCTGCAATATGCAGAAGACACGACCGTGCTTGCTGAAAGTGAAGATGACTTGAATCCCCGACTGATGAAGATCAAAAACTACAGTCTTCAATATGGGTTGCACTTCAACATAAAGTAAACAAAAATCCTCACAATGAGACCAGTAAAATACATCATTGATAAATGGAGAAAATTTGGAGTTTTCAAGGATTTCGTTATAGTTGGATCCACAATCAATGCCCACAAAACCAGCAGTCAAGAAATCAAATAACATATCGCACTGAGCCGATCTGCTGCAAAAGAAAGACCTCTTTAAAGTATTAAAGAGCAAAGATGTCACTTTGAAGACTGGGGTGTGCCCAAGCCATGATATTTCCAATCACCGCACATGCACATGAAAACAGGACAATGAATAAGGAAGGCCGAAGAAGTATTGATGTCCAAAATACTGAAAACGCCATGGACTGCTAGAACAATGAACAAATCTGTTTTGGAAGAAGTGCAGCTGGAATGCTCTTAGAAGCAAGAATGGCCAGACTTTGTCTTACCCACTTTAGTCTTGTTGTCAGAAGGGACCATTCCTGGAGAAGGATACCATGCTTGGCAAAGTGGAGAGTCAGTAAAGAGGAGGACTTTCAAGGAGACTGACTGACACAGTGGCTGCAACAATGGGCTCAAACATGGCAAAGATCGTAGGGATGGAGCATGACTGGGAAGCGTTTTGTTCTGTTGTGTACAGGGTCACTGCGAGTCAGAGTCAAATCCACGACACCTAGCTAACAAGACTATAATGCAGCATGAAGTACTGATTTCAGATTAACTTCCTTAGAAAATAAAATGCTTGGAATTCATAGGTCCCAGTTACGGTACTTAATAACTGAATGCTTTGTAAACCGTGAGTAATGACCTTCTGGAATCATCTGAAGTTATTTATCATCTCACACACACTTCATGAAAGTCTGTAAGATGAAATACGTTAGGACAGAATTACATTTTCAAAGACTATGAGATGACACAAGAAAATGCTTATGATACAATTTACAAAGATTTTTAAAACCATAAGGATACTATTACAAGAGGATTCAAATTTGTTATATCTGCAAATGGAGGGGGGAGGAAACCAGAAGGAAACTCATCAAAACATGAGTGATTATCACTGAACTGTGAGTGATTCCTCCTCGGAAGGAAGGCTGGGCAATCTGCTTCCGTAGAGATACCACCTCAGAAACTCAAGGAGGGGTCGCTATGAGTCGGAATCGACTCGACTGCAGAGAGTTTTTTTTTTTTTTTAACTTTTTAATTGATATTTTAATTTTTCCATAAAACAAAGAGTATTTGTCAAAACTATAAAATAAATGCACTTAAGTCTTTGTAACATATTTTTAACAATACTGGAAAGAAACTCAAGCTTCTCAGAAATTCTCTAAACAACTGTAAGAAACAATACTAAAAATATATATGCAGAGTTGGTCATTCCTAACTCTCCCTGAAAATTAAGAACTCACATTAAAGTTCAAAGACACTGTGCTGTGGGAACTCCCCACTCTCACCACCGCTACAGGTGGTCTCTCCCAGAATTCAAAGAGGCCACAAGCCATGTCTCTGCCAAAGAAGAATTTAAAACATTTGAGTCCTCAATTTTCCACGACTTAGGAATAACCAAAAAGAGAGAAATAACAGTGAAGAGAAACAGAGTAAACCTCAAGTTATTATCAATTCTACAAGGCAGCAGAAGGGATTGCCAGTCTTCTGCATATACAAACTAAGTAGACATACATGTCTTTCATGTCTGAGTTCAAATGACTGAAGGAAAAAAGGTATTTAACAACTGACATGGCAATTAAAAATAAGCTCTATGTATAATTCAACTACAAAGATAACTTGAGTGCATTAATTATTTAACAAAACACATTACTTCTAAATCACGTCTAAGACGGTACTTAAGTGAGTAGTGTTTCTTCAACAATTCCAAAGTATAATTTAAAGCAAAATATGTATTTGCCAAACTCAAACAACTGATAAGAAATGCTATAAACTGTAGTAATAAAGTGAGATAAGATTACTTTTCACTTCTGGTAAGCTTTATTACCACTCCTATAAAACTATAATCTCCAAAAGGACTTTCTCTTGAAGTCATATGTAACAGCAAACCGGGACACTTATTTTCTGACTTACATTAACAAAAAGAAATCAATCACTTGGTTAAAGACCCTAAAATTATAAATAGAAAATTAGAGGAAAGATGGCAAACTGTGATTACCTATCTTTAATCAGTGCAAATAAGGGCATAACAAATTAACTTTATACAAAGTAACTTCTAATTTCATTGTAAAATAAGCTCTGCTAAAAAATTTGATGCTTTCATTTATGTAGAAGAAACTCACAGAAGTACGTAAAAAAGACCTTAAAGCCATCTGATCAGACAGTCCTCATTTTTTGTGTTAAATGGTTTACAAAAGCCAAACAGACAATTAATGAAAAGCCAGAAAAGAACTCAAGGTGTCCAATCTAACCTTTCCATTCTATCGTGTGTGTATCCATTATTTTGTGTGTGTGTGTGTGTGTACACACGTGCGAGAAAAACAATGAACAAACAGGGCACCTACCAAGACACTTCACTCTGCCCCACCCCCGGCTCCAACCGAAGAAAGCCTTCCCACTTAGGTGGGAAGGCAGAAACTGTACATGAAATTACCAAGTCCTGCAGACATCCTGAATCAGGACCACTGCGTACACTGCACACACCACATGCACACGACATGCAGTCTCTCACACAAGTTCTTTAAAGAAATTATCGTACCTACTTGTATGACACCCTAAATATTCAATACACTAACTGCTATTAGTCCTATTCTTGAGTAATTTTTCCCTTACAATTTAAACAAAGGAAAAAGGTCCTAATTTCCTATTCTGGCAAAGGAGTTATTTCTCAACTCATTTTAATCACTAAAAGCTGTCTTTTGTGTACTAACACCCCCATCTGCTGGAACATAAGTTCCTCACTGCTCCAAGTTCTTAAGGGCAAGCAGTTTTCTGTAGAGATTTCCAACTATTTAGAAATAAAACTTTAATACTTAATTTCTACTAAGGCTTTTCTCTTACAGAACCTTAAAAGCCTAAGGAACTGTACCTATTCTTTTCCGTAAAGAATTTACTAAACTCAAACATGGCGCCAGCTACACATGCTCTGCTTGCCCTCCGTTCGTGCTCAAAATGCAAAGCACTGAACAGAGCAGCCTCATCCTGTATGTTACCTATCTTCCTGGGTCCTACCTCCATAAACATAAACACACACACACACACACACACACACAGACTCACCACCCTTGACTGTATTTGAAAATCTGTATTTTTCTCTAGTATCTGCTGGGCATGGAGCAAGAGCTAAAAGACATGGTCAGAACAACGAAGAAGTCAGCTAGTAAGTGACAGCATCAAAAAGTCAAAAACAAGGCTTGGTTTAAAAAAATCATAAAAAAAACTTTCTGTATCTACAACTAGACCAAAAAAAAGACTGAAGAAAACTGCAATCTATGGAAAAGGAGGTCACTGAGTGTATCTATAACATCTAAAATGGATGAAAGTACTTCAATACAATCTATAGTTTTATTGTTATTAGTAAAAGTAATATTACTGCTACAGTACTACTTTACGTTGTAAAATAAAGCTCATGAGTAATTACATTACTATTAGCCAAGTTAGTCTGGTTTTGGCAGAATACAGAAAATTAAATTTAATGTTAAAATTTAATTGAAAAGACAAACATGAACTCATGAAAATACACATAGGAACTATTTTTTAAACTAGATGTTGTTTACCTCTGCCCCCATAAAATGCCCTAGAAGGAATGTTACCCCCCCCCCCACAGCAATGATTCAAGTCTCCATTACCATTTGTTCCCCACTAAAAGGAAACTTAGAGAAATGGCACATTCTAGTTCTTGGACATGGAAGCTACAAGGTGTGCTGGGGCCATCTTTCTGTACCAGAGAGCAAGAGAAATTTCAAAAGACAGGCCAGTCTGAATATTATTAGCCACAGTTGTAGCAATGTGAACAGCACAAGTAATAATTATAGGTGAATTAAATACACTGAATCTACGATAATCCATGGGGCCATAATAACGATTATGAAAGAGAAAAAAAAACAAAACTCATTGGTCACCATTTCAGGCAGCTAGTAATCCAACACTTTTCTTTGAGAGCCAATCAACAATTAATGAGAATTAGCACCTTTCTGGCTTTTTCATTAGGAATGTATTTCATACTAGCAAAATAGTTGGGGAAGGAAACTCTACTTTTCAAAGAACTCCAACTAATAACTGTGGAAAAAGTGGTAGAATTAGAATATCATCATGGTGCAGGCTGTAATGAAGGTTCTGAATGAAGCAAAGACTTGCAGCTGGTAAAAACCACTCAGTGAATGGTTGATGGGGAAATCTAATCCATAGCGTTTAACTTCCATTGCCAAGGAAAGAACCCTGGTTTTACAGTGGAAAGATGAGCCTATCACCACTCTACCCAGGTATCAACCTTAGCTTTACTAATGATGAAACTAGATTACATCTCCTGATGTGATGTAACATGAAGCAGCACATAGCATCACCTACGATGTAATCTACCTGAACCCACTTAATCCTTTAAGTCTACCTTCCCATAAACTAGATACATGGGGGATAAAGGAACAAGCCCATGATATGGTAGTCAAATCAGCATCATTTGAAAAAGAGAGAGAGAGAATTTTCTAGAGTTAAAAAGAGTCTGAAGTCATAACAACCAAACCCAAGGATGTGGAATCAGATTCCACTTTGGACAAAGCAGCCGGACAGAACATTTTGGGAGGAGAAATCTGTATATGGACTGAGTATTACATTGAGGAAGACCCTCAATGAGATGGATTGACACAGTGGCTACAACAATGGGCTCAAACACAGACAGGACTGTGACGATGGCAGAAGACCAGGCAGTGTTCTGTTCTGTTGTGCATGGGTTCTCCATGAGTCACAACAACAGGGCAACCCATTTTGTTCAGTGTGGTGTCAATTTGACTATGTTGGCAAGTGAATTTTTAAGTGTTATACAAGTATTTAAGGATGGAATGTCAAGATTTCTAATTCACTTAAAAAAAAAAAAAAAGGCAGTTCAATAAAAATAAAAATCGATGAAGTGTAGTAAGGTCTCCAATGTGCTACTGATAACACAGGGATTTAAACACAAAGCAGTGAGACTGGGGCAAAACTTCCTCCAAATCCAACTCATTCAAGATTCTAAGTCATTGTGCTCCCCACGCCACCCCCAGCACTGCAAACCAAGAATTCCTCCAATTGTCGTTAAATTATACAAGAATGAAAGCTCACTTCTCCTCAGGTAATCAAAAATTGGGTTTACAGGAGGAACATAATATATAATAATTTGGGGGTTAGGAAAAAAATGGCCTATGTACTTGTAAAAGTTTCTAAAAAGTTTAAGTCTAAAATACAAAAAGCTCAAAATATAAATATTTTTATTAAATTTTCAAGAAAATGAAACTATAGAAAACACTTTCCTAAAAGGCTAAGCACATACTGAGTAAGCTTAACTCTTCACAATACATCCAGTGTCTACTTCCTCACTCTGCATCTGTTCCACTCTTGTTAGCTTACCCCCAGAGTTCATTATGACACCCCCACATAACCAAAACCCCCAATGGTTCCTCACCCCCTTCAAAATGGAATTCCAACGCTGTCTTCTGGCATGCGAGGCCCAGTGCCGCGCAGTCCTCCACGTGGCCTTCTCTCTGTGTCCTCTTTGTCCTCTCCTCACCTACTCTACACGCCATGTGCCTTTCCAACTGAAATTGCAGCCATCTCCTGACAGGTCTTGCAGTCGGCCATCACCACCCTTTTGAAGTTATCATTTTCCTTTCTCCTGGAACATCTTCCTCTCCCCCCAGCATCCACCCAGCTACATCCTACCCATAATTAATACCAACTGGGGTTCCACTTCCCAAAACCTTACTAGTACTTAAGCTCAAAGCAACCTTATCCTTCTGAACTATCAGATGGCCGGTACTGACTGACTCTCATGCATATGGAAATGAGCTGACATCCATACAGATAAATGAAGTATCTTTCTCTCCTTTTCTGTTCACGCCTCATTCTCTACAAGCTGATATGCTTATGTGATGGTCCATTCTCATCATAAATAACCTGAAAACGTTGGAACTTAGGTCTGACTACCTTGCACCTGGAGCACCTCTCCAGCATGTCATAAATACTCTTCGCTCTTGGAGCATTTGAGGCTGGCAGGGCAGCTGGTAATTACATTTACAGAGGAAGAAGCTGGGGTTCAGAGGTTAGAGATCTTGTCCAAGATCACAAAACTAGTTAACTGCAGTCAGGATGAGACTGCAGGTCTACTGGTCGAGAACTCATAGCACTTCCCCAGAAAGTCTCATGACATACACAGGGAAACACAAACTAATTCTCGCCTTTCCATTGGCTCATGTCTGTACCAAGGCACGCGTGCGCACGTACACACACACACAGGCGAATACTTGTCATAACAATGGGAACAATACTGCACCAACAGTGGCAGCAACAATCATGGAGGATGGTTGATGGCGGTGGCTGTGGAGCCAGTTTCTGACTCATGGCAACCCCACACACAACACAACACTTAATTTCCAAGTAATTTGTATTTGGCCTTGGTTTGAATAGAGTTTTCTCCTGAAAAACTTTTATTCATCCACCAATAATTTTATCAGTGGAATACAATTACCAAAACACAGGCAAGCGAAGAAGCCTAGATTATCCTTCACCAGCATGAATATACGTGACCAAGCAGCCAACGCTCAGGGTGCTGACATCAGGAATGGGTGTCAAGGCTACCTAGTGCAACACCCAGCTCCATTCAATCCATCATCATCCACCTCCTGGCTGTCACCTTTCAGAGCTGCCTCACTGAGAAATAACTGGGCTGGCCAGTCACCCAATGCTAATCAGAAACTGATGCAAACATGCTCCTGCCTTCAATCACTTAGCAATTATTAAACCCCTGTATTGTATCTTTCAATCAGAAGTGTTACTTTTTCTCTTGACTCATTATTAAAAGTAGTAATAACACTACTCAAGTCCTGCATACTGGATTTATTTGCACCACGTTATGTTATAGCTGAGTCCCCATCCCTGCTTACTAAGAAATTTAAGTGAATGAGTTTAAATCCTCTAATAAACGTCTTTGCTTTCTCACATTTAACCTCTTAACTATTAGATTTATTTACCACTAAAAGCACAAAAAATTCTGGCTCCAAGGATCTGACCGACATCTATTTGCTGGATCCTAACCTATCACAGAATTAGCAAAAGAAGGCCCCTGTGCTCTTTCTTCCTCATGTTCCTCTTGACCATATGGAAATCCTTTGAGTTTTTCTTCTTCAGTGACACTGACTCACTGGAACATTGACAAAGCAGGTCATCACAACCCCTCCAGACCCGTTTATTCACTTATGAAATAATACGGCCACCTGACTGGCAGGTCCCTTACAGCTAAGATGTTCAGTGATCCACCAATACTAATTTCCCCACATTAAACCAAGTCCAGGAAAAAATGCTTTCCCCACGTTTAGGTGGTTTAATATTTATCACTTTAAACTCTTTATAAACAATTTTGAAACCGAGTAAATGGAATTTATTGCAGGCGGGGAGACGCTTTCAAATAAAAAGTGCACAAAAGTTTTTTTATGAGGTCTCAGTTCTATTCTTAAGGTGCTCTGGTGGCACAGTGATGAAGGCATTTGGCTGCTAACCAGAAGGTCAGCGGTTCAAACCCACTAGCCACTCTGTGGGAGGAAGCCGTGGCAATCTACTTCTATAAACATTGACAGCCTTGAGAACCCAATGGGGGTCGCTGTGAGTCAGAATTAACTCAAAGGCAGTGAGTTTGGGTTTTGTTTGTTTGTTTTTTGAGTTCTATTCCTAAAACATAACACGTACATTTATGTGTCTTTTGTTATTTAACTTTCTCCATATATTTAAACTGTAAAATTAGCTTAAAGCCAAGGGTTTTCCGATAATTTGCAACTGATCACGGTCTCTGCAATGACTTGTCGTGCACTTTAGCAAAAAGCCAGGCCTTGAGACCTGCCGCCGTCACCTCTTCTTCACTCTCCGGGCCAACCAGGCATCTCCTGACGTCCACACCTTCCTCGTTCTGGAACTTTACCACCCCCAGCCTCCACTCTCAAGAACTGCAAGGCCAGTGCAAGTCTGCTGCACGACCCCTTTATATACACAACCCCAAAGCACAAGTATGCAAGCATGCACACACACAGTCTTTATACCAGAGCCACTGGGGACCACTTTACAGACTTAACTCCGTTATGACGACATTTTTCTGACTCTTAAATACCTTTGAAAAAGAGCCAGTTAAACCCAACCTGACAAATTCTGCTTCACCATAAATCATATGCTAGAAATGTTACAGCAGGCTGTGATTTGTTTCATCAAATCTCAAAATGCAGTTTAATAAAAATACAGACTAAACTCAAAATATGAAACAATATTATAGACAAAATTTGGTTTGCTTTGCTAAGACTTGATAGTATGGCTAAACTAATCAACCGATTAAGTCAAAGATTTTCAAGTTAGAATTTCTATTTCATGAAATTGAAGAACCAGTCAAAACAGTCAATATAACCTTATGCCTGCTAACTGTAAAACTTATGGGTAAGTATCTTATACAAGGGTCTTTTAAAAAAAATTCATCTCAGATTTATTTTAAAACACCGTAAATCCCAAAGCAGTGAAGTACTTACTCTTGGAAAATTAAAGAGTTAAGTTTCAGTTAACTGAAATTTTCAATTCAGTAGTTTTCTAAATAACAGCCCCACTTCAAATTACTTTAAAGACACCAGTGCTTAAAAAATTGCCATTGGGTTAAATTGCAACAACTGCCACATACGATTATACTCCACTTTCTCCTTAACTCAAAATATTCAGCTACCCCTTATCGTGAAAACACCAAAGCAGTGCACAAGGACATGAAATGTTTCCTATTAAATACCAGACCTGGATACCTGCTGACTAGCAACTCTGAAAGGTAACTGGCAAGGGAAAAAGTTTACCCATATATCCACAAATGCCAAAACTCTAAAGAGCTAAGATGAACACTAATAGCTTTTCTCTAATTGTGAATTGATTTACTTTAGGGCAAGGACTGCCTAGAAAATACACCGTTTAAGTAAAGAAATGTTACCTTCCTAATTCTCATTCACAACAGTTGTTGTAGTCCGTTCCTGCCGAGGCCAGTCCTACCCCGGACAATGGTGGTGAAGCAGAATCAAGATGAAGGTCCTTGAAGGCAAGGACTGCCAACAATGAAATTTCTAAAAACTGTCGTTTTTAAGAAAAAAATTGTACCTTTCACAGTCCTTGTCAAAAACTCTGACCGACCAAATCATCATACAACTGCTTAAATTATGCAATTGTCTAAGGATATTAAGACAGTATTTCTAATGTCACTTCGGTATTATGAATGAATTTTTAAAAATTCATGTGCACATCTCATATTTTAAAGAAACTAAAAGTTAGAAAAGGATATTAATTTAACAAACATGTGAGAATGTCCGTGTGCCAAGCTCTGAGGTGGTTACCTTTAGAGAACTAATTCTGACCAGGCTGACAGACACAAAGAGAGATCATTAACAATATGTTAAGTTTGACAAACACACAGACTGGGCTTAATACTTATAAACAGATTCGTTACAACAGACAGTACTGATAGTGAAAAGTTTAATGTTAATTCTGCTTTTCTGCTAAAGGAAAATGAAACAGTAAAAAGCTCACCTGGATATCAAATAATGTCAGTATTTTGGACACCAATACTGAAATGCTAATTTTTAAAAGAAGTAAAATCACTCCCTAAAAGTTCTTATTAAAAGAAAAATACCTTATCACACTTAAAATTCACAGGAAATCAACCTAATTTCAAAGAAAGGAGGGGTCTGGAGAAAATGAAGCCCTGTCAATCAGATAAATCCAACAGGGGCCTAGTACTGAGACTGACTTCCCCGATGTGGCCCACTCACTACCCCCCACCCTCACCCTCACCGAGATCCTCAGACACTTTCAAACAGCTGGTAACAGCAGCAACAGGTTTTGCTCAGTGGGCTCAGCCTAAAATTAGGTGTTTCTCAAATGATTAACACAATCCAATTCCAACACAGCATTCTCCATCTCCTATAGAAAAACAAGTTGGGCTTCTAACTGCACCATCACACATCAAACAAGTTGTGCCAGCTACCATGAGTTTCTCAAGTAAATTAAACTGTAGTTCCGTTTATAAAAAGCTGCCCCTACAATCGCAGTGGGAAATACGCTGAGTATCAAATAAAAGAATTTAAAAAAAACTTTACATTTCTGTACACACTGAGCTCAAAAAAGCAACATCTGAATAATGCTGCAACAGAGGCCAGGCCAGTGCATTTTTTTCAATTATACTTCTGTCACAGGAATTTATGCCCCTTAAAGGTCGCTATGAGTCGGGGCCGACTCGACGGCACATAACAACAACAACAAAGGTAAGCCAAAATCCATCTGCTCTCGTGGAAAACTAATGCACTTTGATCAGTTTCAGGCCAGTGACTAGTGAGGTGGTAACAAGAAAAATGAAATGTGCAGAAAACACTGAAAAAGTCAAATTAACGTGTCTGAACAAGGTATTACCAAAGCCACTTAAGGTGTTCATACCAAATACACTAAGAAATGTGATTAGCAGAGAGACCTATTTCTATTAATTCTGTCTTGTTATATAGGGAGCTCTGGTAGCATAGTGGCTAAGGCACTTGACTGCTAACCAGAAGGCTGGCGGTTCAAACCCACCAGCCACTCCTCGGAAGGAAGGTTGGGCAATCCTACTTCCGTAGTGATACTGCCTCGGAAACCCAAGGAGGGGTCGCTATGAGTCAGGGCTGACTCGACGGCACATGACAACAACAACATATCTTTGGAGTATAACTTCTACTACAAAACACGTACACTGGATAATGGGAAAGGAATCACCTGTCTTCTGGTATGTGTGCGCATCTGAACACACGTCTGCCTTTAGAGAAGTTTCAACGTACAGACTGAACGCTGAATAAATGACCTACAGCACTGTATGAATTATAGTGACCATTATTAAACTGTTGGTGACACCTCCTGGGGGAGAAGAAAAGAGAACCACAGAGAGAAAAATCAAGTATATACTGGCTTCCCTCTCATTACTACTACCTCAGACGGCATGTGGGGCATGTGGACGAAAGCAGAATTCCAGCTCCTCAAGAACAGATTAATGACCACAATTTATGTAAAATCTGTTTGTCACAGATACTGATTACTGTCAGCAAAGATCTTCTTCAGACAAAAAAGAATGCCCACAGCAAGGCCTCTCACTGCCAACAAATAGCCACATAACTTGTAAACCAAAATTTCTATAGAAGAACCAAGTTCCTAAAATGTATGTGTGTGTGTAAAAGTGTAAGAAAACTGAAGGCATGAGGCATTCAGTAACTGAACGCATTAATCAGAAATAAACAATATGGAAAAATGTTAAGCAATAAACCAAGTTTTAAATTAAAAAAAATAGTAACAACAATTGTCCATATTTTAAAACAGAGAGAAGAGGATGAGAATGTAAATTCAGGTTGAAAACAAAATGTTATCCAGAGACATGAGAAAATGAAAATGCATTTTTCAAATCAGTCGTGCAGAATCTAATCAAACATGTTTGCTTACTTTCTGAGCCACAAACTAACTGACCAGAAATCCACAATAGAAAGTCTGAAAAGTCTGAGGCTATCCTTCCTCACAAACTACACTCTATACATACGTATATCCACATACACACACACCACCTAGAAAAACATTCAAAATCTGATTTTAAAATACCTAGCTCTCCATTTCTTCCATCTGAGATTTGTAAATCAAACTGATTTTATTCTCCAACATCTTAATTCTAAATCTCAGCATTTTCTAAAAACAGAATTTACATGCAAGTACTGTTGTTTAAGTTTTATTTTCATGATAAAAAAGTCTTTTTCAAAAACCTTTCTATAGTAACTGCTTTGACCCCTGGTCGGGTTAAAAGTTCTGAAGACAGCAGCTTAAGACTGAGGTTTGATCTGTAATCCTGATGATCACCTCTATCTTAAGTAAAGGATTTGGGCATAAATAAAAGAACTGGAATTATCCAGTTCTTTTAATAACTGAAGTTATTTTCCCTTATGTAACTAGTCCAACGTAGACTACATTCCTATCTTAAAAAGCAAACATGTTGAAGATACTCTGGAGGAAAGACTATCCACCCCCACCCCCAACCCCACCCCCAAAACAAAGTGGGGGAGGCCGACAGTCAAGAGGTGGGCTAACGGTTACCTTGGCATGGAATCAAACACTCACTGCACAGCATTCCCCCATTAACCAACTAGGAAAGCCGAACACACCTCATTTCCAAATCTGTAACTAGTTCAATAAAAACTCTCAAACCCATGAGCAAATGTTTAGCTAAGTTTATTATCTGAAAAATTTTACAGTAAAACTGTTAAATAGCCTCATTCAGAATTTCTAATTATCAGAAAATATACCTATTGTGCCTAAATATAATACAGAAACAGCATTAAACTAGTCACCTAAGTCAAATTTTTATCTAAATTTCAGCCAAGCATTATATACAAAGGACAAGGAATTCCTAACTACAAACCCAAGTCATAATGAATCTGTTTTGGACAATGACATGCCACAAAGGAGTAACTCAACTTGCCACATTTCAGAATAAAATCATGTGGGGGAGGGAGGGAGGGGGGGAGGGAGAGAGGGAGAGAGGGAGAGAGGGAGAGAGGGAGAGTGATCGAGCAACCAGTTAACCCTTCAGTCAAATTATAATTCAGCTAACAATTACAGGAAGCAGCCTATCCCACAGTGAGGAATACCCCTTTTCCTGCTTGTTTGTACTGGTCTGATTAAAAAAACCCAAACTTCCTGGTCAATTTCTTGTCCATTTTAACAGCCTTGCTACCTACAGAAGCAAGCTCTACAATGAGGCACTGAAAGGCTAAAACACAAGGCAAGAAATGGAGTCAAGGAGCCATGTTAAAGGGGAAAAAGTGTTATTCAGAAAATCATCATCCTAAACTAACGGGATCCAAATTGAAACTCAAATGGTTGATTCCCAACCAGAAAAAAAATAAACTCGTTAGAAATAATGGCATAAGTTTCCAGATTTCGAAGAGCAAACATTATTCAATCCAAAGATTAAAACTGTTGAACAGGGAGCCCACTCCAAATTATCAGTTAGAGACTCAAAACAACACAAAAACGACAAGTGAGAAGGCGCTTAAAACTAATCAAAGAACTTCAAGTGTTTTTAAATAAAAAGTACTTTAATGCAAAGGCAAGTGTTCTTCTCAATTTTTTAATAACCCCTTGTGCCACTTGACTGAAATGAATTTTAATTCAAAGACTGCAATTATCTTAAAAATTCACTTCAACCTAAATGTTGGCAAGGTTGATTTTCATTTTTAGTCCATGGCATTCCTCAACTGCATTTAAGGAAAAAAAAAATTCCAACGGAAATTGTTAGTAATATTAAGTTCAGAAAAATACGCCAAGGAGAAAATAACAGCCTATTACTTTTGAAACCGAATAAAAATGCTTCAGTAATTTTAAATGTTTTCAATGTTTGTAAATACGTACATGGCCACACAATGGCAAATCAAGTGATCTACTTTAAGTTTATACTAAATTTAGTATGTCATATTATTTGAGCATATTATACGTTTTGCGCCAAACATTTCTCATTTAAAAAAAAATAATAACTGGCGCCCCTTAGCGCTCACATTTGGAAATGTACTCAATTTAAGAGTTCCAGGTTTTTTTTTTTTTTTTTTTTTTTTTTGACATTCCAGAAAGTTTTCTGCCTCCACAATCTTACTAATGCCAACACAAATGGGAAAGGCAGAATCCCTTAAAGGGACAGCTGAAGTTTTTTTTTCTGGAGCAACTTAAAATGAATAGATTCGCCGTTTTAGTCTAGAAATGCCCCTTTCAACAGAGGTTAATGGAGTATTTTCAAAACACGTAAGCAAAACGAGGACGACACAGGAACCTCTAACTATCTTGCAGTCTGAAAACTGCTTCTGGTGTCACGACTTCTATGACAACAAAAGCTTCGGCGATCCTTCTTTAACCATCTTTTGTCACGGAGACATTTCCGGTCTTTTGTTCTTTGGTGACATTCCAACTCTAAGCTGCAGACTCCTTTCCTCCGGGTTACTTTTTAAGACGCCCAATTTCTTGCGAAAAATCTCAAATCCTCCGTTCGTCTCTCTACCGCGTAGTTTTCGGTCTTCTTTACACGGTCCCCAGATGAGGCTTCGAAATAGGAAAGAACAAACTCCCTCGTACTCCATTTTCAATACAGACTTTCGGCCGGTCCCGCTTCTTCTCGCGGCCGTCCGCAGGCATCCGCTGCGGCCGGAGACAGAGCTCTGGGTCGCCGCCTCCACAACTTCGGAAACAAACTCCAGCGCCCGCAGCCCGTCCTCCCCGCCGCGCCCCGGCCGCCGGCCCTCGGGCGCCCGGACTTGGCG
>NW_006921722.1:1788591-1849156 GCF_000298275.1 Orycteropus afer afer
GGGGCGGGGCGGCCGTGGGCGCGGGCGGCGGCCGGGTGCTACGGGCCAAGCGGTGGGCTCCTTGCTCCGACTGGAGCTGCGCGCTGTACTTTCCTTGGCGGGGCGACCCGGTTCTGGCTGCCCTGAGCCACCCCAGCCTCGCGGTCTGCTTGCACTGGAGCCCTAACGGGGGGAGTGGTGGCCACGGCGTCTCGTTGGTGCTCGTTTGCTCGGATGCTGCAAAGCAACGTTGCTGAACGGAGCGCGGTGAACGTTCAGGCGGGAAGCTGTGCGCTGGCCCGGGTGCCGGCACGTGTGTCCACACCCGCGAGACGGCCGGCATTGCTGCGAAACGACAGTCCGAACGGCGAGGGGCGTCTGCAAACGGATAGAAGGGCCTTTGTTTGGTTCGCCTGCCCAAGCCGGGCACGCCTTGGTCACGATTCCTCTATCCCGAGAGCAAAGTGTAGCTAAAATGATAGCAGTCGTTTCTAAATAGTAAGTGGACCGTGCATAGGGCTTGGGAAGGTTCGCTTCATAATGGCACCAACGTTCAGTAATAAAATGCAGCCACAATATGAAATAAAGAGCCAACTTACAAAGCAAAAGTTAACAGTTTATATTTGCAAACTTGTAAAAAAAATATCACAGTGGGCACGATGCTGGCTGTTGGTGGTTAGGGTTACAGTGTGGTGTAGGTTACAGTGTGTAGGTTGGTTGGGGAAGAATTTTCTGAACAGCTGTGGAGTCCTCTTTGACTTGATGGAATGTTTCAGCCCCTGAGTCTGCATCTACATTTTACCTTGTCCTTTTTGACACGTGTCACCAAGAAGGTAGACAAGAAAGCATTTAATACCAAGCCGACCACTGAGGGAGTTCTAAGCGACTGTAAATGTCTGTTAATAATGCCTTCCTGTGTTTTAACTATAAACATAAGTGTTTTTTGTTTTGGGTTTTATTGTGTGTGAAAAATTAATTTTTGTAAAATTTTGCTTTGAACAAACTACTTAAGAGTATTTTTAAGTTTGAGTTATATTGATGGAAGAAAGTGGATTTCAAACACAAATTCTTTGGCCATTACCATCTGGCCTTTTCATTTGAAAAACACAAGAATTCGCTTTTAAAATTATGTTACTTTGGTATGTGCATACAGTGGAATACTATTCAGCCGTAAAGAGAAATGGAGTTCTGATACATGTTAAGGCATGAACCAACCTTGAAAATGTGCTAATTGAAATAAATCAGACACAAACGGGCAAGCATTGTATGATCTCACTTATATGAAATACCTAAATATAAGGCAAATTAGGGGAGCTCTGGTAGCATAGTGGCTAAGGCACTTGACTGCTAACCAGAAGTCTGGCGGTTCAAATCCACCAGCCACTCCTCGGAAGGAAGGTTGGGCAATCCTACTTCCGTAGTGATACTGCCTCGGAAACCCAAGGAGGGGTCGCTATGAGTCGGGGCCGACTCGAGGGCAAATAACAACAACAACAACAAGGCAATTAGAGACAAAACTTTAGGAGTGGTTACAAAGAACGGGAGGAGGGGAAGGTGTCACTGTTAAGGTACACTGAAAACTTTGGAACTAGATGGGTAATGGTTACACAGCACAGTCCATGTAATTAAGGTCACTGAATTGTGCACTTAAATATGGGTAACGTGGCAAATGCTTCACTGCAGTATTTTTTAGTTGTTACTTTGATAGAAGAAACAGAATTGCCTTGGCACATAAAGGTAAAAACATTTAACTTAAAATATTTAACATTTCCAGCATTTCTAGATGTTATTGGAGCCATAGACTGTTCAACCTGCTTAATTATGCATTTAAAGGGCAAGTTGTATAAATGTAGGGAATAGTACTTTGATCAAAAAGCTGCTGTGTCTCTGAAAAGTAAAGTTACCCTTTCTTAGAACCTGGCCCTCATTTGATGAGCTAGTGAATAAAGGCACCATCTCCTTTCTGAACTGGTTCCTTTGTGGTGCTCCTACGCCCTGGGCTGAATCTTTACTGTACCTCTCATGTCATCATCGCTCTAGCCTCTTAGGTTCTGCACTTAACCCATTATACATGAAGGGAAATGGAAAGAGAAAGACATTAAGCAACTTGTCCTGTGACTGTAACTAATGAGTCCTGGGTCTGGGATTCAGATCAAATTATTTTTTTTAATTCTAAAATGCATATTTTTTGCACTTTCACTGACCCTATCCAATATGCTCCGTTTCCCTAGGAAACGCCTAAGAGCTGGGCTGCTAACCAAAATGTTGGTGGTTTGAGCCCACCCAGAGGTTCCCCAGAAGAAAGACCTGGCAATCTGGTTTAGAAAAATCAGCCACTGGAAACCCTACGGAGCAGAGCTCTCTTAACACCTGGATAGGTTCTCCATGTCAGAGTAGAGTCCGCAGCAGGTGTGGGTTTGGTATCCAGTTAGTTGTTTGAACCTAATGGAATGGTTAATGTTCTACCATTTTGACCCTTAGAAACACGATTTGATGTGACTTAACCAATTCTTACAATCTGGTTGGAGACAGGTAACAGTTAAAGAGCAAAGATTCACATGTACACAGCCCCTTATGGTTACAGCAGTTTGAGAAGGCATGGGCCTCCACCTACTTCCAGCACATCAGCCAATGAAAGCCCTACGGGTACTCCCCATTAGTAGCAGCTAACAGCAGTGATGAGTGCGTCACCTTTTCAAGTAAATACACGTCAGATCTCTTCACTCCCCTGCTCAAAGTTCCTCCAGGAAAAAAGGAAAAAAATCCAGAGACCTTGCCAGTACCTGGAACACCCCACGTAACCTGCCTGCGGAGACTCTGACCTTAGGCCCCGCCCCTCCCCCAGCCCCCCTCTCTTGGTCCTCAAGCATGCCCTGCATATTTCCCGTCCCCGGGACTTTGCACTGGGTTCTCCCCTGTCTGCAAACCTGGCTCCCTGCCTTTCTCAGATCTTAGCCCAGACGTCCTCCCTCAGGTCCCCATGTAAATAGCATGCACGCAGGCTCATCTTCCTGCTGCTCTGTGTCCCCTGCACTCGGCTGTTTTCATAGAACTTTTTCCACCTGACATACTGCATCTGTGGTTAATTGGTTTGTCTGCCGCCCTCCACGAGAGCAGACTTGATTTGTTCCATTTGGCATTCCCAGCGTCCGGAACAGCACATGGTATATGTAGATACATTAAATGTGTTCAGAAAGTCTAAAGTACTTCCCTTTGCCAGGAACTCCGCTAAACCTTTACCTGTGTTACTCCTAATCCTTGCAGCAAGCTTTTCCAGTAGGGTGAGACTAACCACATTTTAAAGGTGTGATGGCTGATAGTCAAGAGAAGTTGCTGGTCCAGGGCCAACCAGGGTCCCTGACCTACCTCCAATTCTCCATAGTTCGTCCTTTCTCTCCCACCCCCACCTTCAGCAATATATGTGTATATTACACAGTCACTGCCCAGCATATAGTAAGTGTGTTCTTGGGGGGTATTGCTTACCATCAAGAAGCTTAGAAATCTGGAAATTAATGTGGCAGACTCTTTAATCACATTATTACAAAAATACCATCTCAATATGACATTCAAAGTAAGTGACTACGTACACAGGATAAATACCTGGAGTGCACTTGCAGAAGAGCCTTGTTCACTGAGAAAAATGTCACCTGAAAGGGTTCCACAGGGTAACATCAGTCATTAATCCCAAGTGGAAACATAGTTTGTTTTTCCATCCTCTTAAATTTGATTGGCTCTATTTGCTGATGGCCATTCTTGACATTTAAAGTGGAATATTATAGCATTCCAAACATTTTCTTTCTTTCTGGCCATAGAGGTCTTGCAGGAACTGAAATGGCCCTTGGATTCAGCCTGTGATGGCTTTTGGTCCCAATATTCTTGTTAAAAGTGTCAGTCTTTGAATTGTCCCAAAAGAGAATGGGATGTTCTGTATCTTAGCAAAGTGACCTTTTGTTTATTGTCTTAATAGATCTCTTGAGCATCCTTTTAAACAGCGAGACAGCTTCCTAGGTATTATTTATAAGGTTGGAAATGGTTCATTTTAAGTGCAAATATCTTAATCAGCAAGTATTTGAGTGCCTGCTATATGTAAATATCTGCCATCAGCCTGAGGCACTTACAGACTAAGCATGGCGTCATTACACACCCTCAGCAGAGTAGCGGACATGCCTGGTTAGGCCAGAGGCAGAATGCTCCTCATAGCGGAGTGACCCTGAACCTTCCAGGCCAGGAAATCGGGTAACTCACTGAGGCGGTGGGTCTCATCCCCAGCTCAGGGATAGAGCGCCAGGGAAAAGCTTGGCAGCGAAGAGTCATAGCTGGAGGGGTGCAAGTCCGTGGAGCCCAGGGTCTGCCAATTTCCGTTACCCTCCAGTGTGTAGATGGAGTTCGCAGCGGAAAGGCTCGGGGAGCTGTCTGATACAAGGAGATGAATCAACAGAGTTGTAACATGGATTTCCTTGAAGTGAAGCATATTTAGGAATGCTGGTGGTGCAGTGGTTAAAGCATCCAGCTGCTAACGAAAGGTGGGCGGTTCAAACCCACAGTTGCTCTGCAGTAGAAAGATGAGGTAGTGGGCTTAGGTAAAGATTGACAGCCTTGGAAACCCTACAGGGCAGTTCTACTCTGTCCTCTAGGGGCGCTGTGCATTGGAATCGACTGGACGGCAGTGGGTTTGGGTGGGTTGGTTGGAGGCATATTTCTGTCTCAGTGCCAGTCCAGTGTTTGTGCTATCAGGCATTCTGTTCCTCACTGTGTTGCCTTTTTAAATCACCAACATGGCAGTTCCAGATGGCAGCTCTACATTTGGCCTAAGCCACTGCACAGAGGTCCACTGTTAATGTGTACTGCCAGACTCCCTCCCTGGGCCCTGTAGAGACGGGAACATTCTCAGCCAGTAGGCAGGCAGTGTGCTAGGGAATCCACTATTCATTCCATATTTCAACAAATTGAAACTGAAAATTAATTGTCAATGAATTGTAGGAATACAGTTTGGTTTTAATCAGACCGATTCATGGGTTTCCGGTTGCAAAACAATTTCACAAGTGTTTCCCCTGCATTGTGGGAATGTGTTGTTTGGGCCTTTTGTTTGCTTTTTTTCTTTTTTCCTTCAGGATCTGG
Organism: Orycteropus afer afer; assembly: GCF_000298275.1. NCBI lineage: Eukaryota > Metazoa > Chordata > Mammalia > Tubulidentata > Orycteropodidae > Orycteropus > Orycteropus afer. The sequence goes on from NW_006921722.1 coordinate 1,793,689, forward strand.
ATGCTTCGGGATCCTTCAAGAAGAATCTGTGATAAAGTTCTTTAAATATTAAACAGGTACCCTGATTCCTGGTCTCTGAGCTCGTTTGGAAATGCTGGCGTGGTAAGACTTTAGAGCGAGGGAAGTGGCTCCATGTGTCTCGGACTTCACTCAGATGCCATTATCCTTTTCTAAAAGTTAAATTAGTCTAAATGTCATATTTCCAGTAACTTCTGTGTGTGTGTGCCCTCTCAACTGAGTTCCTCTTGGGGCCAGTGAGAGACCAAGAGGAGACTGGGACTGGGAGAGTCCTTTCTGACTGCTGGGCACTTGAGCCTGGAGTCCACTGAGCGCACACAAACCTGAGTTAATGATTATCCCTGGCTTACAGTTGAAGAAGCCAAGGCTCAGCGGGTTAACTAAGTAACGTGACCATTGTTACACAGCTAGTTAATGCTGGGGCTGGGATTCAAACGAGCTGCTCCAAGTCCTGAGAAACATGAAGCTCACACTAGACCCCTCTGTAAACGTTCAGTGTGGGGCCTCCCAGCCGTACCTTTTCATGACTAAGAGAGCTGTCACCTTGGAGTCTAACGTCTGTCATAGTCTAGCAATGGTGAAGGAGCCCTGGTGGCACAGTGGGTAAGCACCCGGCTGCTGAGCAGAGGGTCGGCAATTCCAGCTCACCAGCAGCTCCACAGGAGAAAGATCTGGCTGGCTGCTTCCGTTCAGATGCCAGCCTGGAAAACCACTGGGTCGGTTTACTCTGTCACAGGGGCCAGACATGAGTGGGAATCGACTCAGCGACACCCAGCAACAGCCAGCGTTGGATCTTTTCCAACCTTCAGCTCAGTACCTGATAGAGATACCGCACGTGTCACATAGAGCTCGCCGTCCGGGGCCGAAGCAGCCAGCTGGGTAACTCCGAGGAACTTGGCCTCTCTGGGGGTGAGCTGAAGGATCTGCGAAGTCTTGCCAAGTTCCAGAATTCGATGATTCTGAATAAAATGTCCTCAGATATCCCAGCAAGCTGACTTTGTTGTAATTTACTTTCTGTGCCCATGGTGACCCTGTGTACAGGTGAGAGGTCACGTGATGGTAATAGGAAAGTTATTTTTAAATCTTTAGGTGTCCAATTTGGTAGTTCTTAAAGAAAAATAAAAAATAATAATAATAAAAAAAAACTTAACATTTAAGGATTTTTGTTTCCCATAGACAATACAATACATGTGGCTGAAAATCTTAGATTTTGATCATTTCCAAAGGGTTAGAACCAAAGCATCACCCTTCTTTTCCCTAACACATTACAGCTTAACCAAAGAAAAAGGAAGCCGCCGCACCAAAGAACTGCATCAGCAGCTCTTAGTGGAGAAGCTTACTGTAACAGAGCCTAAAACTCCTGACGGGAGAGCCCGGCCCCTTCCTCCTCCTGCCCACAGCGTGCTTCACAGGCGTCTGCTTTTGGTAATTTCTGGTTTAAGTGAATCATGGGAAGAGCAGAAAGAAGCTAGTAGCCAGGTTTGCACTGTGGGGGGCAAGCAGCTATAAGACTGCTGATAGCAAGGGGAGCCTCCCGTGCTTACCGAGGAAATAGCAGCATCTGAGATCCACAAAGATCTCTTTACACACACGCACACACACACACACACACCATGAAGGCAGGAACAGAGAAAGAGAGGGGGCCTTAGTGTTGGAAGCTGTGTATGTAGTTTTTACAATGTGGTCAGTAATTGAAGACAAATAGTTTGGACTGTGAGATGTATGTCACTCAGCAAGACACATACTGCCACTGGGCCAGAAGCCTCCAGGGTCCCTCAATCTGTGGCAGGTCAGGAAAGGGAGCACCCTTTGTGTTAGCATTAACGTGGCCTGACAATTGAGTTGTCAGAATCAATTTGAGTCTCTTATTTAGGTATAAAATACCAGAAGGCGGGCAGTTCAAACCCACCAGCCACTCCTCCCACGGACGACTGGGCAATCTACTTCCATAGAGATCCCACCTGGGAAACCCTACCACAGGTCACTATGAGTTGGAATCGACTCCATGGCAATGAGTTTGTTTTTTGTTTTTTCTTTTTTAAATTATTCACAACACTTACATTCAACAAATACACACCAAACAGCGTTGGCAGTTTTTAAGTTTTGAAATAGGCGCCAAGCCTCTTGGTGACATCCCACTGCCCAAGGCCCCCAGGACCCGCCCAGGAGGCCTGGCCTAGGACCCGCCCCAGGGCAGCAGGCAGCTATTCCACCCACACCACTTGTTACAACTTTGCATCTCACTTCTTCTGAGTCTGCTTATTTGAATATCGAGAAAACCACTCACTCCGTATCTTCATGGCCATTATAAACCTGTGTTAACCCGTGTTCACTAATTGAACACAATATTTTTTGCCTAAGTATGTACCGGCTTCTTGGACATACTTCCAGATTGGGAAAGCAGGCTGATGGAGACTGTCAGCCATGGTCCGCGGACACGGGAAAGACCCAAGGCAGCCACTTTACGTTCCTCTTCCACCAGGTAGTATTTGCATCAACAGCGCTTTGCCAGAGTCACAAACTGCCTTCTGGGCTGCTCAGGATGGTCTATGTCTCATAGCAAAACAGGAGCTGTGTTCGGCCCTGTCCCCAGCGCCTGACCGCCCTGTGGGTTCCTTGGCTGAGCCACGCCAGCAGTCCTGACGCCAGCACTTAGAATTTCGTAATCCCCTAAGCTGAGCTGCCAGCGTGCTCCATGCCGCCCCTGCCCGGCCCGAGCGGCCTTCGCACCCTGGGTTCTTCTCTGTCCGTTTGTAGCGAGCATTGTTTTCCAGTGGCAATGAGATGCAGCCTTTGAGAGGGAGTAACACCTTCTCTGTAACCCTTCTAGAATGTGTGCCCTACATTTAGAGAGTGAGCCTGGATAAGTGGTAGTGAGCCTTGCAGGCTGGAATGGTGGCAGGCCCGGAAGCTGGCTCTCCGATGAGGAGGGAATCAATTGGCAGATCAGAAAGTTAAAAGGTGAAATGCAGTGAAAGAAAAGGGGTCCCACTCAAGGAGTGTGACACAGTCGTCAACTCCCCTAAATGCAGCTTCCCCGGGGCTGCCTTGCTGGGTTGCAGCTGCCTGGCCCTTCTGGGCGCCAGGTGGTCTGACCCCACGATCAGCTGACCAGGTTTCAAGAGCCCACACATGCTAGGTTTCCTGAAGTCCACTTTCCCTTAACCAGATGGTCCCCACCGGACCCTACCCTCTGCCAGGGAGTCAAAGAAGACACGGAGAGGGGCAGGCCCTCCTGGGGCCCCGAGGAGTGGGAACCAAAGCTTTCCTCTTCTGTGTTCCTCTGGGGCCTGGGGCCCTGCGAATAAGCACTTCCTTCTGCTAAGACCTTAGTCCCACTCATAACCACCTACCTGAGCAATTCAAGTGCTTCTCACTGACGATGCAGATGAATTTAAAACCCGAGCAATGAAACAGAGTCCTGAAAGTCGTCTGGGACTCACTCTGGTGCCCTGAGCAGGGCAGAACACGGCTTGAGAGTAGAAGTCTCTGAAGTCTGGCTTTAAAGCTTGGCCCTGCCACCAGGCCAAGCCACCTCAACTCTGCCCTCTTTCTTTCATGTCACATGGCCAGTGCTCCATGAGGACTGTCAAGGTGGCATGAGAGAATGCGTCTACAGTACCTAGCAGAGCCCCAGCACAGGGTGAGCTTGCTGTGAGCACTGCTTTTTTCAGACTTGAAGAATGAAGCCAGGACGGAGCTCCTATTGTCAGCGCACGTGGGCTTGGGGAAGTGTATAAATGTCACTACTGAAGTTTTATTCACGAAGCTCAAAAATATTTTGTCATCTGTTTTTTGCCGCTTCCTATTGCACAAACCATTTCCTGTCCCAGGACTGCTGACACAAGGAAGTAAAAGCATGGTCATGTGACAAAAAAAGGACCTTGTCCCACGGGCAGTTTTCTTAGGATCCACATGGACAACCCAAAGCTGGCCTGGCCTCTGCGCTCTTCCCAACCCAGCGGTCAGTTCCGTAGAAGCAGCTGTGCAGCAGGGGGACAATGTGCCAAAGGAGAGGATACGTCTCTGCTGCCCGTCTATAAGCAGTTGGCCTGGCCGTTAGTGAGATACCCTGGAACGTTCCATCTGACAGGTGTACCGACAGGTCCCGTGCTGGTAACCACGGTGCATAGGCCTGCAGGGCTCCCCAGCGTAAGGCAGATTCACTGTTGTATCAATGACCAAGGATTACAGTGTGATGTCCTCCCATCTCTGGAGGGCTTTCTGTCATTGGGCCATAGTGGCCAAGGGCCCAGCACTCCAGGGGCCCCTGGCAGGACTGCCTGCCCACTGGGCAAAGCTATGATCACTCCGAGCCTCTGCAGATGACTGGCAAGTAATGGCCATGAGCCCACATTCTTAACAGTGGCCACAGGAAAAGGTGGCTTCTGGTTTGAAGAACATAAAATCTAGCACAGAGTGGGAGACAGATACACGTGCATCCACAAGCGTTCTGTGTGTCATTATGTCACTATGAAGAAGCAGCTAGGACACACAGTGCTCACCTCTGGGACACAGGGTGCCCACCCCCAGGACACACAGAGCCCACCTCCACCTCTGGGAGATGTGGCACCCAACCCCGGGACATGCAGCACCCAGGTCCACCTCTAGGACATGAGGTACCAACCCCCGGGACAAGTGATGCTCCCCTCTACCTCCAGGACACAGGGCACCCACCTCCTGAAGAAAGAAAGAGAGTTTCACATAAATAGTTTGCTGATTACAAGTATGGCTTCCAAGTGCATCCCATACCCCATCACAGCACAAATGTGAAGCAGAATTTACATTCACGTCACATGGGTTCTTGCTGAAGGGAGGTGCTTTGCCCTGGAAACTCCGGGGCCGGCTTCCTCTGAGCCAGAGCTGAATCCCTGGAGTCCTAAGGAGCTGAAAGGCACTTCCTCCTGACACCTCTTTGTGTGGCAGTGATTGGCTGTTGACTCGCACATAACGATTATGCACAAGCACTGGCCCTGCTGTCCCCCAAGGAGAAGCCTGCTGATGTCAGCTAGCTGGGCCTCCCGCCCTAGGGAATGGTCCAAGTCTGAGTTCAGCTGCGTCCTCCCTCTCTGGGCTTCCCCTCTCAAGTACAATGCTGGCCTGCTGCCTTCCCCCTTGTCTCTGTTGCCATGGCCAGAGAGGTCAGTTCTTGCCAGCCCCACAGCCTGCTAGGGTCTCTGAGGCACTGTGAGTGACATTCAGCATGGAACCTGCCTGTGTGACACATCAGGACTTTTTCCCTGTGATGTCTGCATAGTTAGCACCGTGATAAGTGTACCCTGTGGCCTCCTCCTTGATGTCCACCATTGTACTTCACATAGCTAAAAAAACAATAGTTAACATCTTTTAAGCTTTACGTTGTTGTCTGTCCTTCCCGTTGAGATGCAGTCAGTGATTTCAACTCTGCCTCTACAGTGTTCATTAAACATGCCATTCTAGCAAGGAAGTGGAGGTGACCGGAGGAGGAAGACGAGTTCAAGGAAAAAGTCTCAGAACCCAATGGCCCCCAGCAAGTCTCCCTTGCCAGGAAGTGAGTTTAAGAGCAGTTTGTTCTTCGAGTTCTAAACACAAGATGACCATTCCTTGCCTGCTAGCTCAGTTTTCCACTGCTCTGTCTCTGAAGCCCGTGGTGTTTTTATGGCTCTCTTCATCTGTGCGGTGGCAGTTCAGTGGTAGAATCCTCCCCTTGCATGCTGAAGACACAGGTTCAATTCCCGGCCGGTGCAGCTCATACACAGCCTCCACCTGTCAGCACAGGCTGCATGGTGCCATGATGCTGAACAAGTGTCCGTGGAGCTTCCAGACCATGAAGGACGAGGAAAAAAGCGCTTGGTGGTGTTCTGAAAATCAACCCATGAAGACCCAGTGCATCGAGCAGCCCAGTCCTGTCGGCGTTGGGGTCACCATGGCCCAGGGCCCTTTGATGACGGCCAACAAGATCTCCCTATAGGATCTTTGTACAGGTCTTTTGTGTCCCTGGTAAGATTTATTCCCAAGTATTTTATTTTTGTTTTGGTAGCTATTGTAAATGGTATTGATTTCCTTATTTCTTTTTTAGCAATCTCTTTGCTAGTGTAGAGGAATCCAACTGATTTTTGGGTGTTGAAGATCTCCCTATAGGATCTTGAAGTTCAAGTTGGTTCAAGGAGGCTCAGAGAACTTTCAGAGTCTGTGCTTTAAGATCTGTAGGATCTGTCAAACCGAAGACGATACCCTAGTTTCTGAACATTGTCAACCAGAGGGACGTATTAGGAAGCATCTCAGAAAGGAAAAGCAGGCCCTTGGATCTGCCATTTCTTTTCAACTGGAATTGAATTAAATTACTGGCTAACTTTATAGAAGTAAACAATGCCGGCATTAACTCATTTCCCATTCCCCCCTTAAGCATTAGAAGATGGTCCATTCTGGGGAGAGAGTCTGCATGCTGATCACACCCCACAATTTGTTCTCTGCTGGCCTGCTCTGCACCACAGCCCAGAGCACCCCCCCATGGTCCAGTAGTTGCTGCTGCAACTTGAAGTTCAGCAGCTAGCCCATGCCTCACAGTGGTGACAAGCCACAGGTGGCCGCAGCTGCCAAATGACTCAGCTCCCCAGTTCTTACCAAGGAGACCCGCAAAGCGTGTGGTTGTCCGTCCTAACCTAACGCAGATGGCACCAGTGCTGAAGAGGGAAGTACAATGGCTTGCCCCTGAGGGTCACATGAAAACTTGCAGCACACAGAAGTGCCAGAAGTATCAGAGGAATTGGGTCAAAGCCCGGGACCCCTGGCCCATCTCAGTTCAGCTGCCCTTCACCTGCACCATGGCCCCAGCTTCTTTCCCTTCTTCCTCAGTTCATCCCCAGCGAGGTAGGCAGCTCACCTCTGTTTTCAGTCTCTCCACAAGCTTGTGTCTTCTCTTGGGCCACTGCGGAGCCCCACACAGCATCCCCAACCCCCCTCCATTCTTTGCCTCCAAAACAAACAGCAATTAGGAAAAGAGCATAGGAGTTTAGTTCTGGAAAGTTCAGAGTTTTACAATTTACAAACGTTGGGGAAATGACAAGATTGTGAGATGTCTTACCACTGTGCTTACTGGAGCCTGGTCTCATTTACTGGCCAGCCACTGCCAGGGGTTGCCGGACATTCCTAGGAGTCTTCCCTGGAGTTCAAAGTCTCGGGCACTTTCTCTGTAGTTGGGTAGCACTGCCCTGGTTCCTGGGTTCCAGGCCCCATTCCTGTCCTTTCACAGAGAAGGAGGGTTCCCTCTTGCACTGGTGACACGTTCCCTGACCTTCAGTGTGCCACCATAGTCCCTCCTGGAGAGCCTCTTAGCTGAGGCCTTGGGGATCTGTCCACTGCCTCGCACCTCAAAGATTCCTCACCCCGGCTGCCTCTACACCTCTGGCTCCTAGGGTCTTGCACCTGAGGACGCATCGCTCTCTGTGGTCCAGTTAGAGCCGGACCCAGGAGGCACTCAGCCTAATCCAGAGAAGTGCTTCTCAGCAGTGTTCCTGTGAGCAGGTGGCATCAGATAGCCTCCGACTTCAGGGCGGGGGGTGACAGTCACATCACCCGAAGCTGTTTCCGGGGAGGTGCAGGTCAGACAATCGTCCACCCTCCTTTCTGACCCCAACAGTCCCTCTGTCGGCACCCTCTGCCTTTCTACTGGGTTCAATAATCCGTGCCACACAGAACTCACAGACCATACTCACGATTATGTGGTTTATGAGGGAAGTAACAGGCTGCAAGTCAGGATCAGGATCAACCTGTTAGTAACAGGATACAGTTCATCAGTCAGCACAGTTTTGAAACAAGGCAGCTCTGAGCTCCTTCTCGGTCACACTAGCCAGCAGGCCACGCTCGGGCCTCTGTGGCCGGGCCGCTCAGGCAAGTGCTCTCCTTCTTTAGCTCTGCAGACATGTGCCCAGAGGCACCCCTCCCCAGCAAGCCTCCTGCCCGAAGGCGCTCGGCTCTCTCACTCCGGGCCCCCACACCATCTCAGCTGCCACTTGGGCCGCGTCGGCTCTCACCCCTCCAGAGTCACGTCTCTCACTCGCTCTCCCTCTCCCGGGTCTAGGAGGCTCTCAGTGTAGGCATCCTGGTCCAAAGGATGTGCTCCACTCCTGGCTGGTCCTGATGACCATGAGGTGTACCCCCCCAACCTCTGTGGGATTAGCTCTTTTATAAGCCTCCTCCTTCTACCAAGACCATGAACTGACCAGTCCACTCAGTAGGCCACACTTTATTTGCATAACAACGTGTTCAATCCCTGTGAGAGTTTTAAGAACCTTATCTGCATAGTAAAATGTCCAATCCCTTTGCAAGTTTGTGGCCTAGCAAATCATTTTGGCAGCACAATAAACCCAGGGCCAGAAAGACCGTATGTAAAAAAAAAAAACAAACAAACCCTTGACCTGCACCACCTGATCCCAGTTCATCCTCAGTTTTCTCAGCTGCAAAATGGAGTTATTAATACCTACTTTGTTGGGTCACTGTGAGTGTGAAATGAGACTGTGACATGCCTGTAGCGTATGCCTGGCACATAGTGATTGCTCAGTAAACATCAGCTATCATCACACTTTACTCCATGTCACATTTTGTCTTGGGCACTGGCATAAGAGGTAACTGTGTGCCTTCAAGAAATTTGCAGGCCAAAGTCGCAGGATATAAGATCAACATCCAAAAATCAGTTGGATCCCTCTACACCAGCAAAGAGATTGCTGAAAAAGAAATAAGAAAATCAATACCGTTCTCAATAGCTACCAAAAAAATAAAATACTTGGGAATAAATCTTACCAGAGACACAAAAGACCTCTACAAAGAAAACTATAAAAAGCTACTTCAAGAAACCATAAAAGACCTAAATAAATGGAAAAACATCCCATGCTCATGGATAGGAAGACTGAACATTGTGAAAATGTCAGTTCTACCCAAAGCAATCTATACATTCAATGCAATCCCAATCCAGATCCCATCAACATTCTTTAGGGATATGGAAAAAATGATCACTAACTTTATATGGAAAGGAAAGAGACCTCGGATAAGCAAAGCACTACTGAAGAAGAAAAACAAAGTAGGAGGTCTCACATTGCCGGATCTCAAAACCTACTATACAGCCACAGTAGTCAAAACTGCCTGGTATTGGTTCAATGACAGATACATAGACCAATGGAATAGAATTGAGAACCCAGGTATAGATCCATCGACCTATAGTCAGCTGATCTTTGACAAAGGCCCCAAATCCATTAAGTGGGGAAGAGAATGTTTGTTTAATAAATGGTGCTGGCAAAACTGGAGATCCATTTGCAGAAAAATGAAACAAGATCTGTACCTCACACCACACACAAAAACAAACTCCAGATGGATCAAAGACTTAAATGTGAAACCTAGAACTATACAGTTTCTCAAGGAAAATTTAGGCTCAAACTTAAGGGCCCTAATATTTGGTATAAATAGACTACCAAGCATAATTCAAAATGCACCAACAGCAGAAGAGAAGCCAGATGATTGGGACCTTCTAAAAATTAAATGTTTATGTGCTTCCAAAGACTTCTCCAAAAGAGTCAAAAGAGAACCTACAGATTGGGAAAAAATATTTGGTAATAACATATCTGACAAGGGACTTATCTCTAGAATTTATAGAACACTCCAAAACCTCAATAACAAAAAGACAAACAATCCAATTAAAAAATGGGCAGAAGACATGAACAGACACTTCACCAAGGAGGATATTCAAGCGGCCAACAAACATATGAAGAAATGCTCACGATCATTAGCTATTAGAGAGATGCAAATCAAAACAACAATGAGATACCATCTTGCTCCAGCACTAGTAGCAAAGTTCAACAAGACAGAAAATAATAAATGCTGGCAAGGTTGTGGAGAGATTGGGACTCTCATACACTGCTGGTGGGACTGTAAAATGGTACAACCATTGTGGAAAGCAGTATGGCGATTCCTTCAAAAGTTGGAAATACAAATACCATTTGACCCAGCCATTACTAGGTATATACCCTAAAGAAGTGAGAGCCATAACAAGAACAGATATATGCACGCCGATGTTCATCGCAGCACTATTTACAATAGCCAAAACTTGGAAACAACCTAGATGTCCAACAACTGAGGAATGGATAACCAAACTTTGGTACATTCACACAATGGAATACTATGCAACGCTAAAGAATAATGTAGAATCTGCAGAACACCGCATAACGTGGATGAACTTGGAGGACATTATGCTGAGCGAAATAAGTCAGTCACAAAAGGACAAATATTGTATTAGTCCGTTATTGTAAAAGTTAAGGAAATGTTTATATATTGGAGGACATTTTCTTTGTTGGTTACCAGGGGTGGGAGGGAAGGGGAGGGAATGCTGTTAGATAGATAGAGATAAATATTGATTTGGGTGAAGAGAAGGGCAATGTACCAAATGTGAGTGACCAATATGGCAGCATTGAGGATGAGAAAGACAGAGAGAGTTACATGGGCATTACAAACAACAAATATGAACCCCTTTGTAAATACAATACTGAGTTGTTAATGAAAGCAAATATGGGTATAGGGACGGATAGATGGGTGAACAAGCTAAACAATTATGTATGTCTAAATGGAGAGTGTATCCGAGATCATATACAGGGTTGGCAGAAAATGGGCCTCTCGAAGAGTATGAAGGGATGGACACTGGGAGGAGGTAACTATGGGGAGGAAGTGGGAGGGGAGCTGCTGCATTGTAAATTTTGGTCAATGACATGAGACAAAGTATATGTGAACTGCTGTATGAAAAGTGAATTTACTCTGTAAATCTTCACCCAAATCCTAATAAAAAAAAAAAAAAAAAGAAATTTGCAGGCCATCTACCTTCTGTGTGTGTCTCTCTCTGTCTCTGACTCACTTCTCTGCTCTTTATAAAGACACCACTCATGTTAGATTAGGGCCCACCTTCGTGAGAAAGTGACGTCATGTGAAATTAGCTAATTACATCTGCAGAGATCCTGGTTCCAAATGCAGTCACATTAGCCCACCAGAGGTACCGGAGGCTAGGGCATGATCGTATCTTTTTGGGGGATGCAAATGAACTCTTAAATAACTCTGTGGATGACCCTTGGCTGGTTCAACAACCGCTCACCTTTAATGATGACTGGATCCAGTCTCCTAGCAGTCACTGGCCCCAGTGGAGAAAAGCCGTGGAAGCACGCTTTGTGGATATCCATCTCCTAACTTCAAAGCTCCTCCAGACAAGCCTTTTTCAGAGACACTGTGCTTAACCTACAAGCTCTGGTGGGACTTGACTGCTAACTAGAACATCAGCGGTTCAAACCCACCAGCTTCTCTACAGAAGGAAGACTGGACAATCTACTTCCATAAAGATTTACAGCCTCAGAAACCCAATGGGGGTTGTACCTGAATGTATTACATACATATATATGAAACCAAAACACTACTGTTGAGTCAATCCCCACTCACAGTGACCCTAAAAAACCAAAACCAAACAGTGACCCTCAAGGACAGAGTAAAACTACCCCATAGGATTTTCAAGACTAAAAATCTTACAAAAGCAGAATATGACATTTTTCTCCTGCAGAGCAGCTAGTGGTTTCAAACTACTGACCTTTCCATTAGCAGCTGAGTGCTTTAAACACTGCACCACCAGAGCTCCATTAATCAAAAACCAAACCCACTGCCATCGAGTCCATAACAGCCGCCATTGGGTTTCCAAGGCTGTACATCTTTACAGAAGTAGGTTGCCTCCTTAATGATATAGCTTCCCTTCATTGAGTATTTTCTGGGTGCCAGCCACTTTCCTTAGCCTTTAAAAACATCATCCATTCAGATTCTACCACAACCCTATGTGGTCCACCTGTCTTGTGTCCACTCCTAGTTCCAAAAATTTCTAGTTTTGCAACCTTGGAAAAATCAGGGAACCCCCCCGTGCCTCTGTTTCCTCATCTGTTCAGTGAGGATGGTCGCCTTCGCCTCCCAGGGTGGGTGAGAGGACCATGTTGTGGTCATCAGCTGCTGTCAGGTTGCTCCAGCCCATGGTGACCCGTGTAGAACAGGCTGGCACACTGCCTGGCCCTGCACCCCCTTCACAATCCTTGACAGATTTGTGCCCGTTGCTGTGGCCGTCGGTCAGTTGATCTCACTGAGGGTTTCCCTTGTTTCCACTGACCCTGTGCTTTACCAGCTGATGTCCTTTCCAGTGATCGGTCCATCCTGAAGACACGTCCAAAGTCAGTGTGTCAGAGTCTCATCATCTGCACTTCTAAGGAACGTCTAGGTGCATTTCTTCTAAGGCTGACTGTTCCTTCTGGCAGTCCATAGTGTAGTCAATGTTCTTGGTCAACACTGCAGTTCAAATGCATCAGTTCTCCTTCAGTCTTCCTTTTTCATCATCCATCTTTCACATGCATATGAGGTGACTGAAAAGATCATAAGGAGTTTTGGTGGTGTGGTGGTTAAGGCATTTGCCTGCCAACCAAAAGGTCAGTGGTTCTAGCCCACCAGCTGCTCCACGGTAGAAAGATGAGGCAGTCTGCTTCCATAACATTTACAGCCTTGGAAACTCTATGGGGGTTGCAATGAGTCAGAATCGACTCAATGGCAGTGACTTTTTTTTTTTTCTTTTAGAAGACTGTGACTTGAGTCAGGTGCTTCTTAGTCATCAAAGTGACATCTTTACTTTTCACAGAGGATTATATGAGACACTGGCTGCAGTAATGGGATCAAAGACAGAAACAACTGTGAGGATGATTCAGGACCAGGCAGTGTTTTGTTCTGCTGTACATAAGCTTGCTATATATCAGAACCCATTGATAGCCCCTAACAACAACACATGTTGTTGTTATGTGCTGTTGAGTCAGAGCCGACTCATAACGACCCCTCCTTGGGTTTCCGAGGCAGTATCACCACAGAAGTAGATTGCCCAGCCTTCCTTCCGAGGAGTGGCTGGTGGGTTTGAACCGCTAGCCTTCTGGTTAGCAGTCAAGTGCCTTAGGCACTATGCTACCAGAGCTCCTAACAACACGAGTTAATACATATAAATCTGTTACTTAGCACAGTCCCTGGCATGTAGTAAGAATGCCATAAACATTAACTGTTACTCTCATGCCACTACTGCTTCCTTTCGATCTTCACTCACGTGCAGAATTGCAGTGACTGATGAGACAAAGACTGATGGTAGTTCACCCAAGTATATTTCCTTTTCCTTCTGGGTACACAGCTCATCTGCATTTCCCAGCCTCCTTTGCAGTTGTGTGTGGTCATGTGATGGATTTCTAGCCAAGGGAATATAAGCAAGGGGATGTATACCCCTTCTAGGCCTGGCCCTACAAACCTCCCAGTACCTTCTACTGTGACCTGTCCCATTCCAGCCAGCTGGAGTGGAGACTTGAAGATGCTTTGGTCAGTCAATCTCCTTTTCCTTTAAGCTAATGGATACCAGTTTTCCATTACCTTGAACAGCAAGTCACCCCTCTGCTCGTTTCGCCCACTTGTCCCAGTTGCCTGGGACCTCTGACCTGTGGACACTCCTTCCCCTCCCCCAACACCTGCGCTATCTCATAAAATTCCTGAGGCCTCGGTTGCGGTCCCAGGCATGACGTACACTACGGGAAGAAAGTGGTTAGTCTCATGTGGTCTCACTTGAGGATGGCCATCCTTGGAGAAGGAACCTCACTACAAATGCTAGAAGAGAACAAGACCCCATTCAGACAGATGCACTTGAACTAACCCGTTTTCTATTGCACTCAACTTTCATCTTATTAAATATTGCGTAAGATGAGGGGTGAATTTGGGGGCTTAGGAACTTCCTGCAGATTTCCTCTGCCATGTGTTTCCTTGTAATGGAACTTGAATACTTCCATGTATTTTTCATGTAAAGCAGCACAGAGGCTATTCCAGAGATTTACAAAATGCTAAATAACAATCTTAACTAATTTGTACCTTTCAGCCTCATGTCAGCCTTTTGGTGGAGTCCGGTACACCCCCAAATATTTGGTAGACTATTTCTGTAAAATATGTAATCCATTCATTTTGTCTCAAATACTGTAAGGTATATCCAGGCTTGTATATTTTAAAGTCTTACTTGTGTAAGCCAATTCCTTATTATTATTATTTTTTTTTTTAAAAAAAAAAAAAGACTTTTCAGAGTTTCTCAACTTTGCACTCATTTTCTTCCCTTCTGGTGAAAGCCAGCCTGGCGGTTTGATGGCCACGCTTTCTGCCCCCACGTTCATCTCCAGGATTTGAGCTCCTTGTTTCTGTAAAGCCCCACTTGGGAAAAAGGACTTTTCAAGGCGTGTGTTTCTAGAACCTCTCCTTCGTTCCTTGTTTCTCGCTGTGTACTGCAGCCCCTCCAAGAGGAAGTGCTGGGCGTCCTAACTCCACGGAGAGACAGAGAGACGTCCACAGCGGAGTTTCCAAAATCTTATTCATTCTTCCCAGCTGGTATATTTGCAACAATTACTAAACATAGATGCATTGCTTATATGGAGAGCAGCCCTGACAAGAATGAAGTCAGTAAACTATAAATAAATATAAAGTGTACATAAACATAAGGTGTCTAAGTATAAAACGGAAAGCAAATTTCTTTTTTTAAAAAAAGACCCGAGAAATTATACTTCTACACTGGAACGAGCCAAACACACACTCTAAGCTAGTTGTCATTTTTCAAACAGATTCTATCACATTTTTGGATGTATATTGTAATTCAGTATACAATTGAATTGTACATACAATATGTAATTCAATACTCAGTGCTTACTATACAATGTATATGTAATGTTTTTAAAATTACATTGTGCAATGGCATGTTTCATGACATCCCCGTGCAAACTGGCCTTTTGCATCCTTTGGAAAACTGCCTTTGGAAAACCGCTCCGTTTGCTCATGCGCAGAAAAACCAGCCAAACCCGCGACCGCGATTGTATTGACAAGCAGGAGATGAATGACCCCCTGGAGACCATAGGGTTTGTTTTCGAGTTTCCATCACCTTTTCATCCTTTTGTCCCCCCTTCTCCATTCACATGCAGATGAGCTCAGAGCAGCTCCTCACTAAAGACCCCTTTTCACTGGAGTTTGGAAGGTAGAAGGCGCATCTAAATATTGATGAGGCTTTCTGGCCCGCGATCTCGCTGCGCCCTTGTTGGCTGTTGAGGAATTACGTTAATGAATGCATGCCTGCACTGGCGGACCCAGGCGCCGGGCAGAGGGAGCGGCGCGCGCGCGCGCACACAAAGCGCGTCGGCTCGCCTGTGGGCGCTCGGCGAGCAGTTCCCAGGCCCGGAAGAAAAGGCCGCGGGGCAGGGGGGGAGCCGAGGACTCTGTTGCCAGGGGAGAAATCAATCGTACAGCTCCACACAAAGGAAAGAACAAAGTTTCATCTTTGCTTTCTGGAGCTGCAAATGTAACTGTTGTTCAAGGCAGTACACATCGAAATAAAACCTGGGCCTTGGAAAACAGAGAGCTGGCTTCAAGGGCGTGGGTCTGTCTGGCTCTTCCCGGTGATGAAGTAAATTAAGGGCAGAGTTTCAGTATCGCAAATTAAGAGTTTAATGAGAGACAAAGAGCCGGCCAGCATTTGCTTTGGAGCCATGCTTTGTACACGTTCCTTCACTGAAGAGGTCCTTAGATTTTCACTGTACCGTCCTTGTAAATGGTGTCTTTTCAGTGGCTGTTCCATACTGCTCCCATTAGCTGGCTAAATTTCACTTTCAGCTGGAATGTTTCACCCTAAATATGTTTGCCTGAAATTTCACCTAGTGATGGCTCTGCGTCCCTCGTTAATTACAGATAATCTCGGTCCTGTTTTAAGAGGCAGAGGCTTTATTAGCACGCTGAGACGCAGCCGTACTCGCGGCTTTCCTACCGCTCCGCCAGAAACAGGCATCCCAGTCTTTCCTGTCCAGCCACTTCGCCGCTTCCCTGTGCCCTCTGATCTCCGTGCGCAGAAGGGGCCGGTGCAGCCCGCCAAGGCCTTCCTGGCAAAGTTAAAGTCACGCTCTACCCAGCTTTCGTCTTTGGGCATAAGGCATCTGGTTTAAAAGGACACCTTACCTCTGTTCTTGACTTAGTTTCCCTGAAACTAGTATTTATTTTCATTTGTACAAAAAAAAAAAAAAAAAAAGAACCATATTTAGCCTGGCTCTCTTCATTTGCTTTCAAAAACAGGTTGAGAAATCTGACCTCACACCCTCCACTATTGGGAACTGCTGCCCCAACTGAAGGGAGAAAAAAACCCACTGCCTGGGGTCCATTCCCAGTCACAGCAACTGCCCAGCGCAGAGGCAAGCTGCCCCAGAGACTTTCCAAGTTTCCAAAGATGTGAATCTTTCCGGAAGCAGATTGCTCCATCTTTCTCCTGGGGGGTGGGGCTGGTTGTGGGTGCAAACTGCCAACCTTCCGGTTAGCAGGAAGCACTTAACCATCGTACCACCAGGGCTTCTTGAAGGGAGAGAAAGAAGAAATCACATCTTCAACTTCCCTGTAAACAGATGGAAGGCTTCTCTTGATATTTTTGTGACAAATTGAAAATTGGCTGCTCATTGTTAGTATTTATTTTAAACATTCAGATGAAATGCAGAATGTATTCTTCTATTTTACACATATCCCTTGCCTTTCCCTCCTCCCCCCAAAAAAGAGAAGAAGAAATCTGGTTACTTAAGATTCTTAGTTATTTGAAGTGCAGATAATAGTCGATTGCCTTCTGAATCTAGTATATTTGTCTAACTGTTGTTATAATTTAACATATTCTTAGGTACCACCTGTCTAATATTCTTATTACACAATGCAGGGTGTCTTTAAATCAGTTTCATCTGTGCAAACCACAACCAAAAGTCCCACTGAAGCGTCACCAGCCGGGCCTTTGGTTTGATGCCCTGGTGAGGCGGTATTAAGTGAGCCTCAGGATGTGGTCGTTTAGTGCCCACTAGTCTGGAGAAATCACCACTCAGCTGTATCTAGGTTTGCTTCAGAGAAAAAGCGAATGAAAAGGCTCACAAAACGCTTCCAAATACCTCTGAAAAATCAATTGGAAGCTCCCTCAGAAAGGTGTTTGTAGAAGACCTGGGAATCGGTGTGGGTATTCAGTGAGTGTTTTTAAATGAATGTTGTGCAGTTTCAATCAAATAAACTAAATGCACACTTAAATTTGGCCATCAATTCGTGCATAAGTGAATATACAGACATAAACAGAACTATTTTACTTATTGATGGTATTCTGCGAAAGCCTGCTTTAGGTCGGATTGTCAGGCTGCCAGAGGTGCTGTTAGACCGTCGATCACCTGGAGAACAGTGCGGGCCAGACCACCAATTTCACCACCAGAGGCTGGAGGTGAGCATCTGACGGTGTGACAGGAGAGCCGGCCGTTTGTTTGCATGAACAAGACCACAGTCCCTGTGGAGTAAGTGGGGGTCGAACTAAGCCCCCATTAAAAGCATATGCTCCTCACTAGTGGACTTCTTTGTTTCTTAAAATTTCCATTAGTTATAAGCCTTTGAGAACTGTGAATGTTTTCCGTCACAGTAGTGCACCCCTCGACCGGAATTCACGTAGGGGATCACCTTAGCAGGAAAACAACAAACAAAAACAACCAACAACTGTTTAAAACACAGACCACCACGCAAAGGGAGGAAAAGGCCAGGCCCTTGCAGTGGTGTTCTGTTTGAGAGCGTACGAGAACATACTGGAATGTACGTGCACAGGATTCCCTGGGATGCGCAGCTACATCTTTAGGGGGGAGCGGACCTACCAGGGAGGGGTTCAGCTGAGCAGAAGGTCTGGAGATAAACTGTACAGTGTAGAACTTCATCCGGAAAATGAACACTGTTTCTCACCTCTAAAATTTGCATATATATAATATATTTATGTTCCAATGATACGATTGATGTGTTGTGCTATTAAAAGGTGAGAAAACAGACACTCACAGATGGTAATACTATAGATGATAACTGCAAGGCAGTTGGATAACACGGAGCAATAGATTCAGAGTTTTGCAAAACTGTAGGCTATAATGTCTCCTCGGAAGGAAGGTTGGGCAATCTACTTCCGTAGTGATGCCGCCTCGGAAACTCAAGAAGGGGTCGCTATGAGTCGGGTCCGACTCGACGGCACATAACAACAACAACAGGCTATAATGTCACTCCTGGGAATTTGTTTTGTAGAAATGATCTAGAATGGGCAAAGATAGAGCAACATTATTATTTCTAATGGTGAAAATTTAGAAACAAAGGGGTTTTGTTTGTTATTGCTGCTGTTATTTATGTGTTCTGTAATGCTCATGGACCAGAATCCACAATCACTTTGAATGGAAAAGGTCTGCTCTTGGTCAGTGAGCCCCTTTGGCATCTGCTGATGGATGCCGCTCCTGGGAACTTCAACAGAAGGACCCCAGTGTCATCAGTGCTTGGATCTGTGACATGTATAGAGTGGAGGAGAATATTCCTCAGACGGTGCCTTTCCTGACTTCAGAAGGAAACATAAAAATCGTTTGTCAGATGGTCATGATTGAGTCATGTAGACAAAATTGGAAAGTCTCAATCAATTCAAGTATGTTTCTGAATCCAGCTTATAGACAGTTTCCCATTTGTGCTTCTTAAATACAGCTGAATGTAGGCACGCCCTCCAAACCTGTGGGCCCCCTTTGAGTCCAGCCCCTCTTTTCTCTGGTGCAGTTTCATGCAAATAGAAAAGGATTGCAGAGCACCGTCTTTACTCAAACCAGAAAGGATCTGGATTTGTATTAAAACAGCAAAGAATAAATGAAAATATCCATAGAGAGTCTTAATTCACAGCTGAAATATTGAAAATGACAGTTTTGCATCCAGGCTCATTTTTCACAAAGGGTTATCTTGTGGCCGCATTTTTGTAGCTCAAACATCTTCAACTATTTGGTCCTGGAAGCCTTCCCCTCACTCACTGCAAAGTTCAGAAATGCTGCCTCTTTCAGAATGTTTATACACGGTTCTCAAACGTGATCAGAACTGGCAGGCTGGCCCTCAGCTGTCTCCCGGAAAGCACCGGGAGTGGGTGTTGCCCACCGCGATACTTTCCCAGCCTGAAACTGTTATTGTCCTCCACCTACACACATGTTTCACAGCTGAGCTTAACTCCAAATTGAATTTAAAAGTGTACTGGCTAACTCCCAAATTCAAAACTACCCTAACCTGTCTTCCCTCTGCTTTCTGACAGTTTCCATGTACAAACAAGTCTGAAAATAGCTGGTTTATAAACAGGGGTGGGGGCAGAGGAGGTGGGGAGGGGCAAGAACTCACCAAAAAGCTTTGCACAATGAAGGAATGGTCATACAGCCATTCACGTCCCTGAAAGGAAAAACGACACATTTTCTTTCAACAGCTTAGTGAGCGGAGTGCTTTGCGGCCTTGCCCGCCTGTGCCCTTCCGGTGTCGTCCTCGGCGCCATCATCCTGGGCTGACCGTCCCTTTCCGTGCATTGCCTTGCCGTCACCCAGGTCCAGCGGGGCCTGCCCTCCAGTTGGTGATTTACGCCCTTCCCCTCCCACCACTGGTTACCAGAAGAGAATGATGCTTTCTGCGTAAACATTTCTTAACTTTTACATACACAGTTCTGCCCTAACAGTAACAACATAATCTATGAGTGGACACATAGATACTCAGTCTGAACAGGGTGGGAAGGCAAATGGGACTGCACCCATGGATTTATATGGGTTTGGCAGAGGCTCTAGCTACCTATGCATTTACATGGGCTGCAAATATATCCACGAACGCAGAAGAGCATCCAGAGGCAAGGCTTTGAAAACGGCTTAGTCGTAAGCAAACACCTTGAGGGAGTGAGTCTCTGGGCATGGGTGTTCAAGGCCATAGTCTCAGTGGACACTAAGGTCAAATGGCATAACATAGCCCACAAAGACAATGTTCTCCATCCTTCTGGGGTGTGCAGTGACTGGGGTCTTAAAGCTTGTGAGCCGTCATCTAAGATGCAACTACTGGTCTCTCCCCATCCGGATCAGAGAAAAGTGAAGACAATAAAAGATATAAGGAAACAATTAGTCCAAAGGACTAATGGAGCATGTGAAGCCTCTGTGACCCTGAGACCAGAAGAAATAGATGGTGCCTGGCCACCACTGCTGATGACCTGAAAGGGAGCACCACAGGAGGCCACCCCACACCCCCTGATAGAGTAGGGGAAAATGTGGAACGAAACTCAGAATCATAGAAAAGACCAGGCTTACTGGTCTGAAGGAGACTGGTGAAACCCCTGAGACTGTGGCCCTTAGACACGCTTCAAGGTAGGAACTGACCTTAACCCCCGTGACTCCACAGTCAGCCGAAAGCTAGACAGGCCTCTAAGGTGACTAGTAATGCCAGGACAGAATGTACTCACTAGCACAATCAAGCATATGAGATCAAGAGGACAGCATTTGAGCAGGGATAGAGCTAGGCAAGAGGGAGCGTATGGGAAGGAAGGATGAAGGGAGGGGCTGGGCACGAGAGGGAGTGGGAAGAGTACTGTTACAGTGTGGGGACTACAGTGAATGTCAGAACAGAATGTGGACAGATTGTTGAATGGAGAACCATTTGCTCCGTAAACTTTCACGTAAATAACAATAATAATAATAATAAAGTAGTACATTGATTTACTTGCCTGGGCTGTTAGTAATGGTTAGTCTTTGAGCTATCTACATAGTTGCATCTGAAATCTGGATTTCCTTAATAGAAGGAATAATGGCCAGTGAGTACTATTTTAAGTTATGATCATTTCACTTTAATCACTAATTGGATGGTTAAATGCAGCTAATACTGAGTCATAAATGCGATAGTGAGGAAGCTGCTTAGAGTTCCTTTGGGCCTGGCTATCAAAGACCCCAGGGGTTCAGTGTTCCCTTTCCTTCCAGCTTCAATCACAGCAATGCCACCTTTGACTGTTTTACATATTGGGCTTCCTAAAACAGCAACAACAAAATGCAACTTGGAAACCAGTGATCTAGCCTAACCTTTCACTCATGTCACCCATATACAGCATTTCACAAAGTCATGAAAACTAGGCAGATCAAAATCAAATTGGCTACTTGTCTTAGAATGTTCGTGCATTTTAAACAGTAGCTATGCTTTATCTTTGTTGCTGCTTTCCTTCCACCATTTTTTTTTATCCACCATGGACTTGTCTAGTAAACTGTTTACTTAGTGCCGGTTCTTGGGTTTTCTTGATTTTTAAAACCGGTTGACATAGAGAGTAAAATGAGGAATATAACTTGCATAATCCTCAATTTTTAGCATAATTCCTCTATAAAATCATTCAGTCTTCCTAAACTATGTGAATGGAATGTGTTTGCATAAATGTAATTCCACCAAAGGCTGCTAACTGGTGAACTAATTACATGATCTAATTCTGGAGCTCTTCCAAAGTTAATCTCTGAATTAGTTATCTTTTGCTTTTCTTTTATGTGTCATCTTGGTTTTTCACATTCCATTAGGTATCAAAGCCAAGAGAGACAAAGTGTGAGCTATTTATATTTTATCAAGTCTTGAGATAATGGGAACTTTTTCATCCTCATTAGAACTGCAGGAGGGTTAGTGATTCCTAAACCAATGTTTTGGCAGGAAGTAAAAGTACAAATAACTGTGGGCAGGAATACCTTAAAACACTTTTAAAAATTAATCTTAAAGACAGCTATGTCACTGAAATCAATTTTTATTTTAATTGAACTAAATCCTTTTGTGTACATTGGTCGGTGCTATGTGTTGTTTGTTTATGTTTGTTGTGTGCACAGACGTGAGTTGGTTGGAAGGAGCATTGGGTGAAGACGCGGGTTCAAGCCCTGTTCCACCACTTGCTGATAGTTTGCCAGAGGGAGAGTCACTTAACCTCTCCAAGCCTCAATTCTATCATCTAAATTTAGGGCTACCAACACTTGCTCAATCTGATTCAAAGGCTTGCCATAGAAATCAAAGGAGATAGTGTATGTGAAAACTCATTGATTAATATACAGGGTCCTAGCAACATGTCCTGGTAAACAACATAATTATACCGACAACTCAGTGTAAGATTTGGAACGACTTGTTGAGCCCTGCTGTTGTTAGGTGCCTTTGAGTCGGTTCCTGCTCATAGGACCTCTGTTCGACAGAACGAAGCACTGCCCAGTCCTGCGCTGTGGTCACAATCATTACCATTCTGGAGCTCACCGTCATGGCCAATATGTTAGTCCACCTCGGTGAGGGTCTTCCTTCTCCAGGGATTAGTCCTCTCTGACCACATGACCAAAGTCATGATAGCAAGACTGGCCATTCTTGAGTCAAAGAACATTCTGGCTGTACTTCCTCTAAGACACACTGGTTCGTTCTTCTCACAGTCCATGGTCCCATTCAATACTCTTGGCCAACACCACAGTTCAAACACATCAGTGCTTCTGCGGTCTTCCTTACTCGTTGTCCAGCTCTCACATGCTTATATTTAACCTTCCGAAAACCAAACTCTCTGCCATCGAGTCGATTTCAACTCATAGTGAGCCCCATCTTGGTGGCTTTGCACTGAGAACCTTCTGGTTAGCAGTCAAATGTCTTAGGGAGTGCGCCTCCAGAGCTCCTTATATTTAACCTTGTTGTTGTTGTTGTTATGTGCCATCGAGTCAGACCTGACTCATAGCGACCCCTCCTTGGGTTTCCAAGGTAGTATTACTGCGGGAGTAGGATTGCCCAACCTTCCTTCCGAGGAGTGGCTAGTGGGTTTGAACCGCCAGCCGTCTGGTTAGCAGTCAAGTGCCTTAGCCACTATGCTACCAGAGCTCCCTATATTTAACCTTACTGAGCCTTTATTTTTTTTTTCATATATGAAAAGGGGATTACAGTGGACTCTTGTGGATGGAAGTGATGTTGCAGTGTGACCTTGAGGGCAGGTACATATTAGTTATGACTCCTTTGGTTTTCAGTAACATAAAATAACTTCAGCCAAAAAAAAAAAAAAAAGAATTGATTAAAAGTCTCAAGTAACCATGGAAGAGGGCAAGGTAGGCCCTGAGCCTTAACAACCCCTCTAACCAGAAGCTTCTGTGTCTTACTCATCTGTTTTTATTCTTTCAGAGAAACTTCCTACCCACGGTCAGAGACAGAGCGACCAGCAACTCCTGTTACAACATCTTACAAGTTCGTTACAAGAGGAAAAAATAAACTAAACTTGCCCACCTCCTTACCCTACACCTGACGCCGGTTGAAAAGTCCAGGAAGAGGCTCTGCTTGGCTCATCTGGGTCACGTGCCCTGTCTGGGATCCTACCAGCAGCAGCCTGCATTTGAGGGTCAAGGTTGAGGAGAGCAGCAGCAGTGCTCTCAAAGACAGAGGTCTTGTCCTCAGAAACTTCTTTCAAAGAAGAGTGTTGACCTTGACCTCGGTGCCGCTCTGCTCTCTGCCCCTCTCTGATGAAGGGACCATGGTCCAATTGGTTAAGTTCTCTGTCAAATGGAAATAATAAAACCTACTCCTGCCTGAAATGGCTGATACCCACTGCTGTGGAGGGGATTCCAACTCAGAGCGACCGTATAGGACAGGGTAGAATTCACCACAGTTTCCAAGGCTGTAAATCTGTACTGAGGTGGACTGCCACATTTTTTTCCCATGGAGCAGCTGGTGGGTTCGAATGGCCAACCTTCCAGTTAGCAGCTGAGTGAGGGAAAAATTCCAGAACAGATTTAAAGGTGCACAGACTTTAAAGTGCTGTGCCCGTAAAAGATAAACTAAGACATTCTGGTTTCTCTCCCTGCATCTGGTTGGTACCAATAACCTGAACCATTCACCTAATAACAAATATGGTAATAATCTTGGTAAAGTCCGAAGTGAAGGATTCTATGGTGTTAGTAAACAGTACCCAAAATAGGTAATTTATTCGGTTTTAAAATTTTGTGTTCTGCTAAATCACGCATGTGGTTTACTTGGGGTTTTCCCTGTCGTCTTTTTCAACTAGAGAAACGTTACGTTACAAAGTCAATGATTTATGATGTACACATCAATGGCGATGTTTGAGATTACCACTGGAAGAAACAACAGAATGACAGTGCCCATAGGGACGCGGAGGCCCCTGGTTTAAGCGCTCCGCTTGTTCCTTTCAGGCCTATTTGCAGAGCTTTTCCGGTCTTGACCAGTTCTCCTCGTGGTGACACTCCTCTGCTGTGAGGCCTGTGTCCGTCTGGCGACAGCTGTGCCACTTGTGTGGAGTTATTTGTGGCCCTATGATGAGAGACCTGCATTCCACACTTGAATTACTTGGGTCTGTTTGTCACTGCAGCCAGCGCCTCTTCCTCGTCCGAGGCTGCTCCGCCTTCCTGACCGCATCCCCTTTCACCCCTCACCGCCACCCAGGCCCCTCAGAGCCTCGCAGGGCTGGAAGGTTCACTCCAGGCCGCTTGTCCCATTTCCCTCTCCTGAGCCGTGCTGCTTTATTCTGTGAGAATAGGTGATCTGGGTATGCTCAGTAGCCCTTCCCAGGCATAGCTTTGTACTTCTCAAGTTGCTACATGTGTCCGTCTGTCCCTCCAAAGGATTAAACCCTCAGTGGGTGCCAAGTTCCTCTGCAGGAGGAGTGGGCAGCCAACTTCAGCAGTGCCAGCAGCAAAGCGTTTGGCGTGCTGTCGTAAAAGGAGGGCGGAAGGCAGACGAACCGGCTCAGTTTTTACTCTGCCCCATGCCCACACCGTCCCTGCCTGACTGGGGACTAGCAACTGGAATAGGTTTGGCCTCGCCTTTGTCCCTTGGGGCCTGGGGGGTGAGGCTGTGAGCAAATGGAGTGCCGCCCGCCCCTGGTTGCAATGGGAGAAGCTAGAGGATAAATACTGAAAATAATATTCTGGGGTGAGTGCCAAGGTCATGGCCAGCAAGTGAGTCCAAACCATGTCATAAATTATAGTAACTATTGGAAAACTGGGAGCTGAGTTACAGAGCCAGAGCGAGTGGTGCTGAGTCCAGAGAAAGCCAAGAACAGTGAGAGAGGGCAATAGTGCCATGTTGAGGCCACGTAGGTGCTTCCAGAGCACGCGTGTGGGGGAGCTGGGGTCACCGGGAGCCTGAACAGAACCAGACCCTCTGACACAGGCCGTGAAAGCCCTCTTACTAAGCCATTCCACATGCTCCCAGGGACCCATCCCCCCAAGTTTTAATTGTGGTTTCTAATTTCAAGTTCTTCATGGATGGACAAGAAAGTCGACTCTTTAGTTACTTAATTCCAAGGAAATCATGATACACAGAGAGCCCGTGACAGTTTGGTCCGAATAGAAATCAACCCCATTGATTCTCGCAGGGCTGTGAGAACATGCAGAGAACCACTGCCTTTGGAGGGGGGCAAAGCCCCATCAGTCCAAGGGGCTGAGGCCCCAGTGCAGTCAGCACCCTACAGTGAAAACGAACTTGCGTGGCCTGCTTGCTCCCCGGGTGGGAGAGGGGATGGGGACTCTTTTGTGACGGTCTCCATACTTTATGTAATTATCCATACACTTCCCTCTGCTTCCTGTGGGGACATTTTTGTACACGCCAAGTTCCACAAGATTCCAAAGAAAATAGAGTACTTTGTGATTGTTTAAATCAGAATCCAATCCCAGGGCTAGGCTTTCTGTTCAAAGTTCTATCGTAGTATAAAAAGTAACCCCATGCCTTAAAAAATACAACTTTTCAAATCCCGAGTGTAATTCTAATCACGTTTATAATATCATTGACCTGTAACTACATACTCGTCTCATACCAAAATGACAGAGCTATATTGGTGCCTGCCCTGTTTAAAAAAAAAAAAAAATCTGACCCCAAATCAAATACCTGCAGCTCACAAGTGTTAGCATGTATCAGTGACATCAGCGTTGATGGTTGAGGCATTCTTCCTTTATGATTTGCCTTTGAAATGCTGATGTATCTGTCCCCTTCTCCCCCAAGTGAAGGACTCAGTGTCTCCTCTCCCTCTGCTCTGCTAAACACTAGTAGCACCTTCTGCCCCTCCCTCCACTGCTGGAGGAAACGGGGTGGGGGTGGGGGTGGGAGTCTCACATCCCTCACTGGCCTGAGCTAAGTAATTGCATGGAGACCACCTTGCTGGCAAGAGATGGGAAAGATCCCAGCGGCCCATGAATCATCCCGAGACGGCTCCAGCTTCCGTTCTCTGTGCTCTCTAGTGTGAATTTAAAAAAGTTTTGGACTCGGGAGGACAAGAAAACAAGAAAAAGTCCTGGCTTTGGAAAAAGCATTCTTTATTCACAACCTCATTGCCGTCGAGTCGAATTGTCACTTTGAAAAGTCCTTTCCTCTCTGGTAGGGAAAGCTCAAACCCAGCTGAGGGTTGTACCCCTCCTTTGTGTCCAAGGATTGATATGTGTGATTTCTCCTAAATCACAACTCTATCAAAATGTGAGTACTTCTCTAAAAATGGCTGACGGCACACGATTCTTTTCTACTCAGTAAGCAGAGAAAAAGGAGTGACTCTGGCATGTCCCTTTTCATGGTACCCAGACCCCCAGCCGCTCCACGGAAGGAGGACCAGGCAACGTACTTTGCTAAAGGTTTACCATTTACCGCCTCAGGAATCCCAAAGGGGGTCGCTATGAGTCAGAATCAACTCGATAGCAGTGCGTTTGGTTTTTTGGTTTTGGGGTACTCTAGATGAAATAAGTGTCAAGGGGAAGGAGTGATTCCTCTTTTAACCATGTGGTTTGGGGAGAGCAGGTAACTGTGCAAGTGTAATAACAGGTAAAATAATGGAAGTGACAAGGTGTCTTGGGCCACCTTGGATTCTGTGAAGGCTGATGATAGTGATTAACACGGCAATCCCCAGACTGCTTTTACAGGGTTAAAATGTTATATGCGTTTGAACGAATACCACTTCAGTGGCTAGAATTGAGGGGGAAATATTCGTGGATAATATTCATGGATAATTAAAAAGGAGTGCTGGTGGTATAGTGGAGAAGGCATTTGCCTGCTAACCAGAGAGTCAGTGGTTCAAACCCACCAACTGCTCTGCGGGATGGAGATGAGGCAATCCTTACTTCTGTAAGGATTTTCAGCCTTGAAAAGCCAGTGGGGGTCACTATGAGTCAGAACTGACTCAGTGGCAGTGGGTTTGGTTTTTTTGGTTTGGATAATCAAAAGTTCATTGGAATTTTCTTTTGGGAGGTGGTGCGCCAGCTAAAGAGATTGAGAGGGAAGGAAATGTGTTTGAAATGCTACAATCACTGTATTTGATGATTAGAGACCTAAGTTCTAGTCCTTGTTTTGCCACTAAATAGCTGTGTAGCTTGGGGCAAATCGCCCCTTCTCTTTGTTTCTTCAAAAGAGTTGCCTTTTTTCTATCTTCTCTAATAGCTCTTCAGGCTCCAAGATTCTCTAATTATATTAACCAAAACCAGCACGAATGTTGTTAAGTTTATATATGAGCAATTGATTCTCAAAAGTGAATTAAAGAATGGATTCCTGTGGCATTTTAAGCATAATTTTAGTATTATTTTATCAAATAACCTCTAGGAATATCCTGGGAGAGAGTCTTAATAACAAAACAATAAATCCTGGATGTCGGACAAAATAGTGTATTGTATGAACAAACTGGGGGAACTGACTTATTGTTGTGTTGATAAGGATAGCAGTCCTATCCTGGTAAATATCTTCCAATATTTGGAACCTTATTACGAAAGTAGTGCATGAGGAGAAAGAATCTAGATGTTCTTGTATATACTTTTCTCCATTCAGAAATAAACTTTTATCTTCAATTTATACTCTTTTGATAACTTGTTTTTAATTAAAAATAAAACATAAAAATGAGACCAAATGAAATTGTAGATAAGTATTAAAATTTTGCAACCAGGTAGATGAGAAGAACTTTCAGAGCCCTCTTATCTCTTAAACGTGTCATAATGTTGAACTCAGCTTTTATTTTCTGAATTTTTATTTTCTATGTAATACACTCTGGTAGCATAGTAGCTAAGGCATTTGACTGCTAACCAGGAGGCTGGCAGTTCAAACCCACCAGCCACTCCTCTAAAGGAAGGTTGGATAATCTACTTCCATAGTGATACTGCCTCAAAACCCAAGGAGGCGTTACTATGAATCGGGTCCGGCTCGACAGCACCTAACAACACAACAACACTATGCCAGACATTGTGTTAAACCTTTACATCCATTTCCCTATTTAATCTTCACAACTATGCTGTGAAGTTACTAGTATATCCACCTGACAAGTAAGAAACTAAGTCTCAGAGAAATTAAGTAAATCTCGCTCACTTTGGACATGTCATCCAAAGGTGTCAAGCTCTGAAAAAAGAGTCATTCTTAGTAAAGTAGGAGGTCAGGGAAAAAGAGGTAGACTCTCAGTGAGATGGACTGACCGACTGGCTGCAACAGTGGACTCAGACGTGGCAGCACGTGTGGGGCTGGCGCAGGGCCGGGCATTGCTACCTTCTGCTGTGTGTAGGGTCCCTAGGAGTCAGTGCCTACCTGGCAGTATCTACCACCACCACCAACTCACAGCACTCAGTTCATCTCAAATCTGTGTCCGTCTGTTTATGTTCTTCAACATTGTACTGTACTGTGCCACTCTCTAGGAAATCCAGAAACTTCGGATCATCGTAGCAGCACTTCCTCAAAGTCGGGCACTTTGCTTTGATCACTGACCATCCCCTTGTGTGGACCAGGAGCCACACAGAGTTGATGCTCAACGAAGATTTCTTGAATGAGAACTAAGCACCCATTCCTGACATGCTCCCTGACTTCTTGGCTTTGACACACTCTAGGGCACTGTTACTCCATTGAACTTTCTGAGATGATAGAAACGTTCTTTATCTGCATTTTCCAGTTAGTAACCACTGGCCACATGTGGTTTCTGAGCACTTGAAAGTGGCTAGTGTGACTGAGACACTGTATTTTAAATTTTATTTAATTTGAATTAATTTAAATTTAAATAGCCACATGTGGCTAGTGGCCACCACATTGGTCAAGGCAGGTCTAGAGCAAAATACATGTTAAGTGTTTGGTATACTGTAGGAATTGGGGCTTATCAATGTGACAACAAGGAATCCTTCTGGTGCAAACTTTGAAAAACTTGTATTAAATTAATAACAAGTCTCAAGAAGGTTAAATTAAATCAAGAGGGGGAGCAGGAATCCTGGGGGAGCAATGGTTAAGCTCTTGGCTGCGAGCTGAAAGATTGATGGTTTGAGCCGACTGGTGGCTCTGGGGGAGAAAAGACTTGGTGATCAGCTCCCATAAAGATTATAGCCAAGCATTTTTTCATGTGTTTGCTGGCTGCCCAAATGTTTTCTTTGGTGAAGTGTCTGTTCATGGCCTCTGCCCATTTTTAAATTGGATTGTTTGGCTTTTTGTTGTTGATGTGCTGAAGTTTTCTAAAGATTTTAAAGATTAGTCCCTTGTCTCATATGTCATTACTAAAGTTTTTCCCAGTCGGTAGGGTTCTCTTTTCCCTCTTTTGGTGAAGTGTTTGCTGTTGCTAGGTGCTGTCGAGTCAGCTCTCCGCCATAGCTACCCTATGCACAACAGAACAAATACTGCCCGGTCTGCAACAGCCTCACGATCCTTGCTGTACCTGAGCCCACCGTTTAAATGTGCATAAATATTTAAGTTTTAGGAGGTCCCAGTTGTCTAGTTTGTCTTCTGCTGTTTGTGCATTTCTAGTTATGTTTGATAGTGTATTTATGACGTGTATTAGGGCCCCTAAATTTGTCCCTATATTTTCATTCATGATCTGTATAGTTTTGGGCTTTACACTTAGGCCTTTGATCCATCTTGAGTTAGCTTTTGCATACGGTGAGCAATATGGTTCCTGTTTCATTTTTCTGCAAATGGATATCCGGTGTTGCCAGCACCATCTGTTATGGATACCATCTCTTCCCCATTTAATGGGCTTCAGCACTTTGTCATAGACTAGCTATCCCTGGGTGGATGGATTTACTTCTGAGTTCTCAATTCTATTCCATTTCTTTATGTGCCTGTCATTATACCAACATCAGGCTGATTTGACTACCGTGGCTGTATAGTAGGTTTTGAGATCAGGGAGTGTGAAGGCTCCTACTTTGTTCTTCTTCTTTAGCAGTGCTTATCCAGAGTCTCTTTCCTTTCTATATGAAGTTGCTGATTAGTATTTCCATCTCTTTAAAGAATGATGATGGAATCTGGATCGGGATTGCATTCTATCTGTGGATCCTTTGAGTAGTGTTGACATTTTCACAGTGTTAAGTCTTCCTATTCATGAGCATGGTGTATTGTTCCATTTATGTAGGTCTCTTTTGGTTTCTTGTAGCAGTGGTTTTTTTTCTGTTTGTTTGTTTTTGTTTTTAATTGTGCTTTAGGTGCAAGTTTACAGAGCAGAGTTTGTTTTACATTCAACATTATGTGTCTTGTAGCAGTGTTTTGTAGAATCTACAGACTGGGAAAAATTTTTGGCTGTAACATATACAACAAGAGACTTATCTCTAAGATCTGTAGAAAACATCAACACTTCAGCAATAAAAAGGCAAATAATCCAATTAGAAAATGGGCAAAGGACATGAACAGACACGTCACCAAAGAAGGCATTCAGGCAACCAACAAACACATGAAAATATGCTCTCAATCATTAGCCATTAGAGAGATGCTAATCAAAACAACAATGAAATACCATCTCACCCCATCTTTAATAATAAAGTTTAAATAAATAAATAAATAAATGCTGGAGAAGGTATGGAAAGACTGGAGCCGTCATATATTACTGGTGGAACTATAAAGTGATGCAACCACTGTGCAAAATGGTACGGCACTTCCTTAAAAAATTGGAAATAGAAAATACTGTATGATTTGGTAATCCCACTATTAGGGATATGTCCTAGAAAAACAAGTGTCATGACACAAACACCCATGTTCATCACAACACTATTTAAAATAGCAAAAAGATGGAAATAAGCATCCATCAACAGATGAATGGATAAACAAAGATGCATACCCACAATGGAATACAACACAACATTAAAGAATAAGGATGAATCTGGGAAACACCTCATAACATGGATGAACCCAGAGGACATTATGCTGAGTGAAATTAGTCAATCACAAAAGGACAAATATTATATGAGACCACTACTGTAAAACATCAGGAAAAAGTTTACACACAGAAAGAATTATTCTTTGAAGGTTACTAGGGGGAAGAGAGGGAGGGAGTTTTTATAAATAACTAACTAGAGGGTAGACACATATTAACGTGAGTGAAGGGAAAGACAATGTATAATAAGGGGGAAGGTGATCACAAAATGATCAAGGCAAAGGAAGACACTGGGAGGAGCAGAAGAGTTGAAGGCAATGTAAGTAAATACTATTACATGCATAGTCCTGCAATAGTACTAGTAATAATAACCTATGAGTGGATCTATAGATAGGCATGCAAGCCAAGCAGGTGAGGGAAAATGAATGGAATTTCACCCATGGGGGGAAGTATATATACACACACACACGTGTGTGTGTGTTTGACAGAGAATATTTCTGCATACGTATTTATATGTGCTGCAAATATATCCATGAATATAGTAGAACATACAGAGGGCAAAGTTGTGAAAACGTCTTAGCCATAAATAAACACCTTGAGGGAATGAGTTGCTGGGCCTGGAGGCTCAGGACCATAGTCTCATGGGATATATCAAGATAAATTATCTTAGCATAGTCCACAAAGACAATGTTCTACATCTACTTTGGTGAGTAGTGACTGGGGTCTTAAAAGTTTGCAAGTGGCCATATAAAGATGCAACTATTGATCTCTTCCCATGCAGAGCAAAGAGTGGAGAGTATCAAAGATGCAAGGAAAAAATGAGTCCAAAGCATTAATGGACTATGAGAACTCCAGCTCTCATGACCCTGAGACCAGAAGAACTAGATGGTGTCTAGGTACCACTGCTGACTGCTCTAAAAGGGATCACAATAGGTGGTCCTGGATAGAATAGGAGAGAAATGTGGACCACAACTCAAAATCATGAAAACGATCAGGCTTAACCAAAGATTCATGGAAACTATTAGTCCTGGTGACTGGTACACCATGAGATCTCAGCTTATATGACTATGAGACCAGAAGAACTAGATGGTGCCTGGCTACCACTGTCAACCACTTGGAGAGCGATGTATATAGGAGATCCTGGATAAAGAGGGAGAACAATGTGGAACAAAACTCAACATCATTTGGAAAAATAAAAGGGGGGAACCAGGTTTTCTGGCTAGATAGAGCCTGGTGGAACCACTGAGACTATGGCCCCTAGCTGCCCTTTAGGTCTGTAATTGAACTCATTCCTTTGGCTTCCAGCCAGAGAAGAGACAGGCATATGAGTTGGACGTTTACCTGAGGTAGATACACTCCTTGGAGAGAACAAGCATGGGAGAAAGAAGGGCTGTTTATGCACAGGGAGACAGTTTAGGGGGCAGGAGTGCATGGAGAGGGAGTGGGAGGGGAGCTGTTGCATTGGGGTAAATTGTAGTCAGTGTCATGAGACAAAGTGTATGTGAACTGCCATATGGAAGGTGAATTTGCTCTGTAAATCTTCACCCAAATCACAATTAAAAAAAAAAAGATTAGGCTTACTAGTCTGATAGAGACTGATGGAACCCCCAAGACTATGTCCCTTAGACACTGTTCAGGACTGGGACTGAATTCACCATCATGACTCAACTTTTAGCCAGACAATAAGCTAAGCAGGCCTATAAGGTGGACAATAACACCAGAGAGGTACACACTCATTAGAACAATCGACCAGATGAGATTAAAAGGGCAGCATGTGCTTAGGGACAAAGCTAAGAAGGCAGCAAGGGATAGGAAAGATGGAGAAAGTGGGAAGAGTGCTATTACATTGTGGGACTATAGTGAATATCACAAAACAAAATGTGGATGAATTGCTGAATGGAAAACCAGTATGCTCTATAAGCTTTCACCCAAATCATAATAAAAACTGAACCCCCTTCCCCTCAAAAAATGAGATTGCATCCAAGACAACCCTCTGGGGAAGTTCTACTCTGTTGCATGGCTCTGCTATGCGTCATGATGAATGAGTGGTACCCAACAATGGCAACAATGACTCTTTGAGATGAAACATCTTGCCCAAGGACTTTTGAACTGGGAGAGATTGAGGCATGGTTCAATGCTGAGTCTGATTGTCTGATATAACCTGAACCAGACTTTCTCCACCATCACCCTGTACCATGTTAAACAAAAAAGAAACAAGATGCTGGGGCTAAAGAAGCCCACGGACACAGTAAATGGGGAGCGCATCATGACCACATCTAGGATTAGAGTGGCCTCATGGATGGCACAGTCATACTTTAGAAATGGGGACCTGCTGTCCTGTGACAAAGGTTCAGCTAAGGAAATCACCACAACAAAACAAACTGCAATCCAACATGGTGCTTGGGCCCTGCTATTGTCTGAGCTGCACTTTGTCCATGTCCAGTTTATCTGGGTTGTAAAACTACAGTGATAGTAATAATAGGTGTGCAGGATGCTTGTAGCCACCACTATGCCTGAGGGTGCAGCATGTCACCGGGGTCCTCTACGGTGGTACTGCTCTCACTTTCAGACAGTTTGGGCATTGCTTCCTAATGGCCCAGTGAAATTTTAATACCACAGGTTTGTTGTACATCGGTATGCACTGTAGTACATGAGAGCTCGGTCCAGGAAGACTCTGATTGTCTTGCTCCCCAAGAGCCAGTTTTCCTGCCCTCATTGTTTGAGAATGCATGCTCTGTTCTAGGATGTACTGTAGTAGGAACTGACAGTGAGGTGGGGCAGAGGACCAAGACTCCCTGCAGGCAGGCATTTGTTTTAACCCTGGCTCTGCCTCTCAGGCAAATGACTTAGTCTGGACAAGCTACCGGCAATAAAACTATTTCCTCTTCCACTGATTGCTGTGAGGAGCCCTGGGGCAGTAGTTAAGAGTTCAGCAGTTAACCAAAAGGTTGGTGGTTTGAACCCACTGGCATGGGAGAAAGATGTGGCAGTCTGTTTCCATAAAGATTGATGGCCTTGGAAACCCTCTGGGGCAGTTCTACTCTGTCCTATGGGGTCACTGTGACGCGATGGCATCAGGTCTGGTTTGTGGATGGTGGTTGTGAGGATCACGTGAGGCATGAATATTAAGAGCTCCTGGCTAGCAGATGATGATCTTCACCTGTTGGCTAGTTTTACTACTTTTGTTCACACAGGACGGGTCGGAAAGGCAGCTAACTTCCAAAGCTTTTGTTTTCTGGAGGTCGCCGTTTTGAATTCTTTCACTTTGAGAGGGGACTTTACTGTGTCTAGTTCCTTCAAGGTGGAAGTTCTTTAGAAATGACTGTCCACAAAGACACAAGGTGTCCTCCTCACCCAGCCCCAGTCCTATCTTCCCAACACTTGTGAAGGCCCCTCAGAGCTGATTCAACTGAACCCCAGGCAGCGTTTGTCTAATATAAAATATGCACAGTAACACCATCTTAATTAGACGTACACGTCTCTGAAGGTATAAATAAACACTTCCTTTCTGATATGTCTGATTTAATGGCCTAATAACAGGGGAGTGCTGCTGAAATAAAATTCAAGGGGTGAGGGTGAAATTAATAAACTCAAATATTTAAAGCCCAACAGCAATTAACAACCCATTTAAAACAAATTTCCAAATTTTATTTTATTTTTTTAATCCTTATCCAACCAGGACTAAGCCCGGGGTTCATCATGATTCCGTTTCCAACCCAACAAGGTGCTTCGCCCTTTGCTTGGAGGCGATTTCAAGTTCCATTATCAAGACGTGGCGGACCGTGAAGCCGGCATCGCAGACAGCGGAGATTTCAAAGTCCCACCTGAGCTGCGACACGCACGGTGTCCCCCATGTCCTCCTTTACTAGTTTTGCCTCTCTCGCTTCCTTGAAAATTTGGGGTTCGATTTGTGTGCTGCGCGTTTAACTGCACAGGCTCACTGCTACACAAAACCAGAATAGGTTTGTCTCCAGAGCTCCTAGGGGTGAAAGATGGACGCCCAGCGAGAGCTCTGGGGGCCGGGGCCGAAGCTTGGCTTGTGGGTGCTGGTAGTGGAGTCCAGCCCATGGCGGCTTCCCAGGCTGCAGGAGCAGAAGGCTGCGCAGGATCCTCCCGGCTGTAATCGCTTCGGAAGCAGGTCTCCAGGCTTCCTTCTGTGATGCTGCTGGGTGGGTCTGCAGCAGCAATGCTTAGGTTAGCACTCAAGTGCGGGCCATACTCATCTCCAAGGGGTATGTAAATGAGTCACCAGGCATGTTGACTTAGAAACCATTCTAGGGTGGGTCAGTGAAACCCCTCCGAGGCTGCGGGGAGGGAGGGGTGGGCTCTGTACCTGCTATCTTCCTCACTGTACCTGTGTCTCAGGAGACAAAATTCAGGCAAGACAGAGTGACAGCAGGAGGGTGGGCCTATTAGCACAAATGCCTCAGTGGAGACTCGACTAAAACATGAGGAATCTGACTTGGGGGTGCCAAAAGCACACAGGCTTGGTGAGAGTCAAACAAGCCAAGGACTGCATCTTTAAAACTTGGCCCAGTAAGGAACGGTTTAGAAGAAAGGAAGCAGAGAGTGAAGATCTACACTTGGTGAGATCAAATGAGAACCCACCAAGGAGAGCCTTCCATGTTCACAGGGTTTCCAGGTGACCTTCCATGCCTACGGAGGCTCAGGGTGACCTTCTCTGTGTGCTGAGGCTCAAGGTGACCTTCTGTGCATACAGAGACTCCGGGCGACCTTCCATGCAGGTGGCGCTCAGGATGACCTTCTGTGTGCACAGAGGTTGAAGAGGATCCTCCTTAAAACAGTCCCTGCCCACAGGGGCTATGCCTCCTGCCAGAAAAGTTGCCATCGTTGGCTGGCCCCTCTTAGAGGACTTTGTCACCTGTAACAGAACCAGGAACCCCTTCTTGGAGAACCACCCACTCCCAACCAATGGGACCTATTAGTCATGTTTGTACCTTGTGAACTTGCCCATTGACCTTAGCCAGAGAACTCTCCCAATTAGAGTCTATCTCCCAAGAATTTGGAATTAGAATTTCGAGGTACTGATCTCTGCAGCTTAGGTGAACTGAGTGAAAGCAAATTGGGGAGCTGGAAGTGATGTTATACAGGTGGCCATCTCTAGGCATTTGATGCAAGTAAGGGAAGGTGGGTTACAGAGAGAGGGAGGGAGCGAGAGATAGAGAGACTGAGAGAGCAAAGGGTGAAAGACTTTGATCAGAGATCAAGTGACAGCCTTGACTCTGAAGGTTTATCCAGCTTCCAGTTGGCATTGTGGCAACATCACTCCAGTCTCCACCTCTGTCTTTGCATGGCCTTCTCCTCCTCTCTGTGTCTCTCCTCTCTGTGTGTCTCATAAGGACACTTGTCATTGTTCTTATGGCCACCTGGATTCTCCAGAATAATCTCATCTCTTAACCTAATTCCATGTGCAAAGACCCCTTTCCAAATAAGGTCACATTTGCAGGTTCTGAAAAATGGGGCATGACAAATCCTTCAACCCACTGAAGGTGCTCAGTAGCACAGAGGAAATCCTCATTGTGGAACATGGAATTCATGCATCTTCCCAGATCCACAGTAGTTAATGTTTGTTCAAATTCCTTTCATTAGACCTTCTGTTGCTACGTAATGGCCAGTTTGTTTCTAGGGGGGATTTTGTGTCAGTTGACTGGGCCATCCAGGAGAGAGAGATTGCAGGTTTCTCAGTGGGAGTTCGCACCAAAAGAATTAAGATGTTCCAAAGAGCCAGACCAGTCATACAGTAAGTTTCATTTCTCCCATCCTAAAGCCTGAGGCATGATGTTTCCTCTCAGGAGACATGAGATAGGCAGGGGAGAGGGGAAACTGAGGCTGCGCACTGAGCTGAGCAGGTCTGAAATGGCTGCTGGTTGTGGAGGAGTGGTCGGTGGGTCATACATAGCAATTCCAGTCGGGAGATGAGTGATGAGTCAGCGCTCAGGCTCAAAGATAAGTCAGTACATTATAAAAAGCAGATGGGGAGGCGAGCCATGGCGGGTATATTACATTTTTCCTATTAGTTAAGACTTTGCTTTCTTTTGATTTTTTGTAAGCAACCTTAAGTGCTACAAGCATATCTGACAGATACCGGAGTAGCTCAGAGATCTAACAAGACGTGGAGATCCAGTTCCAGAACCAAACACAGAATCCAAAGAAGTGTCAGGGGCCTAGTAGAGATATTGCTCTCACTCTCTGCCATTGGCACGATGCTCTTCCAATAACCTCCAGTCTCTCTTTCCATTCAAGTTTCAAATTCCCAGGGGAGATTTGATCAGCTGGTCCAGACCAAGCACCATACTAATTAGCTATGGCATGTGGATGTGTGCGTGAGCTGGAGACATTGTTCCAGCTGGTCTATGATCAGCTATGGCATGTCTGAGGATGGTGTGTGAACTAGAGACATCACACTAGCTGGGGTCGATGGCAGTAGTCCTCAAGAGGCATGTGGGTAAGAGGTGGCCAAGCGGTATAGGACTTTGGCTACTTGACTAGGTTTGAGAGTTAGGCTTCTTACTGCAGGACACAGAAACAAAAAGTGTGGGATGGACGACCAGGGCCAAAGCAGAGGGAATAGATTTGCAGGTGGTGTACCACATGGCAGAGGGTCTCCAATGTTTGTCCAAAGACCTCTTTACACTCTAAAACTTACTGAGGACCTCAAAGAGTTTAAAAAACAAACAAGAAACCAGTTACCATCGAGTCAGTTCTGACTTATGGTGACCCGATGTGTGTCAAACTGTGCCCACAGGGCTTTCAATGGCCAATTTCTTGGAAGTAGATTGCCAGACCTTTGTTCCAAGGGTCCTATAAGAGAACTGGAACCTCCAACCTTTGAGTTGGCGGCTGAGCACATTTACCGTTTGGACTACCCAGGGACTATAAGGTGGGCTCTATCTATCAACATGTACATTATTAGACATTAAGACTGAGAAATGTTTAAAACACAAGAACACTCAAGCTAGCCTCCCAGGAGCTGTCAGAGCGATGAAGTCATCACACAGCCGGTCACCTTTGGACGACTTCATGGTACGCTCCCCAAGAGAACTGCAGCGAGAAGGAAAATAGCATCTTAGTGTTATTACAAAATTCGTTTTCCTTTTGACCTTGGAGATCCTCTGAAAGGGCCTTGGGAACCCCTGGACCACACGCCAGGAACTGATGGCACAGGGGTTAAGAACATGGGCTCTTGTGGAAAGCCATGTACCCACCTGGAAATGAGGATGAAAATGGTGTCTTCACAGGGCTATCAGAGGATTACACAAGAGCAGTGCCTAGCACAGAGTACTCACCAAAACTAATAGCAGCTTTTGCCATGATGCAGCCAGGCCTGGCAGCTGAGGTCCAGGAGCTCTGGACCCCCACAGCAGCCCTAGGGCATCCGATCCCAGGTCTCACTGAGCACCAGCCCTGGGATCTGGAGTGGCCACTGGGGCACTAGCCCACGAGAGTGTGGAATGCTGAGTTCTACCCACTGGGCAGAGCCCAGGACCCACAGCCAGCTAGTGTGTGCGGCTGGGGGACGATGTGGCAGACATGAGGTCATGAGGTGAGACTAACATTTCAGCAAGAGTGATGATCAACACAATATTCTTTAATGGTAGACAAGACTTGTACTGCTGAGACACATATTTCACTGAGTCAATCAATAAAAAATGAAATTGGGCCAATTTATGAATATTTTATATACAAGTCTGAGATTTCAATGCTCAAAAAATGATAAAAAGTCCACCCATATGCCTCCCACCCACTGCCATTGAGTCGATTCTGACTGATAGCAACCCTATAGGACAGAGTAGAACTGTCTCACAGGTTTCAAGGCTGATAGTCTTTCCAGAAGCAGACTGCTTCATCTTTCTCCCGCAGAGCAGCTGGTGGGTTCAAATCACAGACCGATTGTTAGCAGCCGAATGCCTCAACCACTGTGCCACCAGAGTTCTTCTATAGCTGACTCATCCTCCTAGCTTCTGCTCAGTGCCAGCACACAGAACCTGGCAGGCACATTTTGGAACTGGCATGTGCAAACATCACCCTGGTCCGAGTGGTCAAATGGTTAACCAGCTGGGATGGCAACTGGAAGGTTGGCGATCAAGACCCACCAGCTGCCTCTTGGAAGAAAAGATTTAGCATAAGGACTGTTGTTTTTAGGTGCCATCTAGTCCATTCCAACTCACAGCAACCCTGTGTACAACGGAACAAAACACTACCCTGACCTGAACCATGCTCACAATCCTTGCTATACTTGAGCCCATCAATGCAGCTACTGGGTCAATCCATCTTGCTGATGGTCTTCTCCTTTTTCTCTGATGCTACACCTTCCCAAGCATGATATTCTTGTCCAGGGACTGGTCCTTTCTGACCACATAACCAGAGTAGATGAGACGAAAGCTGGCCATTCACACTTCTAAGGAGCATTCTGGCTGCACTTCTTCCAGAACAGACTTGTTCATTCTTCTGGCAGTCCATAGTATTTTCAGTATTCTTCGCCAACACCACAATTCAAGGCATCAATTCTTCCTTGATCTTCCTTATTCATTGTCCAGCTCTCACATGCATATGAGACAACTGAAAATACCATGACTTGTGTTAGGCAGACCTTAGGCTTCAAAGTGACATCTTTGCTCCTCAAATCTTTAAAGAGGTCTTTTGCAGCAGATTTGCCTAGTGCAGTGTGACTTCTGATTTCTTAACTCCTGCTTCTGTGAGTGTTGATTGTAGATCCAAATAAAAGGAAATCTTTGACAATGTCAATCTTTTTGCCATTTATCATGATGGTGCTTACTGGTCCAGTTGTGAGGATTTTTGTTTTCTTTTTGTTGAGGTGTAATCCATACTGAAGACTGTAGTCTTTGATCTTCATCAGTAAGTGCTTCAAGTCATCTTCACTTTCAGCAAGCAAGGTTGTGTCATCTGCATAACGCAGTTGTTAATGAATCTTCCTCCAGTCCTGATGCCTCATTCTTCTTCATGTAGTCCAGCTTCTTGGATTATTTGCTCAGTAGACAAATTGAATAAATATGGTGAAAGGATATAACCCTGACACACTCCCTTCCTGATTTTAAACCACGTTTTGACTGATGATATTGAGCTTCTCCATCACCTCTTTCCACAAATGTAGTCTATGTGATTTCTGTGTATTCCTTTTGTTGAGGTCCACGTGTATAGCCACTGTTTAGGTATTGAAAACAGGTATTTGCAATGAATAAGTTAGTGGTCTTGCAAAATTCTATCATGCAATTTCTGGCATCATTTCTATCGCCAAGGATATATT
The DNA here is from genome assembly GCF_000298275.1 of Orycteropus afer afer. Lineage (NCBI taxonomy): Eukaryota > Metazoa > Chordata > Mammalia > Tubulidentata > Orycteropodidae > Orycteropus > Orycteropus afer. The sequence continues at coordinate 1,833,933 of NW_006921722.1, forward strand.
TTCTGACTGCCAATGATTCTTCTTTGTTTTCAACTTTCACATTCCAATCACCAGTAATTACCAATATATCTTGATTGCATATTTAGTCAATTTCAGACTGTAGAAGTTGGTAAAAATCTTCAGTTTCCTTGTCTTTGGCTTTAGTGGTTGGTGTGTAAATTTGAATAATAGTAGCATTAACTGGGCTTCCTCGTAGGAATATGGATATTATCCTATCACTGACAGCATTGTACTTCAGGATAGATCTTGAACTGTTCTTTTTGATGATGAATGACATGCCATTCCTCTTCATATAGCATAGTAGACCATACGATTGTCTGATTCAAAATGGCCAATACCAGTCCATTTCAGCTTGCTAATGCCTAGGATATTGAGCTTTATGCATTCTGTATCATTTTTGACAACGTCCAACTTTTCTAGCTTCATACTTCGTACATTCCATGTTCTGATTATTAACGAATGTTTGCAGCTGTTTCTTCTCATTTTGAGTCATGCCCCATCAGCAAATGAAGGTCCTGGGAGTTTGACTCCATCCACATCATTAAAATCAATTCTACTTTGAGGAGGCAGCTCTTCCCCAGTCATATTTTGAGTGCCTTCTGACCTGAGGGGCTCATCTTCCAGCACTGTATCAGACAGTGTTCTATTGCGATTATTCATAAGGTTTTCTGTGGCCAGTTTTCAGAAGTGGATGGCCTCTTCCTCGTTCCTTTTTCCAAGTCTGTCTTAGTCTAGAAGCTTCGCTGAAACCTGTCCACCATGGGTGACCCTACTGGTATTTGAAATACCGGTGGCATAGTCTCCAGCCTCACAGCAACATGCAAGCCACCACAGTACAACAAACTGACAAGGCAAGTGTGTGTGAGGGCATAAGGATTACAATCTTGGAACCCTATGGGCACTTCTACTCTGTCACAGAGGATCACCATCGGTTGGAATTGAGTCATTGGCAACTGCTTTGTTTGTTTTTAGCATTGTCACAACTGTAGGTCCAGCTCACCCAAGGATTTCCGAATCTAGCCTGGTGCCAGGACCATCTCTCTGGGTGTTGGACATTGTGCACCTCCTCTGCAACATGCAGGACAAACCAACTGACCTTTCTAGGCCTGGAGCTCGGAGGTGATGCTAGGTGAGTTCTCGCACAAATCAAATGGAAGCTATAAACCCTCATCAGGGGGATTCTCCTTAAACACAGCCCTGATGTGATTCTGTCATTCTTGGTTGAAGAATAAATGCAACCAAATTAGCATGCAAAGGGGAGTAAGTGTTTCATACAGCTCTCATGGGGACAACACAGTTGTGAGTGCTGGGAGGCCGTTCCCTAAACTATTAGCCTGTCTTCCCAAACTCAGAGAACCCCTAGCTAGACTTAGCTCCTGCCATGGTGCAGTGTCCTCCTCCCCCTGGTAGCCATCCATCCACTCCCACCCACAGCTCTCTGCTGTCCTCCCTTCAATGGCCATGGATCACCGAGGGGCCATTCTACTTCTTCATGTCCTCGAGTTGGGAGGAACTCATTTTTGAGCAGAGACGCCCCTGGAGATGCCTCAGTGTCCACTCCTGCCTCACTGGCTTGTTTGCTCCAGACTCCTAGTCTGCATCTGGCTCGAGGCCTCTCGCCCAGCTCTCACCATGGACTAGTCCACAGCCACTTTACATCATTAGGATGTAAAGGTCAAGGGGCTGTAATACCTACCACAGTTGCTGCAGAGTCAACTCCAATTCATGGTGATGCCATGCATGTGAGAGCAGAACTGTGTGCTCCACAGGGTTGTCAACGGCTGACTTTTTGGGAGGAGGTTGCCAGGGCTTTGTTCTGAGGCACCTCTTGATAGACTTGAGCCTCCAGTCTTTCAATTAGCAATCGAACACTTGCCCATTTGCACCTCCTAGGGATGTAGGCACTGTCAAGTCATCTATTTCAGCTTCTTGATTCATAGATGTGGGTGCCTGGAGGGGTATGGACTTACTTCCTATGACATGGAAAGTGAGGGAGCTACTTCAGAGCTCCATGGCTGTGGGCATGCGTGGAAACCAGGCAGCCACTTCAGAGCCCCATGGGCGTGGCCATGTATGGAAACCAGGGAGCCACTTCAGAGCCCCGTAACCACAGGCATGGAAACAAAAGACAAGAACGTGGTTTCATGACTCTTTTTCCTCTCTCCCTTTGCTTCAACCCTGGAGCCTTTTGGGCAGGTAGGAAAGAGTCATTTCTAGTTTTGTAAAATGCTTTGGGACCCCAGAGAGAAGTAGCCTTCCCCAAGTAAACAGGGCACTCAATGAATGTCTGAAAAGATATGTATGGTATTTATACCAGTGGCATTACTAGAGTTGCTGTCACTCCCCCCAAGGACTCCTCCTGTACTATACCATAAAACATCCTCAGTAATGTTTGTGATCAATTTTAATCACAGGACTATATGTGATAGCATTATCACTTGACTGCTAACTGGAAGGTCAGCTGTTCAAACCCACCAGCTGCTCCATGGAAGGAAGACTGGATGATCTGCTTTCATAAAGATTTACAGCCTCAGAAACTCAATGGGGGTTGCTATGAGTTGGAAATGATTCAATGGCAGTGAGAGAGAGTTGTAAATTGCTTACACATAATATTTCTTAAATCATATGAATATTAACAACAAAATTGTTTCATAAAATCTTTCTACATTGAATCACAAGGTTACTAATTACAACATTATTTATTAGTAAGTGAGGGGAAGCCTTTTTGATTTTTTCTTTCTTTTCCTTTAAATCCTACTTCATTTTCAAAAACAGTTATTGATATAGGATCACAAATACTAATTATGATGATACTGTAGGTAAAACATCAGAAAATTTGACAAAATTAGTGACCATAAAACCACCAAGAGTGACAAAAACAACAGTACGTGCTTGCAGTGTGTGCAGACGAAACCACACGACTTGGTGCATCATTGTAATTGGTAATAACAACAGCTCTGACCAGAGCACATTGTTGTTGTCGTCAGGTGCCACTGAGTTGGTGCCAACTCATACAGACCCTGTGTACAATGGAACAAAGCACTGCCCGGTCCCACACCACCCTCATAGTTGTTGCTGGGCTGAACCTCACAGTTGTTGCTGTGCTTCAGCCCATTGTTGTTGTTGTTGTTATGTGCCGTCGTCGAGTCAGCCCTGACTCATAGCGACCCCTCCTTGGGTTTCCGAGGCAGTATCACTACGGAAGTAGGATTGCCCAACCTTCCTTCTGAGGAGTGGCTGGTGGGTTTGAACCGCCAGCCTTCTGGTTAGCAGTCAAGTGCCTTAGCCACTATGCTACCAGAGTTCAAAAAGTAAATTAGAACAGTTTCAGCCTTGCAGGTCTATTGATACGTGTAAGCTTGATTACGAAAGAGGTGTTTGCTGTTATAACTAATGACAAGGATATTTTAATCAAATAATAAATTTCTGCTAAAACACTGCACAAAAATTTTGTAGACAGTCATTTGGTGTCACCCTCTCTGACAGTGTCACCCAGTGTGCCCACAACCCCCCCGTGACACCGCTGATTTATACTCTTGTAAAGCAGCTGGCTTCTCTCTTCTGTCCTCTGAAGTCTCATTCTTGTTCATGTGTACAGAAGGGTTCTGGGAAGCCTAAGAGGCTAGCTGATAAGCAGGTCAGGAGATTGGTATAATAATAAGGGACCCCTGGACACCAACATGGCTCTTGAGAGGTGAAGAAATAAACTTACCAAAGTGGAAAATCACTGGTTAATGCCATGTGTCAACTTAACTGGGCCAGGATTCCCAGTGGTTGGCAGATACTATGTAATCACCTTCCATTTTGTGGTCTGATGTGAGCAGCCAATCAGTTTGAAGAGGAGCCTCCTTAGGGGTAGGACCTACTCCAGCATGTAAATGGATGTTCTGGCAAAGTACTTTCTCTTTGGATCTTGCACTCTTGAACTTCAGTTCTTGGGACATGAGAAGCCTCCAGCCTGCCACTTGACCTATGGAACTGGGACGTCCCAGCCCCCACAACTTTGTAGGCCATTTCCTTACAACTGTGTGAGTCATTTTTCGAGGCAAATTTCTCCCTGTCTATGTACATATACTTCACTGCTTTTGATTCTTTAGAAAACCCAGACTAAGACAGCCTCACTTGAACCACTGTGTGTGGGATGTGAGGGTCAGCCAGGACTCTGGTGAGTCCCAGCTCCCTCCATTGTGGGCCTACCTGCCAGCAAGCCTGGACACACTGCCCAAAAGAGCGCACTAGGAGCCTAAGAGGTCCTCTTGCCTGGTTCATGCTGTTGCCTGAGCCCGGAGAGGTGCAGTACTTTTCTGCAGGCTACCTGGCCAGTTAGTGGTAGAGCCAGAGCTGGAGCCCTCAAAGTTCCTGAGGTCTCACTGGTGTTCTTTCTACTAGTGATCCCTACCCTTTGGACCCCACTGCTGCGGGGCAGTAGTTGACAGATACTGCTGTGGACCTGGGCTAAGGACACCAGATCACAAGTCAATCCTTGGGTGGTATGGCTTAGTCAGCCCCGTGTCAACTATTGCTCAGACTCACAAGTCTATCCTGCCCTTTCTGTGCTCAACAGCCTATAGGATTTTATCCAGTTGCAGAAATTGTAGTGATACTGCCTCGGAAACCCAAGGAGGGGTCGCTGTGAGTTGGGGCTGACTCAACGGGACATAACAACAGATCCTTGTGCTGGGCTCTCCACACATTTGTCTTCCTGAAGCTTTGATTAGATTGAAACTTTTAGGGGGAAAGCACCACCCCATTATTTTTTATTTGAACTATGAAGAAAAGAAGTAAAATTTACATGACTTTCTAAGATGATATAGGAAACTGGCTATTCCAGGCTACTGCTACCACAGCTGGGGGAGGGAGGCTGGTCTCCTTGAATGTTCAGGCTGATTTAATTAAACAAAATATTTAATAAATAATTTTCCTTGTTAGCACAAATACAGGACAAAATCTTAGCTCATCATGGCCTGCCTACAGGGTCTTTCCTGTTTGAGCCCCTCCCTGCAAGTCCAGGTGCACTGACCCCCACTCTAAGGGCTCAAGGCCCTGTGTGCCTCACAAGAGTTCAAGTGTGTCTCCTGGAATTGCCCAGACACACTGTGTATTCACACACCTCATGTTCTTGCACATGCAGTCCCACAAATTTGGGGTGTCTCAGCCTTGGCACTATTGACATTTGGGATCAGGTGGCTCTTTGTTGGGCAGGAGGGCTGTCCTGTACATGGCAGTAGCATCCATGGCTGTCTGCAACCCATTAGAGGCCAGTAGCACCCCCAAGTTGTGACCATCAAAAATATCTGCAGATATTGCTAAATATTCTCTGGGGGGCACAGCCATCCCCAGTGGAGAACCACAGCTCTGTGGTTCTGTAATGGGGTAACTGTAATGGGGTTCTTGACACTTATCTGTCTGCCAGACTGATGCCTCTTCATGCCTCAATTCAAACAGCAGCACTCCTGAGAAGCCTTCTGCCACTGCTCCAGTCACTCTGGTCAGAACCACGCGTCTTCTGCTAATGCCTGAGCCATAGGTCGGCCCCTCCATTTGGTGGTTTCTCTGTGGCGCTGTAATTGCTTAATTATTTATCCCTCCCACTAGACTGTGAACTCTTCAAGTCAATGATTGGGCCTCCAAATCAAGGACCTTTTTTTTTTTTTAAATAATGTTTTCTTGTGTTTAAGGTAAAAGTTGACACAGCATCTTAGTTTCCCATTTAATGATCTCTACACAAATTATTCAGTAACATCGGTTTTTCCCAATGTGCTCTTATTCTCCTTCATTCCATTCTGGCTTATCATTCTCAGCACTCCAGTCTCCCTGCCCCTTACCTTCTCATCTTGATTTTAGAGAAAATTTTGACCATTTGGTCTCAGGTTTCTAAAAGGAGCTCATTACTCACTGGTGATATTCTTCATTTTATGAGCCAGTCTGTTACTTAGCTAAAAGGTGAGCTCAAGGGATAATTTCAGTTTCAAGTTTAGCAGTCTCAGGGAATCCTCTAGTCTCAACCAGTAAGTCTGGACTTTTTGAGCTTTGTTCCACATTGTTATCCCATTCTTCAGAATCCATCCATTGTTGCCCTGATCAGAACAGTAGATAGTGGTAGTTCTGGTCTCAGGGTAGATGAGGCCATGGTTCATGTAGACTATTTGTCCTGTAGACTAGCTTCTTCTCTGGGTCTTTGGTTTCCTTCCATCTCTTTTGTTCTGGGCAAGTCGACACCAATAGTTGTATCTTAGAAGGCCAAACATCTGTGTTCTTCAATGACCAGCACTTTAGCACAAGGTCTGACACAGGGAAGGAGCTGAGGAAATGCTGAATGAAGGAATCATCTGCATGCTGAGCTGGTACCATGGCGATGCCCCACAAAGCATCCTCCTCCTCCTCCTCTCATCTAAGATCACCTACAAAGCGCAACCATTGGCATAATCTCAGCTGACTCTATCACTTGATACTTATTTGAAAAATAACTTTACCAAAGAAATAACCCAGATTTTTATTAATAGTCATAGTTCTAAACCCACCACCATTAAGTAGATCCCGACTCATAGTGATGCTATAGGACACGGCAGAACTGCCCCATAGGGTTTCCAAGGCTGTCAATCTTGACAGAAGCAGAAGGCCTTTTCTTTCTCCTGCAGAGTGGCTGGTGGGTTTGAACCACTGACCTTTTAGTTCGCAGCCCAATGCTTTAACCACAGTGCCACCAGAGCTCCTTTTATAGTCATAGTTACTGTGGTAGTTACGGTTATGTGTCATCTTGGCTGGGCCTGGTTTTGAGTGGCTGGACAGACAGATCTAGCAAATCCCCATGATGAGACTGGTAATGAACTCCATGGTGGAATCTACTGTGAGCAGCTAAGTAGATACCTTAGGGATGTGGTCTGCTTCCAGTGTATAAGGAGAAGCTTTGAGGTCTCTGGGCTTTTTGGCACATCTGGATCCTGCCTTTATCCAAGTCTTCATTCAGCAGCCTGCCATGTTGTCTGCTGATCTTGAGACTGTCTCTGGACTTGAGTTAGTGGCCTGCCATGTTGTTTGATAATCTTGACACTGTGCCGTTTTACTTATCATCTTGGGTTTGTCAGCCTCAGCAGCCAGCAGCTCCTGAGTGAAGAGATGCCTTCAGCTTCAGTGGGCCGGGTGCAAGAGGCAGAGCTGAAGCCCCTCGAGCTGGCACTTTGAACTCAGACTTCTAGCCTCCAAACTGTGAGAGAATAAACTCCTGTTTGTTCGGGTGGTGGTACTTCTATCAGAGTGGCACCAGAGAACCCACACAGTCACATTGGTGGTATGAAAGCAATGGGAGCAGCTCCTACCACTGAGCCTTTTCTCCGTATCTCGCCAGGTGTTTTCTCTCCTAACGACCAACGCTTGCAACGTTCCCGTGAGCTGTGTCTTAGTATTCTCATATCAGATGGGAAACTGAGGTTCTGAGAGTTTAACTGGCAAGCTGAGCATCCTGGCGGCCGTGGGACTTGCGTCCCCAGGCAGTTCGACCCACAGCCCAACTCACCTCCCTGCCTTTGGCTTCCAGAGTTTATATTCTTAAGGGTCAGTCTCACAACGTTGTCATTTACAATCTGCACGGCCTCGGTGTGCCAGACGAGTGGGTGACTCAGGCCTTGCCGCCCTTTGTGTCACTTATCACTGCAACTAACATCAACGTCTATCAAAATATGGGAAAAATCATCCTGATGCTGTATTTGTATACCTACGGACTGGAGGTGGTTTGTATGATCAAATTATGTAGAGTTGTAAAAAAGTTAGCTTATTTCAACAGCTTACAAAATTACTTCGAAGATGCACATTAACATCGAAAGAACCCATTGCCTCCCAGGTCTTTACAAAAGGTTAAATGCTAATTCATTATGAAGGCTCCTCTTTACCGCTGGCAAACTCCTCCCATTCCACTTTGTCAATACGGCAGCTGCAGCGTCACTCTCTCCTCTCCTCCTCTCCTCCTCTCTCCTCTCGCTGTCCTCCAGTGACTTCCAAGCTGCACTATTGTGACAGATGGAACTTTATGCACAACTGCTTCCCCCACCGCCCCACAGCTGATCAAAAGGAGCAGCCTGAAAAGACGGGAATTTGCTGAAATTCTGATTTCTTTCAGCAGTTTTATGGATTTTATAACTCATCTTTCATTGACTCTGCAAGGTCTCTAGTCCCATCATCTGTGTGTTGCATCCGGGGAGAAAGATAAATTCCCCATTTTACGCCACTGAACCAAATTTAAGCGACAGACAAAGACACAGGTCTTAATTGAAGAGGACAGCAGCATGTCCCTCTTCCTCACCCCACCTGCCCCTTCCCCCAGTGCCTGTGCAGGTAGGATGCAAGGAGGAGGGGGAGGGGCAGGAGAAGAAGGAGGAGGAAGGGGAAGCACAAAGAACCATCCACTGATCACACCAAGAGCAGGTGTTCCACCCAAAAGGGACTGGCAGAGTCTTCAGGCTCATAGGGGGCTATGTTGTTTACATTAAAGAAATACTACATCCTTGACAATCCCTTAAACTGAAAGTAGTATTCCTGGCCACCCAGAGACACGATTTAACATCAGGGAACTTCATAATCATGGCTCTGTCCTCCAACTTCCTTACGACCTTAGCTCTTCGATTGGGCCTCTTCAGCTCTACAACTCTTTATAGGACTAATAATCAAGGCACAATTGACACCCCTACCAAAGAGAAACGAGAAACACTGACTCCCAGCCCTCACAGAAGCCATGTCCACATAACAAGAGACGTCTGTACCCACAGCGGGAGGACCTAACTGGTCGTGCACAGACTGGGCACGGCGGGGAGGACGGTGAGCATTGCTGGAACATTGCTCCTGTTGAGGCCCAGAGGGCAACCAGGAGAGGATGAGCCAGGAAGGTGGGAGGGATCCTTGCGTTCAGAGACATGCTGGACGCTGGGAAGCAGACTTTACTGCAGAGCAGGCGTGGGGCACGCACTCTGTGGCAGGGAAGGGAGCCGGGCCGGGAAGAGGCCTAAAGGAGGACAGGGGCCTCCACAACAGGAAGTGGATGGGAAGAGAAACTCCACACACACAGGAACGGGATGGGTGGGGCTTAACAGTGGTGTTAGTGGGGCTCAGACGGACACTGAGAGGTCTTTGGCCCTTTCTTTGACTGATGGGCCCTGCAGAAGCCACTGAGGCAGGACAAAAACTTGCTCCCAAAGAAAATGCCAGTACGGATGCAGTAGTGCGGGCGGCAGGCAAGCCTGGCCAGAATTTGGAGCAAGGGAGGGTTTGCACGTGGCCCTGAAAGTCAGGAGGTACTTCCCGTAGGAGTAAAAGGCTGAAGAACATGAAGCCCTATGAAAGTGGACAGGGCACCATTCCGTGACGGGCCGGCGGGGTCCCAGGTTCAGGGTAAGGGGCACAGCCTAGGGCAAGGTTGGAAAGATGCCTGGACTCGGGGACTCGTGACATCCAGGATGGGGCCTGGCCAGGCAGACTGGATGTCACGTCCCTGAGAAATGGGCCAGGCTGCCCTCAAGCGTCTAGATGTCCATCCAATGCACAGGTGGTAGTTTGTGTACCCCGTAAGCTGAATAAGGAAGCCAACCTAACTAGCAGCTATAAACAGGAAGTACAAGTCCACCGGCCAGACCACTCGCCCCCCATAACTGCACCCTAACGCTTGGCTTACTTTCATGTTCCAGAAAGAGGCTTGTAGTCTCTTAGTTAAACAAACAAAGCCAGAGCAAGCTCCTGAGAGGAGGTGGGCCTGGAGGGCGGGTCTCGAGCAGCCGAGGCAGGTGTAGGGCCTTGCTCTGGAGTTTGGGAGACGAGGGAGGTGGCTATGCTCCCCTGATCACCTGTCCTTCTTGCCTCCTCCCTGAAGCACCTGGGCAGAGGGCATGGCGGGAAGTCGGCGTGCACCTCACCAGCTGCGGAGAGTCAGCTGCCATCACGTCGGCCCGGCTCATGGCAACCCCACACACCACAGGACTGGACTGTCGGCATCCACAGCGTTTCCAGGGGTTGATTTTTTTTTTTTTTTTTAATTTGGATGAAAGGTCACAGAGCAAATTGGTTTTCCATTCCACAATCCGTACACATCCTGTTTTGTGACATTCACTGCAGTCCCCACACTGAACAGCACTCGTCCTACGTCCTCCCTACGCCCATCCCTTCCCTTCACCCTTCCTCGCCATCCCCTCCCGCCTTCCTAGCTCCACCCCTGGGCAAACGCTGGCCTCTTTATCTCCTGTGCTTGACTGTTCTAACGAGCGCATGCCCTCCTGGCGTTACTGTTTGTTCACCTGACCGGCTTGTCTATCATTTGGCTGCAAGTTTAGTCACAGGGGTCAAGTTTTCTGCTCCTAGCTTCTTTCAGATCACCAGTCTCTCCTTCTAGTCCATCTTAGTCTGTTGGCAACACTGACACTTGTTCCGCATCAGAGCCACACACAAACCTCCACTGACAGACGGGTGGGAGCTGTGCTTGAGGCGCACGGGCCAGGAAGTGAGCCTGGGCCTCCCACACGGAAGGTGAGCCTCCAAACAGACTCAAAGACAAGTCTCATCTCTGCCTTCTTCTGACCACCCAGTGCTCCACTGTAAAGGAGGCTGAGTCACATGGGACGGGGGCCAGAGTGCTACGTGTGCTTGACAGAAACCTGGTACAGAAGTCTCAAGCCCTACCCTGGAATCAGAAACTTCAGAGCTGTTGACACGTGAGCACGCTCTCGCCTTTGTCTCAGGAGACACTGTGTATTGTTTTGAAATCGTCTCTAACAGCCTTCATTCAAAAGGCTGAGTGTCTACAGGTAGATTCATGTACAGAGACGGCCTCCCTGCTGTGTGTGCTCTGACCTATCAGAGACTGCCTGGTATTGGCTTATTGACTTCGGAGAACTATTGGCCTTTTTCAGGGAAGGAAAAAATGTCTCCTTTGTATCAAGACTCAGCAGGCGCTAATTGGACACAGCAAGGAGACGGAAGGTGGGCTGCGTCTGCCTCCACCTCGGAGGGCCGGAATGCAGGCTGCTCAGCCGAGGAGTCAAACAGGTCCGAGGGCATAGATTGCTCTCCACTTGCAGACGTACTGAGCGCTGAAATCATCGACAGTGTGTGTGGACCTACTAACTATGGAGAAAAGTAATCAAGCAACAAACAGTGTGTGTGGCAGACGCAGCAGGCTGGAATGTCATTGGAGCACAGAGAAGCTGGCGAACAAGAAGCCACTTTGTGTCGCCCCGCCTGGTGAATCGTCATGCGATCCTCATCTGGGATGGACATGTTACATCCACTGCTCTTCCCCAAGAGAAATTTCTAGTTTCTCTATTATAGCGTCACTTTGACCAAAGGGAAAAGAAAAATCTTCAGTGTCTACAATTAGTTCAAAATAAAGGATTCTTTTCATTTTTCCATTCAATTATTTTGGTCCTGTTACTAAGGGATTATAGCTCTCTTTTGTTGTATATTTTGCTGTTATTGGGTTGTTTTTTGTTATTAAATATCTGGATTTTACAAAGCTAATTGAATGTCTTTTTATTGTTATTGCCCCCTCCCTTAGGGGAAAAATGACATTATGCCATTTACAACAGGAGGAAGAGCTGGCGTGTCATAGGAAGGAAATGTACACTTGGTTGAGAAAAGGAAAAGATGTTGAGGGCATTTATTTTCAGTCGTCTTTTAAAAAAAACATATGTGAAAGGACTAAATTCAATTTTGCATGTCCAGAATGCTATAACCTAATCTTAGCATATTAATTAGCAATAACAGTAGTGTTTTACCTTATACAAAGAAATAAAATAATTAACTTATTGAGGAAATGGGGTTGCATGATTTTACTTTGAGAGGGTAATGAATGGCATTGAGCCAAAAGGCTTTGCAAAGCGAATCTGGCCATGGAGCCTGTTTGGAATTCCTTAGCACATACCTGAATGAAAACCAGTTTTCTCCATCTCCACAGATTCCCTGTCCTGCCCCAGACAGCACTGCACACGCTGGGCGAGGCAGCCTGGTGTTTCTCAGAAAGAATGCCGAGTTGAAGGCGAGGCAAGCGTTGGATGACTCTCAAGGGCCACCAAAGTGTCCCAGTGCACCCTGAATCAACAAAGGCATGGTGAGTGCCACACTTCACCTCGGGGTTTTCTACTTGTGCAAGAAATCCCAACATTTTTGTATCTGACATATTTGGACCCTTGGACTTTGAATATTTTGCCACACTTCACATAGCTTCATTCCTGGGTTGGAGGGGATCCCTAGTCTTTGAAGTGGTCATTATAAAGCCAAGTGCGTAAGTAGCCTGAGGGGTCATTGTTACCACCAGACGATACTTAATAGGTTCAAGTGTCTCTTACTAAGATTTTTCAACTTGTTTGGTGACAGTAAATCAGTCTTCAGTTTGGTGGTTGAACGTTGCCTTCGATTGTTCTTCCAAAGTTTTCAAGGAGAACACTTTGGAGCTCTCACTGATATACATTCATTCATTCACTCACTCACTCATTCCACAGATAGTTCATGATATTTAACTTACCTGTGCCCAGGTTTAATGCAGTATGCCACACTTTAAGCATTGTAGCTAGGTCTCTGAAGATTGCTTCATGGAATTTCTAGACTTCAGACCTGGAACAGAGAGGCTCAGTGACTTGACTCACATCACAAGGGTCTCAAACATACTGGCAATCATGAAGATGGCACCGGACCGGGCAACCTGAGGTTCTGTTATACATGGATGGGGCTCCATGCGTCGGAGCCAACTGGAGGGCAACCAACAACTAACAGCCCACATCACAGTGTTGTGTCAAGACCAGAAATCAGATCTGTCCCCTAAGTCTTCACCTCAGGAAACCTTGGCACCTGTCCTATTACAACACCAACACCACAAGTGGGCGGCTTTAACAAACAGAAATTTACTTTCTCTCAGTTTAGGAGGCTTGAGGTCCAAATTCAAATTCAGGGTGCCAACCCTAGGGGGAGGCTTCCTCTCTCTGTTGGCCTGGGGGAAAGTCCTGGTCTCTTTTGTGCTTCTGTGCCTGGTCGAATTTCGTGTGACTTGGCATCTCTCTAGCCCTGTCTTTGCTTCTCTTCTTTGCTTATTTAATCTCTTTTATATCGCAAAAGTGCACCCTGCACTAATCCTGCCTCATCCACATAACAAAGACCACCCATTCCCACATAGGATTATAACCACAGGCATAGAGGTTAGGATTTAAAACTCCTATGTTTGGAGGACACAATTCCCAAGGCATGGAATCGTCCTGGGAACCATGAGACTGAAGAGTCATATTATGACCCAATTTTTACTTTCAGAACTTAATATTTCAATGAGGAAATTTTACATAGTGTGATAGGAGCCCTCCAGGTTCTTAAACATGACATCCACACGCAGAATGGACTTCAGTTAAACCCTATGCTTGCAGCAAGTTCCCCCTTAGAGAAGATTAAATTCTCATCTTCAGGATTAATTACCCATGAGGCCCTGCTCTCCATGGAGAAAGGAGAGGGGGCCATGGATGACAAAATGGGGCCTGAAGGCAAGCAGCTTCAACCAGCAGCCTGGGCTTCTCTCTGTAGGTGGGAATACCATGCAAGTACCCTTGGTGTCTGACAACTTTTTAAGTCTCAAATTCAAAAAAATTAAACAAATCCTTATTAAATGTTTGCTCCTGGGCTCAAATCTCTGATGGACAGAGGAAGTCTTTGGAAAGGGGAGTTGGGGGGAGCCCAGGGCAAGAAGGTAGTGCGCTTCCCTGTGCATGTTCAGAGCAGGATGGACACATACCCACAGCGTTACGGAGGAGACTTACCCTGAATCCTGAGCTGCCTCTTGGTGGAGGACATTCTTCTTTGTTTCTAACATACAGTTCGCTTCCCCTCTGGCCCCAGCTGGCATTGCATTAATGAGAACCATGTGCAGGATAGAGCAAGGTCTTCAAAACACCTGGGCCAAACTGAGCGTGAATGCGGCCCGCTGGCAGGGCTGTAGGATGCAGCACTGAGTTTGCAATCTTTCTGGGGAAAGCCTCCTCAGGCTGATCTCAAGTGGCCTCATTTGCTGTTGCCCAAAGCTGGCAAATATGAAGTCCCCTTCTACTCTCCCCATCTAGGGCTACATGGCCATGTAGCTTAGTGGAGAGGGCATGCTCTGTGAAGCCAGATTGTGTTCAAGTCTCTGTGTGAACTGCAGCTGTGGCCTCACTTCTTTGAGGCCCAGTTTCCTTTTTTTTTTTTTTTAAATGGGACTCACAATACTTACCTTGGCTCCCAGGATTATCAAGGTTACAGTAGTTGTCCCTCAGTGTAGCTGGCTCCTAGAAGGTGCTCAACAAAAGTCTACTCCCATCCACGACAGCCTTTCAAAGTTCTTCTGAGAAAAAGAACCCTTCCATTGTGTTACAACAACTGTGGTCATTCTAAAATGCCCAATAAAGCATTTTTTCTTGTTTGCAAATTGTGTTTTAACAACTGTGGTCATTCTAAAATGCCTAATAAAGCATTTTTCTTATTTGCAAATCCTTTTCCTATGTTCTATTTATTATTTTAGTATTTATTCAAGCTACCAATTTTTTAAAATAAATTTTTTTATCTTGTTTCTTCCCCTTACAATGTGATTTTGAATTTCAAAAGAACATAGCTTTTCTTTTTCAACTCTCACATCAATTCACTATTTTGGGAAGGTTGGACAATCTACTTCCCTAGTGATACTGCCTCAGAAACCCAAGGAGGGGTCGCTATGAGTTGGATCTGATTTGACGGCAGTGGGTTTTTGGTTTCAGAAGCTCAAGAAGTTTGTTTGTTGACTAACAGAATTATTAAAATTTCCCACATCGAAGTCTTTTCCTTCACTTTAAATGACTTGCACCGTCTTCCCCAAACCCCAAGATTACAGGGTCAAGAGGGAGCTCTCAGGTCCCCAGTGTCCTCTCCCTTGTCTCCACGGCAGGGGACAGGTGATAGTGCTGGTGGAGACTTGGGCCTTTGGAGATGGAGGGAGGAGCTAGGGGACTGCCCTGGGTCTGAGAAGGAAGGAATGATTGGTTCCCACCACAGGGCTCGGGCTTTGCTTGAGAGCTGTTTCCATTGTGCTCTGGACTGCCCCTAACCCTTTTGGGAAATAAGTTCCCCTTCCCTTGTCTACTTCCATAGTGCTACCACCTCAGAGGGATCTCTGGTAGCATAGTGGCTAAGGCACTTGACTGCTAACCAGAAGGCTGGCGGTTCAAATCCACCAGCCACTCCTCGGAAGGAAGATGGGGCAATCT
>NW_006921722.1:1849951-1881051 GCF_000298275.1 Orycteropus afer afer
GCCCTATAAGGTTTCCAAGGCTGTCAGCGTTTACAAAAGCAGACTGCATCATCTTTCTCCTCCAGAGTGGCTCGTGGGTTTGAACTGCTGACCTTTTGGTTAGCAGTGAAGTGCTTTAACCATTGTGGCACCAGAGCGCCATATCATCTGCATCTACATTTACATCACTATCATCTGTATCGTATCATTTATATCTACATCAATATAGTGCCTACCTTCTCATTGGTATCTATACTATCTATGGATCATCTCTCTCTCTCCATATGTCATCTCATAGCATGTATCCCTGTATATGTATGCCATCTCCATCTCTACCATCTGTGTCTCTACCACCTCTATCTATACCATCTCTATCGGTTGTCTGTACCCATACCACCTGTATCTATATCATCTGCACCTATAGCTAAGCTCAGTTTGGGGTTATTCACTACCCTGCACACAGTTATTTATTCACCCTTTCCAAGTGAAACATTTCCTAATTTGCTCAACCACTCCATTCTACCCTTTAGTTTTGTTATCAATCAACCCACCAAGGCCAAGCTCTTCTGAGGGACCGGCTCCAGGCTAAACCTGCTCACATACCAGCTCACGTGCTCATTCCTGGCCTGCCACTTTCCTTTTCATCTTCCCGGGGCCCTTCTTGCTACTGGACTCTGAGGTGCCCACACATACTATAATCTCCCATGACAGGATGTCTTGTCATGTGTGAACCAAAATAGCCCTGGCCTTTTGTGCAGCTGTATGCCTTTCTAAACTGGTACTGACATAACGTCTGGTCTCACCTCCAGGACACTTTGGCCTCGTCACAGCACACATTACCAAGTACTGTTATAGATCTAAGCTGACTGTTCTGGGCTCCTTTATTTGTAACCTTTGAATCCATTCATATTTTTTTTCTCCTCACCACTATTTGAACTACATCCCTGGTAAGCAATCAGGCAAAGATTCCTCTCTCAAGTTTTTAAAATCTATTTCTTTTCAGTTAACAGGGACGTTAAAGAAACTGTACTGGGCTTGAGAATAGTGCTCAATTACATGGGGGCAATTCTATTCTGTCCTTTGTTGTTGTTGTTGTTATGTGCCGTCGAGTCGGGCCCCGACTCATAGCGACCCCTCCTTGGGTTTCCGAGGCAGTATCACTACGGAAGTAGGATTGCCCAACCTTCCTTCCGAGGAGTGGCTGGTGGGTTTGAACCACCAGCCGTCTGGTTAGCAGGCAAGTGTCTTAGCCACTATGCTACCAGAGCTCTGTCCTTTACGGTGGCTATAAGTCAGAATCAAATCGATGGCAGTGGGTTGCCTTAAATAACAGACTCTCTCTCTTTCTCTCTCTCTCTTTAATTATAACTGGATGAGATCTTAGGAATCACCTGGCCCAATCTCTTTTATTTTATGGATTGGATAACGAAGGCCCAGAGAAGCTACATGACTTATCTGAGATCACACAAGAGTCTGTGCCTGAATCAGGGTTAGAATCTTATCTTCCTGACTTCAATTTAGAGTGTGAGTTTGTTTGTTTTTCTTTTCTTTTTTAAATATTATCTTTACTATTCAAAAATATATATCTAAAAGAACAAAGAATTTCGTTTTACTTGGATCCACAATCAATGCCCATGGAAGCAGCAGTCAAGAAATCAAATGACGTATTGCATTGGGCAAACCTGCTGCAAAAGACTTTAGTGTTAAGGAGCAAAGATGTCACTTTGAAGACTAAGGTGCACTTAACCCAACTTATGGTATTTTCAATCGCCTCAAATGCATGTGAAAGCTGGACAGTGAATAAAGAAGACCACAGAAGAAGAGATGCATTTGAACTGTGGTGTTGGCAAACAATATTAAAAATATCATGGACTGCCAGAAGAACAAACAAATCTGTCTTGAGGGAAGTACAGCCAGAAAGCTCCTTAGAAGCAAGAATGATCAGACTGTGTCTCACACACTTTGGTCATGTTGTCAGAGGGACCAGTCCCTGAAGGATATCATGCTTCATAAAACAGAGGGTCAGTGAAAAAGGGGAAGACCCTCAACAAGATGGAATGACACAGTGGCTGCAACAATGGCCTCATGCATGGCAACAACGGTGAGGATAATTTCATCCTGTTGTGCAGAGGGTTGCTATGGTCGGAACTGACTTGACAGCACCACAGAACAACCACAGAAAGAAAGGACAAAAGAAATATCTATTGCCACATCTAGGCAATTACTTCTCCAGTGACCTATGGCATGTGAACTTGGACGTTCATCTTAGCATTTTGCTTCTCTATATAACTTTATTCAAGAAGCCCTGGTGGCACAGGGGTTAAATGCTTGGCTGTTAACCAAAAGTAGGTAGTTCAAACCAACTAGCCACTCCATGGGAGAAAGATGTGGCAAGTTGGCTTCTGTAAAGATTTCAGCCTTGGAAACCCTATGGGGAAGTTCTACCCTGTCCTATAGGGTCACTGGAAGTTGGAATCAAGTCGATGGCTGTGGGTTTGGTATAGCTTTATTCACTCTCTCAGGAACCCTGCCCATTCGCCCTAGACCAAACAGAGTCCCGGGTCTCTTCCTAGCACTCATACATTATCATGGCACATTTGCACGGGAAGCCATTGGCAGCCACCCCACCCCCCAGTGTTGCCTGGCCAACTCTGTCTGAACCCCTTTCTTAATAGAGATTGTATTTTATTTTTGGACAACTTTGTTAGAAAGTTTTCTTTCTAATGAAATAAACTGCTTCTGCTTACCATCCCTCACAGAGGCCCTTTCAGTTTGTCCCTTTCAGAGAGACTCCACGTGCTTAGGCAAGCAGTCTGCTAGGATGAACAAAAGGTGGGAGTTGTCCCCAGGAATCTCCCCTGGTTTCTGTTCCTCCTGGTTCCTTGACCACCTTCAGTTTGTTTCCTAACTTTGGTTCACACTTTTCACTGAAGTTCCATCATGAATAATTAATTCAGTTGGCCCTGTCTTTTCTAGTTTTTTTTCTTGGAGATTTCTTAGAATCTGACCCCTATTTATGCCCTCCAACCTCATGGATCTTGATTGTGCTCAGAGAATGGGAGTGTCTGGGATAGATGGCTGGCCCACCCTGGGTCAGCCCCATCAGTTTGGGAACGATCAGCAGGCTTGGTCTCAGTTCTGTCCTCTGGAACCGCCCAGAGTACATCTAATCCCTGTTAGTATTTTAAGAGTATGATTCTATCGCTCCTGCTCGTCTCCTCCCTCTCGTTATACACGCTTGATAGGGTGGGTATAGATGTTTGCATCTCTCGAGATGTTTTCTGATCTGCCCATAGACCAGTGGGAGCATTTACCTGCCTTTACTGGCATGTTCTATTTTCACTGTTGCAACCTCAGAGCCCACAAGTTTTGTGATACAGTCACGTCCTGAGTTTATGTGAGCTGTGGTCAAATACCTCCACCCCTTCTCCTCTCTCATAGGAATTGCTAGTAAGCCTCATCTCTGTTATTCTCTGCTTATGTCACTTGTTTATTTTTGAACTCTTGCATATCCTGTTAAATTACCACTTGATTTGGATTCATTATATGATCCCATTGTTACCTTTCTGAATGTCAGTTCTTCATGCACCTTCACGTTTCCTCCATGTGTACAGATGTCCCAACGAACATTTTGTGTTTCAAAACTAGAGATAAAAGTGTTCAGTAGGGGTAAGGGTTAACAACTCTGAAACTTCTTTACTGGCATATGGGGGTCATACAACAAAGGACATGGATAGTGGAGGTGGTAGCCACGTTTCTCACTGTCAGAGAGACATTACAGATAGGCCAGGAGGAAAGGCCACCGGTTTAGTCAGAGACATTGGTATGAATTCATGTTTAACTTAGTATAGATGCAACAGGTAGATAGAGAAACAATTATAGAAATGTGAGTGCACATGGGTTAGTATGCATGCATATATTTCCTGGTTCTGACCATTGAGAGAGCCTAGAAACAGTGACACTCCAGTAGCACGGAGCACATCAGGGCCTACATCTTGGTTTTTAAATATAATCAACACCAGTGGAAGCAGCAGTCAAGACATCAGACGATGCACTACACTGGGAAAATCTGCTGCAAAGACCTCTGTTAAGTGCTGAAGAGCAAAGATGACTCTTTGAAGACTAAGGTGCGCCTAACCCAAGCAATGGTATTTTCAATCACCTCTTAAGCATACGAGAGCTGAACAATGAATAAGGAAGACCAAAGAAGAGTTAACGCTTTTGAGTTGTGTTGGAGAAGAATGCTAAGGGTACCATGGCCTGCTCAAAGGACTACCAGATCTGTCCTGGAAGAAGTGCAGCTGGAATGCTCCTTGGAAGCGAGAATGACCAGACTTTGTCTCACCTACTTTGGTCGTGTTGTCAGGAGGAACCATTGCCTGGAGAAGGATATCATACTTAGTAAAGTGGAGGGTCAACAAAGACGGGAAGGCTATTAACAAGACGGATTGACAGTGGCTGCAGCAATTGGCTCAGGTATAGCAAGGATCGCGAGGCTGGCATAGGACTGGGCAGTGTTTTGTTCTGCTGTACACAGGGTCGCTATGAGTTGGAGATGACTTGGTGGCACTTAACAACAACAATAAAAGAAACCAGGTTCCTTGAGGAAATGGCTGTTTCTAGGACTAAGGCAGGACAAATAAAAGATGAGCCTATAGCACCTTGTAGTAGTAAGAACAGAGAATGTCCTCCAGCAACTTAAGGATGAGGCCATGTCAAAGGAACACAAAAGCCAACTTGAAAAAGTTACCAGTACCCAATATTAGAGTTATTTGAGCAAAAAAGTAAACAGTGAAATACTAGGCAATAAGTTAAAGGATAAGATAGAGTCCATGTTGATGTACATAAATGGCTGAATAAACAAAAGAGAAAAATATTCCTTACAGAAGAATTCCAAATAATTCATGTAGAAATTTCCCCATCCAAGAGGTGGACTAACCACTAACCCACTTCAAGCCCCAGCCCCTGAGTGTGACTGGACTTAGAACCTTGCTTCCATAAAAGAGAGGAAAAAGTAACTTTACACCAATGGCAAACACTACCTGTGGCCAGGTGATCAAGGTTAATAGCATCAGTGAAGAGTCACTTTGGCAGGACATCCCTTGATGTGATGAGAATGACACTTTGCCTCTGTTGTCTTCCTCCCCAAAAATCCATTGACTGCCGTCCATTATGAGAAAAGAATCATAAAAACCCAAATTGAGGGACATTTTATAAAACAACTCACTGGTAGACATCAAGATTGACAAGGTCATCAAAAACAAGACTAAGTAACTGGCACAGAAGAGACTAAGGAAACATGACAACTTAATGTACTATCTTTGCCATTTCTCTGCATATCTGAAATTAATCAAAATAAACATCTATTAAAACATAAGAATAAAAGAAAGAAAAACAACTTTGACACAAGAAATCTGTGATATTCTAGTAGTGACATTTTGTAAGCAGCTGCCAGTCCTACAGTTGGCATTCTTTACTGAGTCTACCTTCTTTTGGGCTAGGGAACCACCAAAATGACTTCTTGCCAGCAGAAGCTTGGAAGCTAGGTCTTTAGCACCAACGTCCTTTGCACCACAGGACAAGGATGGGTCTAGTTCCAGGACATGATCCTTCCATGGCTCTTGTATTCTACTGTGCTTATTTGGACCATGGCCCGCCACGGCCTTTTTTTTGGGGGGGGGGCAGGATATTTGAACTTAAAAATCCATTGGTAGTTAAATCTCAAAACAAAACAAACAAACTCACTGCCATTGAGTTGTTTCTGACCCATAGCGATCTCACTGGGTTTCCAAGGCTGTAAATCTTTATGGAAGTAGATTGCCCCCTCTTCCTTCTGTGGAGCAGCTGGTGGATTTGAAATGCTGACCTTCGGGTTAGCAGTCAAGTACCTTATCCACTAGCTAAAGCTATCTAAATCCAACATCCACATTATGTTTCCCTCATGCTATAATCTTCTCCTTGTGTGTCAGTTGTCCTATTTCATCATCCTGGGATACCCCTTCCCCCAAAGAAAAACCCAAACCCATTGCCATCAAGTCACTTCCACCTCATGATGACCCATGTGTGCAGAGAGGTACTCTACGGGGATTTCAATGGCTGGAAATTTCAGATTCAGATCACCGGGCCTTTTTTGAAGGTGCCTCTGGGTGAGTTCAAACCTCCACCCTTTCACTTAGTACCTAGGTGTATTAACCATCTGTACCACCCAAAGACTCCTGCTTGCTTAGGCTCATAATTTCAGGAGTACCTGCAACCTTCCTCTCCCCTGTCTGCAGGATTCAGCCAGCCCTCTGGCTGTCAGTAAAGTTGCTTTCTGCGCTCTTTCCATTTTCCATTCACACCACTGCTGAGTCCAACCACTGGGACTTTAGTGGTCAGATCTCCCGTAGCTCCTCCATCCTGTATCCACAGAACTTCCTCAGGACACTGGGCACTATCCGTGAGGGCCCAAAGGTCTCTAACTACCTTTCAAATAAACATACAGCTCTGAGATCTTCCTAGTCCCCACAAGGGATCTGTTCCTCTGGAGAATACAGATGAGGTGCAGCCTAGCTCTTCTGATCACGGATGCCAGACCCAACACTCTGACCTCCCAGCTTACCCCCTGCACACTACTCTTCCTGGGGAGCCTTCCCTCCTACTCCCCTCAGCACACTTTTTTTAAGAAGTTTTGGATCAAATTCCCTTCAGGACGCCAGGTACTCCAGCTTTCTCAGGGACTCCTGACATACTAACGGCTATCAAGAATAAGCACATTCTCCTGTTTCTGCAGTTCTCCATTTCTGTACTTTACTGAATGGAAGCTTTTTGGGTTCAGGTGCTGTGTCCTTTAACAATGTCTTATTTCTATACGTGGCATTTGGTAAAGTGTTGTTCAAACAATGATTTCCCTCCATACATGAAGGTATGTAGGGTTGTTTGAGTACAAGAGGTGTTAGTTTTGCTCAGTATGTTAAACACATAGCCTTCATGGTAGATGGTGGGCTAATAAACGGTGGGGCTGCCCGACTGGGATTTGATATTCTTTACAAGGTAACAGTTGCTAATACCACCCCTCGTGGTGAGCCCTGGACCCTTCTCTAGCAGGAGCTCTTCATCCTCAGATGATTCTCTTAGGCTGTCTCTATCTGCTTCCTAAGAGCCCACATGATTTGCTTTTCACCACCTCATCTTGGGGTCTTAGTCACCAACCTGAGACTCACCCAAGTCAATGTGAACTCACTGTGCAAAGATTCATCAGGCCTCTTAGGAGATGCTCTAAAACCCATTGCTGCCGAGTTGATTCAGACTCATAGTGACCCTTTAGGTTGGAGGAGAACTGTCCCACAGGGTTTCTGAGGCTGTCATCTTGATGGAAGCAGACTACGACGTTTCTCCTGCGGACCAGCTGGTGTGTTTGAACTACTGACCTCTCAGCAGCTAAGTTCTCTGACCGCTACACCACCAGGGCCGCTCATGAGATGCTCTGCTGAAGAAGTATTAAATGCTATACCTACGCTCCTCCCTTGATCTTGAGTTCTAAGAAAGCAAAAAAGCTTTTATATTTCCTGAGCACAGTTTGTACTTGGTGAATCCACATCACACTTCAAAAATTTACTCTTCTCCTGATGGAAGCTTCGGGAAACACTGTCATTGTTTCCTTTTCTTTGTTGACGTGGGGCTCCAGTTACCACATTCCTCTGACCCTCCATAAGCGTCAATCTCTCCTTACACACAAAGGGCCCCTCTCAGGTCCAGTGATCTTTCTGATTTCAATGTTGCCACTGCCAATCCTTCACTGGTGTTCCGTTTCTCCCAGATTTTCACATGGATGAGACATGGCATTTCTCCATCCTCCGCCTGTGACTGGAGCCCACCATGCAGCAGCGCAGGTCAGATGAGGACAAAGAAGGAAAGGAGGCAGTCACAACCTGGATGCTGGGGCGTAATGTGTCACAGACTGTGTGTGAATGTGCATGTTATGTGTTACATGGGTCTGTGTGTGTCTGTGTGTCCATGTGTGATGTATATGCTTGTGAGCGTGCATGTGTGTGAGATGAATGCGTTTGCATGTGTATGGTGTGTGTGATGCGTATGTGTGTTCGAGTGTGTGAGATATATTTGTACATATGTGTGATGTATATATATTTGTGATAGATGTATTTGTGTGTGTGATGTTTGCATGTATGATGCATGTGTGAGTGTGTGAGATATACGTATTTGTAAGTATGAAGTGTGTGATGTGTTTATGTATGAAGTGTGTGAGGTATTCGTGTGATGTATATGTGTGTGTGAGTGTGTGATATATGTATTTGTGTGGGGGGGGTGGCTGTGGGTGTATGATGGGTGTCTTTTGGTGTATACAGTGAATCACCCACTAGCTTCAGGAAGGTGCTGCCCCTGCCCAGGCTGCCGTGATCAGCCGAAGGACGGCGGCAGGAGACTCGATGCAGGCCCAGAGGCCGGCTGCGGCAAAAGCCAAGGCGGCACTGTTGTGAGCCTGCGAGCTTCTGTTTCTCCCGGAACTGCTGCCTGAGCGAACCCTGCGGCCTCCCCGGTCCTCCCACGTTCTCTGCCTCACAGGACCGGCTCCAGTTGCCAGCAAGTGTCACTTCCCCCGCCAGGAGCGAGCGCTCACCTGTAGACATGCTACGGCTGGCGCACCATCAGGCAGCCACGTGGCTGACTGGATGGGGGTGGGCTTGCCGGCCGAGGCCCCGCCTCCGCACTGAGACGTGCCTGGGCCCTGCTTGTGGGCATGCGCATAGCACGCTGCCACCAGCCTGGGCCTGTTCCAAGGAACCGGAACCGAGAGGAGCGAGCTGGGCATCCGCCTTCAGCTCTCGCAGGCGCAGACTGCCTCCGTCCTCCGCTTCCGATCCTGCAGTGACCTTTGCGCTCTGGCAGTTGTATTGCTTTGATCGACCTCAGGATGCCTGATTCATTGGCTTTGAATTGATCTATTGGTTTAGTAAAAGTCGTTGAGCACTGTTGCTAGTTCAGGATAAAGCATGAATTTGGCTCCAGTTTGGCAACGGCATCTATAATAGGTGGTCTGCTGATTCTGCTAGGTGCCTAATTGCCATGGCGATAGCATAGTGGCTAAGTCACTTGCCTGCTAACCAGATGGCTGGCGGTTCAAACCCACCAGCCACTCCTCGGAAGGAAGGTTGGGCATTCCTACTTCCGTAGTGATACTGCCTCGGAAACCCAAGGAGGGGTCGCTATGAGTCGGGGCCGACTCGACGGCACATAACAACAACAACAACAACAATCACAGCGAACCTCTGCCATTGCCACCGTGCCAGCCTCTCTGCTGTAATTCATGGTCCCCCGTCACTGGGGCCCCGTGGGCCTGGAATTCCCCTCCACTCTGCACCGAGGCCCCGAGTCAGATGCCTGTGGGGCTCGTGTCCGTGGTGATGCTGGGTGGCTCGGAGGGTCACAGGCGGGCCGTCCATGGAGTCGGTCCACCTGGGCTTATAAGGCTTGTTATACAGGGCCCCCCACCGCCCAGAGGGATGGTTGAGGAAAAAGATGATGAGGTCAGCAACAAGGGTGGGCCCCCTTCCCCTGCTAGTCTGCAGCCAAGCCAGCCAGAGGGCTGGCCAGAGGACCTGCCGCCTGCGCCTGGTCCCTGTCACTGGAAGGCAGCTCCGTCACCGTGTGTGCACACGTGGCCGACTCAAGCGCCAACCCCGACCCACCCCCACCCTCGGGCCCAAGCTGGGGCCACCAGGAGCATGCAGAGCAGTGCCTCCGGGCGCTTGGCTCCAGCCTCTCGCTCTCCGGCTGGGCAGCAGGCCTGGCCGGGCCCAAGGCCCCACGCTCACTCTACGTGCCTTTGGGGAAACGAAAGTCTCCTCCTGAAAATCAAAAAGGGAAACGAGTCCAGCCGGCCTGTTCCCTCTTCCTCCGTCATGCACCAGCCCCTGTGGGCACGGCCCAGGGCCTTGCGTCTTGGACGTCTCGGAGGGCCCCCCTTCCTGTGCCGGCTCTGTGTTCTGAGTGACAGGTGCTCCTGCAAGAGCCACCAGGAGGCCTGGGTGTTGAGCAGCGTGGCTGAGAGACCTCAGAATCCTTTCATAGTGACTTTTTGAGGGCACATCCATCTTCCCGAGACTATTGCTCAAAAGTGACATGTCCACGCCTAAAATGCTGACCTCCATTAATTCCACTGAAAGCCCCTTAAGTACCTTAAGGATGCCACCGGCTGACTTCTTGAGTGTTTTTGTCTTTCTCACAGTTTCAGTTTTCTACACATAAAAGAAGGTCACTGCTGTTGATTAATTAAGACAGCTGTTTAAGGCCTTTGTAGCCATAACCATCAACCTGGGCCTTGTCCTTTTCTGGCAGGGGCTGCTCTATTAGGATAAATCCAGTTCCCACTGCTCAGAAACAGAAAGAAAACATAATGAACTCTTCTTCTCGGCCTTTACTTAAGCACCATGACATTTTTTTTTTTTTTTTCACCTTAGCAATTATGTAGAGAGTTGCTAATTTCTCACACTTTCAATTCTCCAAATTCCTATGCAAATTACATAAGGTGGGCAGGACACACAGCTGCCTGTGGATTTGAACCTGAGGCTTCACGGCCTCTCTTAGGCTGCTAGGCTCCCTGACAGTCTTGGTGGAATTCTGGCCTCAGATACTCTGGCTTTTGCCACGTCCCCAGTTGCAGCATAGAGAGGGTGTCCCCTGTTCCTTCCTGCACCCCGTGTCCTCCCCGAGCCCTTGCACTCGTCAGGAAGAAAGATGCGGACTGAACTGTTAGAGTGGTGCTGAGGAGGGGACACACACAGCCCTCTCCCATCTGTCTGTGGAGGGTTGCTTGTTGCTGTCATGCTGAGCAGTGTTCCAGGGAACTTACAAACTACTGGAGTGAGGAAGAAAGGCGTGGTGGTCCCCTTCTAAACTCAGCCAGCGAAAACCCCGTGCAGCACAGAGGCCAGTTCCCCACCGGCCACGAGGATGAAGCAGGCCCAGGCCGCATTCCATTCTTTTGTGTGTGGAGTCACCATAAGGTGGGGGCCAACTTGAGGGGCCAACAGCAGGAATGGTCAGGGATTCGGGTTTACCAAAATGGGCTTGGATTGTTTTCTTCGGGATTTGGCAGCACTGTTTTGGTCTGTGGAAGGGCCTCCTTTTCAAAGGCTCATGCTGTAACAAAGTAAAGGGTTCCAAACAAAGACATGACCTGAAATGGGTTTGATTACAAAAAGAGTCTTCATTTTCCAAGGCTTTGCTAGCACCTACAATGAATTTAATAGAAAATAATGAATTCTGGTGCACTGAGGCTCTGGCTTGTCAAAATTCTTTAGATTCTTTCAACTTAGACGTTTCTAAGAGAAGTGGGAGATTCCAGTTTCACCGTGGGTTTCATTCTGATGGAGCGGGAGTCCAAGGCCTGCTGCCCAAACACGAGAGGAGGCCCCTCACTGTTCATTGCCTTGGTGGACGAGGGGCGGCTGCACCTGCAGTGTCCTTGCAGGCACGCCAGCCCTGCAGCTCCCTCAAGCCTCATCCTGGGCACCAAGGTCAATCACAGGCTTCCACCAGGATAGGGGGACATGGGGTGAGAACACACGAAGAGGTGTGATGCTGTGTTCCCGAGTGATGCCTTTTTCTGTAAATGTATTCACAAGCCTCCCTGGGTGGCTGCAGGGCTGGGAATGCGGCTGTGCAGGTGGGCCAGGCCCTCCCAGCCCTCAGCGGAGACCAGGGGAGAGACTCCCAGGAGGCCATGACTGACAGTCGCGTCCCTTCCCCTGGAAGGGGCCCTGTTCCCCTCCTCTGGGCTAGAAGGGGACGCACACGTAATCCTGAAGCATTCTGAACCGCACTGAGAAGCCAGCTAGGTGAGAGGAGGATGGACTGGTTCGTGGGCTAAAAGTCACACCCATATGGCTCCAGCTCTCTGGTCTGCTCCCTATCTGTTGTGTGACCTGGGGAGAGACTACTATTGGTCCACACTTCAGATCCTCAGCTGTGTATCTGCAAAGTGTGGATCGTCACCTCTGCCTTTCCGGGTCCTGTGGCCGTGGTAATGTGTGTGAGGTGTCCCAGAGGGTCTCAGTTATGGTGACTGCTCGCACTCAGTGGGTCTGGAAAGACCCTCAAGCGGAAGTGTCTTCCCCATTGACCTATGTCAACGAATGACCTTCCTGCCACCACTCAATATTTGACTGTGTCACTTGAAGTCTCCTGTTAAAATACAAACCATTCCAGGACATGGATGGGATGGGGCTGGGCAAAGGAAGGGGCACTGCTGGCCCAAGGCTCAGCTGCTAACCGGAGGGTTGCTGGTTTGAGCCCACCCCGTGGCTCTGTGGGAGAGAGAGAGCCGACAACCTGCTCCTGTAAAGGTTAGATAACATGTTGCTGTTGAGTTGATTCCAACTCACAGTGACCTTATAGGACAGAGCAGCACTGCCACATAGTTTCCAAGGCTGTAATCTTTATGGGAACAGAGCTCTCGCTCCTTCTGCCTCAGAGCGGCTGGAGAGCGTGAACTGCTGACCTTTTGATGAGCAGCTCAGTGCTCAACCACTGTGCCACCAGGCCTCCTTCTGTAAAGATTAAGAAACCAAACCCAAACCCACTGCCACTGAGTTGATTCTGACTCATAGTGGCCCCCACTGGGTTTCCAAGGTTGTAAATCCTTATGGAAGCAGATTGCCTCATCTTCCTCCTGTGGAGCACCTGGTGGGTTTGAACCACCAAGCTTCTGGTCAGAAGCCAAATGCCTTACCCACGATGGCACCAGAGCTCCTTTTAGCTTAGAAAACCCTATGGTGCATGTCTGCTCTGTCCCATGGGGTCTCTATGAGTTGAAATGGACTCAGTGACTGTAATGGTTAAGTGTGTGTGTCAGCTTAGCTGGGCCTAGTTGAGTGGCTGGACAGCTGGTGGTAGTTATTCCTCATGATGAGACTTGCAGTCAGCTCCACGGTGAGATCTACCACAAGCAGCTGAGTAGCTGAGTAGCTGCCTTTGGGTATGTGGTCTGCTTCCTGTATATAAGAAACAGCTTTGGGAATGGTCTCTAGCCTATGGCACACTTGAACCCTGCATGTAGCCATGTCATTGCTCAGCAGCCTGCCATGCTCTGCTGACCTTGGGACTTTCAATGGACTTGAATTAATGGCTTGCTGTGTGGTTTGGTAACGTCGGGACTGTGCCATTTTGTCGATCTTGGGCTTGTTAGCCTCAGCAGCCAGTAGCTGCCAGAGTGAAGAGATGCCTCTAGCCTTAGTGGGCTGGGAGCAAGAGGTAGAACTGAAGCCCAAGGTTGAGGGGCTTTCGCACAGCCTCTAGTGCCTGGCACTTTGAATTCGGACTTCTAGCCTCCCGAACTATAAGAGAATAAACTTCTGTTTGTTCAAGCCATCCCTTTTGTGGTAGATTCCTGTCAGAGTGGCACTAGGGAACCAGAACAGGTATGGTGGCTTACAAAACCAGTCCTCAAGTGTCCCCAAGTGTCCAAAAAGTTGGAACACATAAGCCTAATACTGTTGTGGTTAGTCTAGCTCAAGATGACCCACATGTGTTGAAACAGAACTGAGCTCCGTAGTGTTTCCAGGGAATGATTTCTCAGCAATTGATTGCAGGCCTTTCTTCCCAGGTACCTCTGGGTGGACTGGAACTCCCAACCTTTCAGTCACATAGGAAGCATATGAAAACACAGGGCGAGTTTATTTTTAAACAATATGCTATATTTTCAGATACTATGCTTAATATACATTTGTTCAACTTCTGATACCAGGTAAGGAACTTTTGTATTTAAAGGACTAGATCTAACTGTTAATCTGAAAAAGTACAATAAATACATTGCAGGGGTCCAAGAATTCTGGAAATGCACAAAAAAGTAGACTAGCAAATAATACTTACGGCAAGTGCATGGATGGTAGGTACTTACCACATGGTATGACGTGATACTGAAGAAACGTGCGGATAGATGGGGAAAGAAATCTTTCCTAACCACCCCAGTGGTCCCTTGGACCCTAAGCACAGTGGCCTAGATCTGTAGTTGCAGGATATCTTGCTGTTTTCACACCATCTTGACCATACCTCATTGGCCCACTGGGCACTTCTCTCATACAGGGCCATGTGCTAGGTGCTATGGAGGATACCAGCATGGGAAGACATCCTTCCCTTGAAAGGGCACCCATTGGCCAGCCCCCAGCAGTGAGCCCACATTTATGGCACTTCCTTCTCCGAGCCTTTCCTGCCAGTCCATAAGCAAGGGTCTAGCCGTCACATTAAAGATGCAGGACTTGCTTCCTGGAACAGAATTGGTCTAGAGCCTGACTCCAGGTGGGTCGATCAGGTTCTTTGTTCCAGATATCAGGGATTTGAATTCAGAGATGCAAGTCAGTTTCTCCTGGTAGGCTGAACTAGCGACCTATAAACTCAGAAGTGGAAATGCTACATTTGGCTGAGGATTTAGGAAAAGCAAAGAGTTCAGTGTGCAGAGACAGAAGAGGATAAAACAAGCTTACAGAGAGAACAGAAAGGAGGGGACTTGGTAGAGATAGAATTAATGCCTGATGGCTTCCAGTTAGGAGCCCTGCTGGCATAGTGGTTAAAGTGCTAGGCTGCTAACTGGAAGGTTGGCAGTTCTAACCCACCAGCCAGTTCTTGGGAGGAAAGATGAGGCAGTCTGCTTCTGTAAATATGACAGCCTTGGAAACCCTATGGGGCAGTTCCACTCTGTCCTCTAGGGCCATTGTGAGTCGGAATTGACTTGATGGCAGTGGGTTTGCTTTGGTTTTTCAACTTCCAATTGCTCTCTTCTTATAAGAAATGTCCTGTTCCGGTGAAGCTAGCTTGAGTGGGTCTCCAGCATCTACAATGCAGAGAACTCTGACAAGACAGACCCTCAGTGAACCTAAGGTCTACGGCTGGAGACAAGATGTGCACATACCCCTAACTTTCGAGGTGTGACCAGTCCTGCTGAGGGAGGGGGAGGCTGTTTGCTGGTGGGTCTGGGAAGGCTGGGTAGAGGAGTTAGGCCTTGAAGACATCAGCTTTGGATACATGGAGATGGAGGAGGACATTTCAAAGGAAACAATGAATGTGAACACTGGGAGCAGGAATGCAAAGGGTATGTGTGAAACTGCAAACTGTTTCATTGGGTTGGTCTAGTGGGATGACCCCATGCAGAACAATAAATACATTGTAATTGAATCAGAGCAAGTAACACAGACTACAACTGCACCCCTGAATTCTTGATTAAAGACCCCTAAAAAAAACCCCACTGCCATCAAGTTGATTCCAACTCATAGTGACCCCCATTGGGTTTCCAAGGTGGTAAAAATTTTCAGAAGTAGATTGCCCCATCTTCCTCCCATGGAACGTTTGGTGGGTTTGAACAGCCAACCTTTTGGTTAGTAGCCAACTGCCTTAGGCACTGTGCCAGCAGAGCACCTTGATTAAAGACCCAGCGAGTGAAAACAAAGGATTGAAGGTGTGCTTCCACGGTGGTGTTTTCACACCGATGCAGTTCTTTGCACAGTCTCTGGCCGTGTTGATGCTTGTGACATTTTTTCCAACCCCTCTGACCTTTCTTTCCAGTCAGTCCCTCTGACTCCCATTTCCAGCAGGACTGAGTTGCATCACTCATCACAGCATCTCAATCACTTCAGTTTTTAGCCCCAAACACAGACAGAGGGATAGAGAACTGGTTCTTGGAAGCTTGGAGGTGTCTTTATTATTATTATTATTGTTTCATTGTGATTTGGGTACAAATTTACAGAGAAATTTTTTTTTTCCATTCAACAATCCATACACATTCTGTTTTGTGACATTTACTGCAATCCCCTCACTGTAACTGCATTCTTCCCCCTTCCTCCCTCCACCCACCCCTTCCCTTTGTTCTTCTTTCCCATCCCCTCCTGCCTTCCTACCTCTATCCTTGGGCAAATGCTGTCCCTTGGAGGTGTCTTTGCTAAGTCCCTTTCCGGAATATTCTATGGAGAAGCAGCTGTGTAACAGTGTCTCTTTGATTGGATCTTCCCAGGAATAAAATGAAGCCTGGGTGTGATGGCAGGAGGACTCACTACCTCGAGGCAGAACATCTTGCGTGGTCTTTGCCACTCCACCCCTTCCCAGCTGCATCTCCACCAAAAGCACAGACTCTTCACACTTGGCATCAGACCAGCCCCCCAGTAGCTCCATACCACCAGGGTCACCCATGATGGGCAGGTTTCAGCAGAGCTTCTAGACAGAAAGACTAGGGAGAGAGGCCTGAAGGTCTAATTCTCATAGCTAATGAAAACCTTTGGAACACAATGGAACATTGTTCAATACAGTCTTAACAGATGAGTCCCCAGATTGGAAACCACACCTAAACACCAAGCCCCTTGCCATCAAGTAAAACTCATAGGACCCCTAGAAGACAGAGTAGAAATGCCCAGTGGGGTTTTCAAGGCGTTTGATCTTTACCCAAGCAAAGGCCAAACCACACCCACTGCCATGGAGTCACCTCCAACCCACAGTGTCCCTAGAGGACAGAGCGGAACTGCCCAATGGGGTTTCTGGGGCTGTATTCTTGATGGACGCTGACTGACACATCTTTCTCCCATGGAGCAGTTGGTAGGTTTGAACCACTGACGTTTTGGTTAGCAGCTGAGTGCTTGACCACTGTCCCACCACTGCTCGTCCCAGGTTGGAAGGCACTCAGAATACACAGTGGCTGCCACAATGATAGTGAAGCTGGCCAGGACCAGGCACTGTTTTTGCTCTGTTGTACACGGGGTCACCAGGAGTCAGGACTGACGGGATGGCATCTAACCAGCCCTTATGCTCTATGGTGACAGCATTCAAGCAAACGAGCAATGCCACATGCTGACTTAGTAGAGGATACGTGCTTCAACAACTTTCACCATGTCCCTGGGAGACAGGACTTCAGGACTCAGGCCTGGCAGCTTGGAAAGCACATTCTGTGGGACAATGGTGCAGAGGTTGTCCTGAGTGTACCCAGCTCTGTCCCCTGAGCACTGGGCATTATTAAGAGTTGCTCTGTGTGCTAGTCTCCTGTTGCTGCTATAACAAATGACCACAAACGTTGTCCGAAAATCACACAAATTAATCCTTGATGGCTTGGAGGCCAGAAGTCTAAAATGGAGGGTAAAATCAGGGTGTTGTCAGGACCAAGCTCCTTCGGAGGCTCCGGGGGTGGGGTGTGGGGGGCAGCTGCTCCCTAGACTCTTCCAGCCTCTGGAGACTTCTAGAGACCACCTGCATTCGTGGGCTTGTGGCCCTGCATCCCTCTCTAAGACGCTTCACCTCTGAGTCCATCACCCGTTGCCACCTCCCGCCTCTTACCCTCCTGCCTCCCTCTTCTCAGGCCCCCTGTGATTACACTGAGGAGCTCTGGTGGCACAGCAGTTAAGCATTCAGCTGCTAACTGAAAGGCCAGTGATTCCAACCCACCAGCCGCTCCATGAGAAAAAGATGAGGGAGTCTGCTTCTGTAAAGATTGACAGCCTTGGAAACTCTGTGGGTCAGTTTTCCTTGTCCCAAGGGTCAACATGAGTTGGAATCAATTCATGGTGGTGGGTTGATTCATTGGACCCACCTGTATTACCCAGGCTCATCTTCCCAACTCAAGATCCTTCACTCAATCCCACCAGCCAGGTCCCCTCTGTAACCTAACATGTTCATTCTGGAATTAGGATGTAGACTTTTTTGGGAGGAGGAGGTGGTATTACTCTGCCTACTAAACTTGACCAAAGTGTTCTTTTTGAACAAACAAGGTTGGACAATGCTGGGTTAAATACATAGGGAAATTGCAGGACTCTTCTGCATTTTTAAGAGTCAGAATCCACTGGAAGGCCACTAACAACCACACGTGTACATGATGGCGTCTGGAGGGGAAATTCAGTAGGTGACATTTACCGATCATGTTTGACCAGACAGCTCTCTCTACCCCAGCACCCCCCTCCTTTTTTTTTTTTTTTTTTAATGTGAAAGCTACTGACATTTTGGGATAAAGTGGGAACTGTTTCAGGTAACACACTTCAGCCCAGCAGTGGAAAATCAGGCTGGGGGAGCTTGGAGGAGCGGCTTGCATGGGATCAGGGTGCAAGGGTACCGCTTAAGCAGACCAGAGATGAGAGTTGTGGATTTCATTTAGTGCATGCTGCACAGGTCTGGGCCAGAGGGTCCTCATTTGGGGTCCAACACCTCCTCTGAGTTTCTGACTAGGACTTGACTGTCTTCCACTCCACTCGCAAAGCCCCCCAGAGCCTTCCCCTTACTTGGTCATCTGTCCCTTTGCTACATAAGTGAGTATGTTGTCGCTGTCAGGTTGGCAGGGAGAGCTCATGTAAAGCAGAACGAAGTGCTGCACCATCTCCCGATCCCTGACGGGCTCGAGGTCCGCGGTTGCAGCCACCGTGTGTCTTGAGTGCCTGCCAACCTAGGGGCTCATCTCCCAGCACTGCATTCAACAATGCTCTGTTGTCCTCCGTTGGGTTATAAACCCACCAGCCACTCCGCATAAGGAAGGCGGGGCAATCTACTCCCATAAAGCTTTACCACCTCGGAAACCCAGTGGGGGTCGTTGTGAGTCGGCATCGACTTGATGGCAGTGGGTTTGTTCTTTGGGGGTTAAGTTTTTGAAGTCGATTGCCTGGCCTTTCTTCCTGGTCTGCCTTAGTCTGGAAGCTCCCCTGAAACCTGCTCGCCACGGCTGACCCTGCTGGTGTTGGAAATCCTGGTGGCGCAGCTTCCAGCCTCACAGAACAAGTAGCCACCACAGTGGGACAGACTGACAGACCAGGTAGGAGCGAGAATAAGGCACCCGTACACTGGGATTTCCAAATTTACATTTTTCCTGCCCAAATTCGCCACCTCTGGTTTTCTTGCCCAGCTGTTTGCCAATGCCATCAACAGCTCTGAACTAGAATGAGAAGCAGCTGTCTCCCAAAAATACCTCCAGAAATGTCCCTCACTATATATACTCCGGTGAAGGTCAAGCAGAGTGGGACATAGGCAGCAAGGTGGAGCCTGGGGAGCCCTGGGGGGGGGGGTCACAGGGCCCCGCCTGGGCATCCAGGCCTCGCCTGTCTGCAGGCAGAGGGGCAGGCTTGCGTGCAGTGTCGGGCTAATCTGTGGTTAACCCAAGTTCACAGCAAGGCTGGAGGTAACTGCGTGCTTCTGACCCTGGGAGTGTGGGACTCAGGCACTGTGTTAAACTGCTCCCTGCAGCTCCTACCACACACGTGGCGGTGGTGGGGCGGTGCCGAGACACACAGTTCCCCAAACTGCCCTGTGGTCACCCTCTTCTCTGCTCCAGCCCCTTCCAAGTTGTTTGGAAATGGAGCCCCAGATGGGGGGGGGGGCAAAGCAGCTGGAGCCGCTGGCTGGCGGCTCTCAGGGACTTATCAACTCTATTTATGGCTCAGGTAAGGATTCAGATTCGGGAGTGTTCCATTAAAAGGCCACATTAACGAGCCCTGGGAGAAAATCTCTCACAAAGCTTTTGAGCTCATAACCACTTGGCCGTTAGCATTCATTAAATAAAAATACCCCGCGTGCTGGCGCGCCGTGCACCCAGGCCTGGCGACCGCAGCACCTCTGCACACCGCGCTGGGGCCGAGCCCGGCCCGTGCCGGCCTCTAGGACCACTGACCCCTTCCGCTCCCGGCTCCTGGGCAAGGACACTCGCTGTTGGGCCCGTTAGGTCAGCCTCTGTGAGGACAGTTGGGACGATAACAAGAGTTGGTTGGCCTGGGCGCCGAAGGGGCTCTGGTTACGGTCCAGCTCCGGGGACACTGGCCGCTGGCCTGGCAACAGCTGAAGGGCAGGGGAGGACGGACAGCGTGTGCAGGAGCTCAGATCAGGAGAAACCAACGCTTGACAAGTTTCCTGCTGACTCGTGTTGATTGCAAAGTCAGCCTTCCGGAGGACTTCTGAAACCGAAGGGTGCCATTGGCTTATACTTGGTTTCAAAAAGGAACTGAGTACAGGGTGGAAAGCATTGCTCGGGGTTTGTTTTTTATTCCTGCCCTTCCACCCCAGCTCTCATCCCATCCACCTGGTGACATCAGCCTTATTTTTAGGGATGCTGTGATGTGATGTGTTCAACACGTGGCTGAGGCCAGAGGATCTGGGCCACGTAGCCAATGATCGCTTGGCTTGTTCACACCTGTCTCCCTCCCTCAGTGCCGTGGTGATGGGAGGCCTGACTCAGGTGCTGAGGGCCTCCGGGATGGTCAGGATGACCCAGGCAGGGCTATGGGTGTGGCTCCTGGCACCCAGGGGTCCAGCAGTCCTCCTCGAGGCTGACACCTGCCACCCTGGCACGCCACTCACCGTGGCTTTCTGAGAAGGCCAAGTGCCCCGGCTCACTTCCCCCTTCCTCTCCTCCACCAAACACAAGGGCTTTTTCCCCAGAAGGAGGGGAGGAATGACTGTCCCCTAAGCCTCAGCTCTGCGTATAGTCAGAGTCTGGCGGCAGCTTCTAGGTGGTTTGATTCTCTGTCAAGTCGAAGCAGAAGTGGCCCTGGGTGGGTGCTCACGGTCACTCTGTGTGTGTCCAGGTGAAACCATGTTCCACAGGCTTTTCAGTGGCTGATATTTCAGTCAATTGTCAGGCCTTTCTTCTGAGGGCCTCTGGGTGGCCTTGAACCTCTAACCTTCGGGTCAGCAGCTGAGCACATTAACTGTCTGCACTACTCCAATCAGGATCTGTGTGTAATTTTAAAGCAGATGCCACCCTCCCACTCGACTTGGTCTCCAGACAGTGTGTCTGTGAGCTGGGCTCTCAGCTTGGCCCATCCTCCGAGCTGAGAGCTACAACTAGCGGGTTTTATTTTAACCCTGGGGAGTGGACAGAGAGGTCAAGGAACGGTGCAATTCAGGCCAGCCACTGCTCCAGACTCAGGGTCCCATCAGGTGGGGCTCAGCAAACCTTTCCCATCTTCCCTGAAGCAGCATGGCCTCAGGGCTCTTCCTGTGGGCTGCCCTTCTTCTCAGAGGTCCAGGGTATTGCAGATGGCTCACAAGCTCAGCTACTAACTGAAAGGTTGCTGGTTCAAGTCTACCCGGCGTGTTTCAGAGGAGTGGCCTGGAAATCTGCTTCCAAAAGATCACAGCAATTGAAGCCCCTCTGGAGCAGTTCTCTGAAACACAGGGTCGCTGTGAGCTGGAACTGACTCCAGGGCAATAGCTGTTTTTTTTTTTTTTCCTCTGCCCTTTTTCTCATTTCCTGGCTCCCTTCCTAGGGGAGGAGGCACAGCATTGTCCACGCAGAGTGGCAACAGGGGTGGAGGCTGCTCAGCTCCAATGGGAGGGCTGTTTTGTCCTAAGGGCCAGACGCAGGACAGCAGGCAGATTTCATTTCGTGTGCGGACTCCTGACCACAGCTGGCTGGACTGTCGGTTTGGAGGATTTCGAGAACGCCTCCAGGCTCCTGGAATCAGCCAACTCCGATTGATTGCTCATGTCTGCCAGGGTTATAGCACAGGGCATACCACATCTGTTTCCTTGGTCTGGGTCCCTCACCTCCATTCACACGGGAGCCTCAGCAGGGCCTGTCCAGTACATTTGTCTGGGCCCTCCTTATCTTTAGCACTAACCCTTGACCTTCACCAGCCTTGTGTTAACCAGGTCAGAGGAATGGTGTCTGGGACATTCGCCTCCCATATCTCTTCACTCCTCCCTGCATGTGTGGCACAGGAGGAAGTTGAGGAGAAGCAGAGTGTGGGGTGGACCCTGAGGACGTGTGGTTTCCAGAGGACAGCAAACTAAGCCACCGCCTCCCTGAAGTGGTTGCGCAGCCCCCTCCCCACAAGCCCCTGGCTCTGCCTCAGTCCTTCTTCCTTGCTGTATAATGCTCCATCCTTCATGTGTACTCTGCTGCTTCAGGACTTGTCCCTGCCCACACCCCCCACGGCTGCTACCAGCTCTTCATGCCTCCCGTGATATTGAGAGTGGCCCAGGAGTCCCTCTCTAGTCTGCTCAGGAGACATGGCACTCACCACCACAGTTCTCATAGGCTAGCGGTTAGTGGGAGTGGCCAGCTTCAGGGCTGCAGAGGCGAGCCAGACACTGATGGTGGCCTGGAGGCCACACTGTGGCCCATGTGGCAAGAGTGGAGTCAGTGGCCTGGTCGGGATTAGGTGCGGTGGTTCTAGTGAGAAGGACAAGCATTAGTCCAGGTCTCTGGATTTGTCAAAAGCTGACAGGAAGCAAACAGCAGCTAAAATACAGGAGCTGGGAGGGAGGTCAGGGGCCTCTGGCCTGGGACCTGGCAGGGTCTCCCCCAAGAGCACAGTGTGTCATCATTGCTCTGAAAGGCCAGTCCAGCAAGGGGCTGGGGCGACTTAGTGTGGTGATGGGGGGAGACTCAGCCTACAGTCTGCGCCTCAGTCCCCTTCTACTCTTTTGTCCAAAGTACAACCCATTACGGCCTCTTCCTTCTCCTACCTTGCAGCCCTAGCAGAAATCCCACAGGTGGGAGACTGTCAAGACAGACGCTGATTTCTCATGGTCTAGGAGGCCAGACGTCAGGACCCAGGGCTTAGCGCTACTTCATCTGTGGCAACTTCTAGTAACCCTGGCAGTCCGTGGCATTCCTGGATGTGTAGACACTTCTGTCTCTGTTGTCTATCCTCCTCTTACCCCGTTTGTGTCTCTGGTCTAATTTGCTCTGTTTCAACTTGGAAATGATTAAGTTTAGAGTCCACCCATTAGCATAACAGACAAAAAACCCCTGTTTCCACGCAGAGTCAGATTGACAGAAACTAGAATGTGAACACGTATCTTAGGGATACAATTCAATCAGTTCAGTCAATGATAAAGGAGCCCTGGTGGCACAGTGGTTAATGCATCTGGCTACTAACCAACAGATCAGCAGTTTGAACCCACCAGCCACTCTGCAGGTGAAAGATGTGGCAGTCAGTTTCCGTGAAGATTGACAGCCTTGGAGACCCTGTGGTGCAGTTCCACTCTGTCCTCTAGGGGCGCTGTGGGTCGGAATGGACTCCACAGCAGTGGGAGTGGTTTGGGCTTTGCTTCTGTGAAGACTGACACCTCAGAAACCCTATGGTGCAGTTCCACTCTGTCCTCTAGGGGCGCTGTGAGTCTGAATGAACCCCAGGGCAACGGATTTGATTTGGGCTTTGTTTCAGTGAAGATTGAGAGCCTTAGAGACCCCGTGGGGCAGTTCCACTCTGTGTGATAGGTTTGCTACGGGTCACAATGGGTTTTGGCTTTAATAAATTATATTACTTGTGCTAATTAGTAAAATGAACATACACAGTCAGATTGAGTTATGAAAAATCCCTCTAAAGCAAATCTCTATGTAGGAGAAAAAGCTCTCCACACCTTAGGTGATAATTTACTCCAAGTGACACCTGGTATGTCAAAATCTCCTTATAAAACGAGAATGGAAACTCTTCAGTGGGGCTTATGGAAATACTGTTATAAAATAAAATCAAGATATTTACAGAATAGTGATTGTGATTACACAGAAACAGGTTGGACATATCTGATGATAGAGAGTTAAAAACTGTGACATCATAGACCCGAGACCACTAAGTGCACTGGACAGAAGCATGGCCACAAGCAGCACTGGTGCGTTTGTGAGGTGGGACCGCGGCCAGGTGAGGAGCCCTCTCGTCAGCCTGCCATTCTCTAACTCCGTGACCTTGGTCCAAAGGTGTAAATGATGGAGCCTCCATTTCCTCAACTGGAAAATGGGGACACTAAAACTTCCTTACAGCATGTTGTAGGAGCTCTGGTAGCACAGTGCCTAAGGCGTCTGACTGCTAACCAGAAGGTTGGTGGTTCAAACCCACCAGCCCCTCCCCAGAAGCAAGACTGCACAAGCTACTTGAATAAAGATTTACTGCCTCAGAAGCCCAATGGGGCTCACTATGAGTCAGAATCTACTCGATGGCAGTGGGTTTTTTTTTTTGTTGTTGTTGTTTTTTGGTTTACAGCATATTGCAATGAAATTACTCAGCATGGAATTTGGTAAATATTGATGACAATGAATGGTGGATGGTAAGAAATATGTCTTACTGATATATTTGTTATAAATGACAGAGATTCACTATGAAAATACATGTACAACACTTACAAATTTATAAGTAAACAAAAATCCATGGAAAACTAATGGTCAAAAGGGCCCACAGTTCACACACAAGGAAGTAAAAGTGGTCAGTGAAGTTTAGAAGAAAAATGAACGTCTTGACTCAGTAGGAATGAAGTACCATCACCAAAGTACTTTTTAAATTAGTAATCACGGAGAAAAGTAATAAAACAAAATGCAGGTAACTTGGGTTCCCAGGAATTCTAGTGCAAATTGGCTTGCTGATTTTGGAAGAGAATTTGGTACTTGTAAGTGGGAGTCATTATTTTCTACAATTTGACCCCATAATTTTGATCTTGAAAATGGAATAATTCAAATTAAGGGAAAGCTACACTTATAATGCAGCATGGAGGTAGAACTAGAAGAATGAAAAATAAAAAGCAAATGTCCAATAATACAAAGTATCCAATAATATTATTTGCCATAGAATATCAACCCTATGACACATTACATGATGATTAAAAAAATGATAGAGCGTATATGAAACCATATTAAGTAGAATACAACAAGGAGATCTGGTGTTGCAATGGTTAAGCACTTGGTTGCTAACTCAAAGGCTGGTGGTTCAAATCCACCAGTGGCTCTGAGAGAGAAGACACCTGTGATCTGCTCCTGTAAAGTTTACAGCTTAGGAAACCCTATGGGGCAGGTCTATGCCCTGTCACACAGGGTGACCATGAACCAGAGTCCACTGGATGGCACACAACAGAATACAATATGTTGAAAAAAGTAATTGGAAGTATTTGAGAAATCACACACATAGATAAGGAGGAGTTGAAATTACAGAGAAATGCAGTTCATTTCATATAGAAAAAGGGATCTGGATACAGTCATCTGGGTATTATTAATAAATATAGTGAAAAACATAACTAATCGAGTTGCTTCTTCACATGATCTGTTATGAAGTGACAACCCCTCGAGATTCCTTTTATATGGACCCATATTAGGGTTGCAAAGGCCACTCAGGCGTCAAGAACCAAGGGAGCCACGTCCTCTCTGGGGCATTTCCTGACGCTCAGGAGCAATATCAGCTGAGATGTGTCTTTTTCTCTTGAAGGGAAACTTGATGCCCTCAACATTCACACCCCATTCCCTGAGACTGTTTTTACAGTTATTGTAAGTGCTCCGTCTTTTAAGTCCTGTCAATCACTCTCCGGTATACTTATTCCCCAGAATAGCTTCCAAGGTCAGTGGAGTTTAAAACCAGAGAAGGAAAAGTTCATTAGGGAGGTGGAAGAGGACTAAGAAGATTGCACCAGATGGAAGTAGCCAATTGGAAGGTCCGCCATTCACGTCGCCAAGGGTTCCGAGGAGCGTCTGAGTTTAGAAATGGTATCATCACTTCCCTGGCCCGGATTAGCCCGTGCATATGCATGTGGAGAGAGGCTATTTCTGTCACAGGCTCTGGTTCCACTGCCCAGCCTGGAAGCTTTGTTCTCAGAACTCATGCTGTCATCAGAGGCCGCAGTACAAACTCAGCGCAGCCTGCCCGTGGCCTAGCTGTGGCCACAGCTGCAAGCCGCTGTCACGTGAAACCCCGGGCTTCTCTGGGTCTGCGATGTTTGCTGGCCACGCCTCTGCCTGCTTTCCTTCTCCTGGAACCTTGTCAGTCCTCGGGTTTTTCTCTACTTTGCCAGACCACCTAGCTTCCTGCCACCCTCAGTAGCAGTGGGGTCTGACCCTTTCTGCTGTTTCCTCACTTATGATGATGGTCTGTATTTAGCTGTTGCTGTTGGTTGCTACTGAAGCCAGCTCCAGCTGACGGTCACCTTCAGTGTTAACAGAATGAAACCTTGTCTGGTCTTGTGTCAACGAATGTTGATGTGCTAGAGTCCACTGTTGTGACCACGGATATTTTGAGTCTTTGAGGGGCCCATCTTCCAGCACTGCATCCGACAGTATTCTCATGTGATCTGTAGGGTTTCATTGGCTGATTTTCCAAAGTTGATCATGAAATGTTGCCTGGTTCTGCTGCATTGCCTCACTTCCTAGCACTATATCAGATAAGCTCTGGTGTGATCCATAGGGTATCTGCTGGCTGAGTTTTGGAAATAGATCTCCAGCCCTTTCTTTCTACTCTTAGTCTGAAAGTTCAACTGAACCCTGTCCACTAAGGGTGGTGCTGTTTGTATTCAAAATACCAGTGACAGAACTTTAAGCATCACAACAACACACAAGCCACCACAGTATGACAAACTGACAGGTGGCAATGTGAGATGGCTCTTGTTGTTAGGATTATTAATGAATGTTTGAAGCTGTTTCTTCCCATTTTGAGTCATGCCACATCAGCAAATGGAGGTCTCAAAAGCTTTACTGCACCCACTTCACTAAGGTCAACTCTACTTTGAGGAGGAACTCTTCCTTATTCATATTTTCAGTGCCTTCCAACCAGAGGGGCTCATCTTCCGGCACTACATCAAACACTGTCTCAGGGCTGTTCATCAAGTTTTCCAGTAATGGATCAGACAGTGTTTCACTGCTATTCATAAGGTTTTCACTGGTCAATTCTTTGAGAAGTAGATGGCCCCCTTACTTCTCAGTCTGTGTTATTCCGGAAGCTCCACTGAAGCCTGTCCACCATGGTGACCCTGCTGGTATTTGAAATACTGGTGGCATGGCCTCCAGCCTCACAGCAATACACAAGCCACCACAGTATGACAAATGGACAGATGATTGGTGGATGGCTAGCTTCTATAAAAGTACCTATACATCCTCTTCTAACTGCTTGCATGCTTCCTGAGGGGGTGGGTGGTGCTCTTTGTCGAGTACATAGTGCTAACATAGTACCTGCCCCACAGACCATCGGAGGATCTGAGGGTGGACACATGGAGAGACATTAGGATGCCTATGATTTCCCCCATGTAGTGGAAGGCATAAAGATTGACATCAACAGCATTAAGGAGCTGAAATGGACAGGTTTTGACCATTTTGAATCAGACAACCATATGGTCTACTGTGCTGAGAATGACAAATTGAAGAGGAATTACACAATATTCATCATCAAAAAGAACATTTCAAGATCTATCCTGAAGTATAACACTGTTAGTGATAATATCCATACACCTACAAGGAAGACCAGTTACTACTGCTATTATTCAAATAGTAGTAATGCACCAACCACTAAAGCCAAAGATGAAGAAATGGAAGGTTTTTACTGATATCTGCAGTCTGAAAATGACCAAACATGCAATCAAGATGTTCTGATAAATACTGGTGATTGGAACGTGAAAGTTGGAAACAAAGAAGAATCACCAGTAGTTGGGAAATATAGTGTTCTGGTTCCCTAGTGTTGCTCTGACAAGAATATACCACAAATGGCATGACCTTAACAAACAGGAGTTTATTCTCTTACAGTTTGGAGGCTTTAAGTCTAAGTTCCAAGTGCCAGGCTCTAGGGGCTGGGTGAAAGCCCCTCAACCTTGGGGTCCAGCTCTGCCTCCTGCTCCTGGCCCACTGGAGCTAGAGGTCTTTCTTCACTCAGATGGCTGCTGGCTACTGAGGCTGAGAAGCCCAAAGTTGACAAGTAAAAAGGCACAGTCCCAATGTTACCAAACTACATGGCAGGCCATTAACTGAAGTCTATTTTAAGTCCCAAGGTCAGCAGAACATGGCAGGCTGCTGAACAACAACACGGCTACATGCAGGGTCCAAGTGTGCCATAAGCTTGAGACTATCCCCAAGGCTTCTCCTTATATACAGGAAGCAGACCACATCCCAAAGGCAGCTACGCAGCTGCTCACAGCAGATTCCACCATGGAGTTGATTGCCAGTCTCATCATGGAGAATAACTACCGCCAGCTGCCCAGCCACTCAATCAGGCCCAGCCACGTTGACACACAAACGTAACCACTACATATGACCTTGGTGAAACAAATGATGCTGGAGATTGAATGATAGAATTTTGCAAAACCAATGAATTATTCATTGTAAATACCTTTTTTCAGCACCATAAATGGCAGTTATACATGTGGGCTGCACCACATGGGACACATGGGAATCAGAGTGACGACGTCTGTGGAAAGAGGAGATGGAGAAGCCCAGTACCATCACTCAGAACAAGGCCAGCAGCTGACTGTGGGGCAGACCATCAAGTGCTCATATGCAAGTTCATGTTGACGCTGAAGAAAAGAACAAAGAAGTCAACAAGAATCAAAATACAACCTTCATTATATCCCACTTGAATTTAAACCATCTGAAGAACAGATTTGATGCACTGAATGAACACCAGTGACCAAAGACCAGACGAGTTTTGGAATGACCTCAAGAACATCATACAGGAAGAAAGCAAAAGGTCACTAAAAAGACCGCAAAAGAAGAAAAGACCAAAATGGATGTCAGAAGAGGCTCTGTAACTTGCTCTAGAACGGAGAGTAGCTAAAGTGAATGGAAGAAATGACAAGATAAAAGAGCTGAACAGAAGATTTTGAAGAGCAGCTCAAGAAGACAAAGTAAAGTGTAATGAAATGTGCAAATTCGAAAACCAAAAGGAAGAACACACTTAGCATTTCTCAAGCTGAAAGAACTGAAGACAAAATTCAGGCCTCGAATTGCAATACTGAAGGATTCCATTGGCAAAATATTGAACGATGCAGGAAGCATCAAAGAAGATGGGAGGAATACACAGAGCCACTGTACAAAATAGAATTGGTTGACATTCAACCATTTCAGGAGGCAGCATATGATTAAGAACCAATGGTACTGAAAGAAGAAGTCCAAGCTGCACTGAAGGAATTAGTGAAAAGCAAGGCTCCAGGAATTGAAGGAATACCCATTGAGATGTTTCAACAAATGGCTACAGCTCTGGAGGTGCTGTCTCTTCTTTGCCAGGAAATTTGGAAGACACCTACCTGACCAACTGACTGGAAGAGATCCATATTTGTGCCTATTCAAAAGAAAGGTGATCCAACAGAATGTGGAAATTATCAAAGAACATCATTAATTTCACACAAAAGTAAAATTTTGCTGAAGATAATTAAAAACTTGTTACAGCAGTGTATTGACAGGGAACTTCCAGAAATTAAGCTGGATTCAGAAGAGGATGTGGAATGAGGGATATCATTGCTGATATCAAATGGATCTTGGCTGAAAGAAAAGAATACCAGAAAAATGCCTACCTGTGTTTTATTGACTATGTACAGGCATTTGACTGTGTGGATCATGACAAATTATGGATAACATGAAGAATGGGAATTCCAGAACTGTTGTGCTCATGAGGAACCGGTACATAGACCAGGAGGCTGTCATTCAAATAGAACAAGGGGATAGTGTATGGTTTAAAATCAGGAAGGTTGTGCATCAGGGTTGTATCCTTTCACCATACTTATTCAACTTGTATGCTGAACAAATGATCCCAAAAGCTGGACTACGTGAAGAAGAACACAGAATCAGGATTGGAGGAAGACTCATTAACAACCTATGATATGCAGATGACACAACTTTGGTTGCTGAAAGTGAAGATGACTTGAAGCACTTACTGATGGAGATCAAAGACTACAGACTTCAGTATGGATTATACCTCAACCTAAAGAAAACAAAATGTCTGACGACTG
This sequence comes from Orycteropus afer afer, assembly GCF_000298275.1. Taxonomy (NCBI): domain Eukaryota; kingdom Metazoa; phylum Chordata; class Mammalia; order Tubulidentata; family Orycteropodidae; genus Orycteropus; species Orycteropus afer. The sequence goes on from NW_006921722.1 coordinate 1,879,565, forward strand.
GACCAATAAGCAGCATCACAATAAGTGGAAAAAAGATTGAGGTTGGATCTACAGTCAACACTCACGGGAGCCGCAGTCAGGACATCAGACATCGTATTGCACGGAATAAGCTGACCTCCTTCAAGTGCTGAAGAGTAAAGAGGTCATGTTGAAGACTAAGGTGCACCTAACCCACGGCGGCACACAACAACAGCAACAACAACAACCCAAGCCATTGTCTTTCCAATAGCCTCATATGCGTGTGAAAACTGGACAATGAATAAGGAAGACTGAAGAAAAATTGCTGCCTTTGAATTGTGGTGCTGGCAAAGAACCCTGAAAATACCGCAGACCGCCGGAAGAAGAAACACACGCATCCTGGATGAAGTGCAGCTAGAACTTTCCTTAGAAGCGAGAATGGCCAGAAATGGTCTCCCCTACTTTAGTCATGTTGGCAGAAGGTACCAGTCCCTGGAGAAGCCCATCATGCTGGGTAAAGTAGAGGGAAGACCGTCAAGGAGATGGAGTGACACAGGGCTTGAAATGATGGGCTTAAGCTTAGCAAGAATTGTGAGGGATGCAGGACAGGGCTGTTTGTTCTGTTGAAATGAGTCAGAGCCCACAGCACCTGAAACGGGATCTCCCCCAAGCTGTAGGCCAAGCTTGTGTGCTTGTTCAGGGAGAACACTAAGTAGGGGTGCCTGGGTCCCACACCACAGTCGGCCCAGAGACACACAAGGCTGCGAGGGCCCCCTCCTCTCCCTCCCCTTTCTTCCCCTCCCCTCCCCGCTCCTGTCCCCATCTTCTCTCCCCTCCATCCTCTCGCCTTCCTTTTCCCTCTCCCCTTTCTCTCCTTCCCTTCCTTCCTTTCTTCTCTTTTCCCTCCTCCTCCTCTCTTCTCCCCTTTGGAGTTCTCCCCGCTCCCCGTCCTGCCACCTCCCATCCCTCCCCTTCTTTTCCCTTCTCTCCCCTCCCCTCCCCTCTCTTCCCTCCTCCTTTCCCTCCCCCCTCCACTACAGCAGTAGCACCTTCACAGGGGGCCAGCAGGGACTTTGAGGCCCACAGAGCAGGGACCTGTGTGGGTTGGGTCACAGCTGCCCTGTGAGAGAGGCTGGACTCACTTCCTCTCTCTGGTCCTCTCTGCGAGTGTTTCCTGATGAGGGCCTGGGCTGCGGGGAGTGCCTGGCTGGGCTCCTGACTCAGTGAGCGGCCGCCAAGCACATGACCTTCCCCTGCCTCTCTTTGGGGAAAGGAAGTCTTTGGAGGTTGGCAGCAACTGAGTCAATCCTTTTCTCTGATAAGCAGGGCCCGGGAGAAGAAGGCCGCTTCCTCTGATTGTCTGGGGGCTACTTTGGTGTGGGACATGATAACACAGCCTGGACGCAGGCGGAAGCGGGCCTGGGTACACACAGCAGGCTCTGCTTTATTAGTGTGGACAAGGGACACGGCTCTGGTGAGCCATTTTGATCTGGCCGCCTAGGCGGCTCATGTCTGTGGGCCCGGCTGCC
>NW_006921722.1:1881546-1883007 GCF_000298275.1 Orycteropus afer afer
AACAGGCATGCAGAAAAGAAATGAGCATTGACCATTTCTGCCACTCGGAGAGACCCTTAGGAACGTCTCAGCATGTGCCTTTCCTGACAAAAGTGTTGTAACCAAATAAGAACAAGATGCACGTGGCGGTCGGTCCCTGCTCGAGCCACCGATCTCTGTTCTTTCTCTTTTAGCAAATGTCCTCTAATCTGATACCTTCTCTACGTTCAGATTGTGCTCCATAGGATGCTCATTCAAACCGACATCCAAGCCCTGGCCAAGCATTTCAGCTGGCTGCTAGGTCCCCACGGCTCTTCGATTGAGCACAGTCCCTTTCTGTGACGTTGACTTACTGAAGGGACTGGACCCGTTGTGCTGCACAGGATTCCACCTCGGGATGTCTGGTGGCTTTTTGGCCGCCTTGACTCGCTTGCTCATCTACCACTGGAGTGCCTGGGAACCGGACTCAAGCATCTGGGGGTACAATACGTGCCATGCCCTGACTGTGTCACATCAGAGGACACACGAAGTCTGGCCGATTCCTGTCAGGCCTTTGCCAGGTTTGGAGATGGCGGACAGCGCTTCCCACAGAGACCTCAAAGGTGCCTTCAACACTGAGGGTTATGCAACATGAAAGTTGCTGTTGGTTAAGACAGGAACTGGGAACCTACCATTTCTGGTGGCAGCTGACCTTGGGAGAGGAAGCATGACAAGGTCTGCTGTACGTCACTGCTGACCCTTGGGCAGCTGTGCCGACCCCGAGACTCCTTGTTCACAGACACTCTGCCCTTGGGTTCCCAGATGCTTTGAACCCATTACTATGGTGGGGTGGTGGGATGTGCTTTCTTCCACCACAAAGAGTCCACGTATAGATGGCGGGAGGTTTGTTGATGCTGTACCTACCTGTCTGCTCTCCTAGAGTTCCCAGGAAGGACCATAGGCTTTTTCTTCAACTTTTTATAGATTTTTTTCCCCCTTTGGAAGACCAATTTACAGTGAAACACATGAACCGTATTTGCTGATTTTTGACAGACCCATACCACTCTATAGAAATTCCCATTCCCCATAAAACCCCTCCCAGTCAACCAGGTAACCACACAGTTTGTGTTTGCCCCTGTAGATGAGTTTTGCCTATTCTAGAACCTTTTGGGGATGGAATCAGTAGTGTGTTCTCTCCCACTCGGCCGTGTTGGGGCTTCATCCATGGGGCTCAGGTACCAGTAGTCTTTGCTTCCCGAGTCTCATTCCCTTGGATGAAGACTCCAATGTGTGTATCCATCCTTCTATTGAGGGACACTTAGGTTCTTTCCACAGTGAATCAAGCTCTATGAACCTCTCTAAGTCCTTTGCGTACAAAGGTTTTCATTTCTTTGGGTAAACCTCCAGGCATGGGATGAGCTGGTCACAGTTAAAGTGGTGTTGCATTTTGCTAACAATTTATGAGTGTTCTGGTATTATCAGCCGCCTTTTTTTTTTTTTTAA
>NW_006921722.1:1883432-1890431 GCF_000298275.1 Orycteropus afer afer
TGAGTTTTTGCCCACTCCTCAGTAAAGACTATCCATGAAATGCAAATAGGTAAGAAGAATCTCTCAGAGAAGAGGTCAAGTCATGTCTTTTCACCACATCACTCCTCAGTCCCACACTCTGGGATCTCATGAGCCTTGTCATTCAGTGCATATAGCAGCCTTGTAAGCCAGGTGTTGCTGGTAGACCAGATGTCTGTGGTGTTCTTTAATCAAGTCTACTGTGTTTGGGGATGGGCAGGGTTGGTGGTGAGGCAGAGAACAGAAATGACCCCTTTGGCCTAAGGAGCTCACCTTGGAGGTTTAGTGGGGAAGGCAGTGGAAGTCCAGAGGTTACAGCCGAAAGCAGAGGAGAAGAAGCACAGCCTCTGGGGTCAGGTCTCTGCCCACTGGGAACCCTGACCCCAAAGACCTTTCTTTGTTTCAGAGAGAACCATGTTCTTCCCATGGGCAACACCATTTCTTATTCGCCTTAGGAGACGCTTCTTTGAGCTAGCTCAGGTGCCTTATGGGAGAACAATGAAGGCTAGCCAGGTAATCAGTGGGGCGTCCATGTCCCTGGTCAAGGCCAAGTCCTTGTCCAGTTGCCTGAGATACAAACTCAGTCTCATTCTCCTGCTGTGACTCCTCATTGTGGCCCCTCTCTATGTCCTCTCACCTGCCCCCACTGAGGTGCCCCTGCCCCACGCCCAAAGACTCATTTCATGGCTGCAGGACTTCATTTCCATGTACTTACAGCATGGCCAGGAATTTCTGGAAAACCACAGAATATTCCCCAGAGAAGGGAAAATAAAGGAAAAGAACAAGCTGGAATGAGAAGCAGGGGAGGGAGGAGTGGTGAACCGAACAAGAGAGGGAGAAAGAGACCCCCTGAGACTCCAAGGAGCGAGCGCTGGGCAGCTTCAGGCACAGTACAGATGCTCCCGGAGGGGCTTGGGAGCAAAGGGAGACCTCTCTCGAGATGTCACACCGCCTCGGGGTACAGGCTTCAGACGTGTCTGGCAAGACGTAATAGATCAACAAACAATGTCAAACGGTGAATTTATAACCAAAAGAAATGTCTTGTCTCGTATGGTGGGGACTGACGTTGTAAAGATATTCACCCCTCGCCGGTTCATTCTCACTGGTGACTGCATCAAGCGGCTCTCCTTAGTCCTAAATTTGATAATAAAGCGCCAGCCGTCGCGTCTGTCCTATAGCAGCCACCTTTCCAGTTTTCTAAGATGCATCAGAGAAAATAATTCGGAGAAGGCAGGGAAAGCATTGGGGAGGGTGATGAGCCTGGGACAACCTGAGACGTCAGGCGGGGGGGCGTGCAGGCCCTCGGCTATGCCCTCACGAGGCCCCAAAGGAGCCTGAGGGGAGGCGGCGGCGAAGCTGGGCAGGAGCGAGCAGCCAAGTGGAGACCCAGCCAGCTTCCTCCGGGACTGCCATGCCAGTCTGCTTCCCAGCAGTGGCAACTGTGAGAAAGTGTTTGAGGGCCGCCCCTTTCGTCCTTGGTGAAAGCGAAATTGGCAACGGTGCCCCAGGACCACGGGAAGGGCGCCGGGCTGGCACATGACGCCCCCTCACTGACCACTCTCTGGTCTTTCATTCCCAGGCCCTGGCAGACAACCTTGGGCCGAGGCCCACTTCCTGAGAAAGGCCCTGCCTGGGAGGAAGGCAGGGGCTGCAGCCTCTTTGACGGGAGTGCCCTGATTGGAGTCACTTGTTCGCTGTTGTTTAGTCCCTTCAAAGGTCCCAGGTCTCCATGTGGGGATCATGGGAGAAGTGGCACACTGTCCATGAGCCTCTATCGTCCCAGATCCCAATCACCGAACCTAGCATGCGGATCAAGACTTTGTCCAGTCACCTCATTTTACAGAAATCAACCAGGACCTGGAGAGTTCGAGCTGCTTGCTCACCTGGCAGAGAAAAGATGCAGTCCGCGGAAGGGGTGGTGGGTCTGAGCCAGCAGGGCTGCTGGGCCACGTGGAGCCTCGTGGGGCACCTGCTGGTTAGGTGGCGCCTGGGGATGGGGTGGAGGGAGGAAGGCAGCACACCGAGCATGTGGGTGGTGGTCCCTGATGACAGCCTGCACCACCTGTGTGCTGGGCCTTTGGGTGAACCGCTCTTCACAGCCTACCCGCTGCCTAGGTGTGTCACAGGGACTGTGCAGCACTGGGGCTGTGAGGGACTCGGCTTCTGACTGCCAGCCCCCTGCACTGCGGATCCCTGCTGGAGAGTCTGACCAAGGGTCCTTCACCTTGCTTGGAGCTTGTAGAGAGCAGGACATCTCCAGCCCCGGGCAGCCTCATCAGCTGTGAGTCGTTAGACATCAGAGGGGCTTTCTGTGTTCCCAGACACTGTTGGGTCGCAGTGTACCCAACCTTGCTCCTCCAGATTCCACTGCCAGTGCACTCGAGGCCACGTGTGCTGAAGGAAAGGGGGCTTGGGACCTCACTCTGGGCTCCACTGATTACCAGCTGTGTGACCTTGGGTAGTTTATTTAACGTCGCTGAATGGGAGCAGTGCCTACATTACAGGGTTGTGAAGGCCAGCAAACATCTCCACACAGTGCGCAGCGCTCAGTGACACTCAGTCCCGTGTTGTCCTTAGGCCGCACATCCTCATCCCTATCTGGTTTTTTCTGTCACTTCATTCCAGAGCCTTCTCTAACCCCTTCTCCCCCCTCCTTGGGGCAGAGACATAATGAGCAGCAGAGGGGTTCAAACTCAGCAAAATGGAAACTAGGAGACGAGCATGGAAGACCGCGAGTCCCAACCACACCCAACCTTGGACCATGGAGTGAGGATTTCGGCTGGTCGATAAAGAGGCAGGAACTCAAACCCCCACCACAGATCACGTGAACCCCCTGCTTCCTCCCCCTGTGCATGGTACCAAGCCAGGAGGGACCACTGGACACCTGGAGTTACTTGTCTTTGCAGAAGGGAAGGAAATGGTGGGCTCGGCCTTGGTGATCTTCCCGTCCTGAGTCCCATGGAAGGAAACTGGATCAAATCTCTCACCACACTCCTCCTGGCCAGCAGCAAATTGTGTTCCAAACACACTTGAATAAAGTGAGGAGGATTAATAGCATAGCTTTGAAGGGAAACTTAAAAGTTTCATAAGAAGCTAAAAATAAACAAATTAAATCTCCTATGTGATTAAGCCCTGGCTACCTACCTTCACCCTGGTTTATGTACGTGGTTCTCGGGATATTAAAAAGCGTTGCTTGTCCAACCACTGACTATTGGTCAGGCACAGAAACCAAGGGTGACTGAAAGCTCTCTGGAAAAGAACGTAATATAAGAAAGGAGAGGAAGGCCAGGTGCAACATGGCGGGCAAGTAAGTAAGAGCTGGAACTACTTGTGAGGAAAAGGTGGTCACACATCGTTGAGGGAGAAACTTGGCTGAGCTGACACTTTTACCAGCAAAATGCTGAGGAAACAAACCTTAGAGTAGTAGAGTCTATGTTCACTGCAGCTAAAAATAAACGCTTCCTGTTATTTTGTAGTAATGCCAACAATCGCTTCAGAGTGGAGAATGTGGAAGAACAGGGTCCCTTTCATTCCTTGGTCTTTTCCACCACAAGCATGTGGGATTCATCGTCTGTGGTGTCACCTCTGGTCAGTGACATCACACACATGATGTTGAGGATAATGTTAAGTAATAGAAGCAGAAGACATGACAGAATGTAGCTTCATGATGATCTGAGGTGCCACAGATTCTAAGACGCAAGTGTCGGAGACTTCAGAGTGTCGTTGCATAGACTTATATTCATATATTTACTTACATTTACATTTATCGTGGTATGTTCTGGATGAATCTGCCTGAGTCCCCTAGTGCTGCTGTAACAGAAACACCACAGATGGGTGGCTTTAAGGAACAGGAATTTATTGTCTCACGGTTAGGAGGCTGGAAGTCCAAATTCTGGGCACCGGCTCTGGGGGAAGGCCCTTCTCTCTCTCTCTCTTTTTTAAACTGTGCTTTAGATGCAAGTTTACAGAGCACAGTTTGTATTACATTCAATATTTCGTGTACATTTACTTTCACTCCTCTTACCATCTTCAACCCTAACCCAGTCTCCTCCCTTCCCTGCCCCAGTAGCCTTCCCTCCGTGCCCCTCATGGTTACGCACTCCTGTCTGTCCTGCATTTCCTCCGTGCCAGTGTTGCCCCTCTGGTGCCCCATGGCCGATTGCTCCAAGGGATGTATTTCCATAGAGTATGTGGGTGCATCTCCCTGGGTTGAGTGGTAGGCATTTACATCTTATTTACTGTTGGGCTGAGAGCCAGCCCCTGGGAGTGAGTTTTATTCCAGGCCCAGAATGTGTCCCAGGACTATTTGAGGTCTTACCAGACTTCATCTAACCAGTAATTCTGGTCATTATTGAGTATTTTGGTTTTGTTCTATGTTTTTCCTCCCACTCTACCCAGGATCGCCAGGTTTGATCCTTTCCTGAGTGCTTGGCATTGGTAGCTGGGCACCATCTCGTTCTGGTCTCGAGGCCTATCGTGTTCTAGGGCTAATTGCTTCCAAATGCCCTTGGGTTTTTTTTTTTTTTTTTATTTGCACTCTTCTTCATTTCCAACGATAGAAGATCATTAGCTGCATCTTAGATGGCTGCTTGAAAACTTTTAAGACCCGAGTCGCTACTCCCCAATGTAGAATGAGGAACAAGACTTTTATGTATTTTGTTGGGCCAATTGAATCTGGTGTGCTCCAATACTATGGTCCTGAGTTGGTAGATCCATTGGATCTCTCTCCTACAATGTCTGGCTGTCTGTGAGGGATTACTCTATGTCTGTCTTCTGTTGTTTCTGTAAGTATTGTGGGTATGGTATTTTGTATCACTGGTATCTATACAAGATTAGCCTCTGCTGAATCTATCCTTGGTCTAGAGTATACTCCTGTTCAGTGACCCCCATCTGATCTTCTCAGCTGTTTATGTGTTTATCTCTAGCCTGGTGTTTGGTGTTAATGGTAATGCAGTATTGTGGATATACTGGTATTAGCCTCTGTCGTTTATATCTTATGTGCACAATTCGGTGTCCTCCCTTTTCCTGATGCTATCATGGTGGTCACAGAGTCTTTCCATATATCCCTCCCCTTACCCACATCAGCATGTGGGCCCCAACTAGCCCCAAATTAATCCCTTCCCTTCCCTCCCCACCCCAGTAATCTACCAAGTGAGTTCCCTTTCTCAAGAAAAGCCTTCTTTGTCTTTTTTACGGTAATGGGTTCATACAGTATTTGTCCTTCTGTGAGTCACTTATTTCACTCAGCATAATGTTTTCCAGGCTTGTCCACATTGTGAGATGATTCGCATGTCCTTCATTGTTCTTAATGTAGCATAGTATTCCATTGTGTGCATGTACCATAATTTGGTTATACGCTCATCCGTTGATGGGCATTTAGATTGTTTCCAACTCTTTGCTATAGTGAATAGTGCTGCGATGAACATAGGTGTGCATATGTCTGTTCATGTGCTGCCTCTCACCTCTTTAGGATATATTCCTAGTACTGGAATTACTGGGTCAAATGGTATTTCTATTTTCAGTTTTTTAAGGAACCACCATACCAATTGCCACATTGGTTGTTCCATTTTACAATCCCAACATTAGTGCACATGATTTCCAATCTCTCCACAACCTCACGAGTATTTGTTATTTTCTGTCCTGTTGAACTTTGCTATTATTGCTGGGGTGAGATGGTAGCTCATTATTGTTTTGATTTGCATCTCTCTAATGAGTAAAGATTGTGAGTAATTCCTCATGTGTTTGTTGGCCACCAGCATATCATCTTTAGTGAAGTGTCTATTCAATTCTCTTGCCCATTTTTGAATTGGTTTGTCTTTTTGGTGTTGAGGAGTTGGCATTTTCTATAGATTTTGGATATAAGTCCTGTCAGAAATGTCATAGGCAAATATTTTCTCCCAATCCGTAGGTTCTCTTTTTACCCTTTTGATGAAGTCTTTCGATGGACATAAGAATTTAATTTTTAAAAGGTCCCAGTCATCTAGCTTCTCTTCTACCTCCTGTGCATTCTGGGTTATTATTATTATTTAACAAATATCAGACATTAGTTTTATTATGTAACTACTATAATCCTTTTCTATCTTTTCTTCCTAATTTCTCAACATGGTCAACTCATAGAATTTGAAGAGTCATTTTTTTTTTTTTTCCCCTTCTGGAATCCCCATGGCCCGATTCTTTCATTGCTCAGCAAGGACTAATGGTTGTACTGGTGGTTGGCACCAAAGAGATAACTGCAAAGTATCTTCATGATTACCTGTGAGCATGCTACTGACTAAGTGTGTACTTCTCCAAATACAACTGTTTTTGTATCATTTAGTGGTCTAGATTAATCATTCCTTTGCTTCCTTCAATTTTTTTTTTTTTGCATTTTAACTACTTTTATTTATTATTTTTTAAGATTTTTTAAGAGTTTGTGTTACATTCAACATTACGTGCACATTTAGTTTCACTCCTCATTTACCATCCCCAGCCCTAACCCAGTCTCCTCCCCTCTCTGTGCAGTAACACCTCCCCCTGCGTGCCCCTCATAGTTATGCATTCCTCTGTGTTCTGCATTTCCTCCATTCTGGGTTATGTTTGATAGTCTAGAATGCTGTAAATTAGGGCTCCTAGCTTTGCCCCTATTTTATCTTTGATGAACTGTATAGTTTTGACTTTTACATTTAAGTCTTTGATCCAGCTTGCATTTGTTTTTATGTGTGGGGTGATGTAGGGGTCTTGTTTCATTTTATTGCAACTGGATACCCAGTTTTGCCAGCACCATTTGTTAAAGAGGCTGTCTCTTCCCCATTTAATGTGTTTTGGACCTTTGTCAAAGATCAGCTGTCCACAGACGGATGGGTCTATTTCTGGACTTTTGATTCTGTTCCATTGGTCTATCTGCCTGTCAGTGTACCAATACCATGCTGTTTTGACTACTGTGGCTGTACAGTAGGCTTTAAGATCTGGGAGTGTGAGACCTCCCATTTTGTTCTTCTTCTT
>NW_006921722.1:1890636-1913559 GCF_000298275.1 Orycteropus afer afer
AAGGCAGATTCTTCCATTTATGTAGTGCCCTTGTTGTCTCTTGTAGTAGTGTTTTATAATTTTCTTTGTATAGTACTTTCGTGTCTTGGTAAAGTTCATTCTGAGATATTTTATTTTTTTAGTAGCTATTGTAAATGGTATTGTTTCCCTTATTTCTTTATCAAATGTCTCTTCATTGCTGTAGAGGAATCCAACTGATTTTTTTATATTGACTTTGTATCCTGCTACTTTGCTGAACCTCTCTCTTAGTTCCAGTAGCTTTTTTGTTGAGTCTCTTGGGTTTTCTATGTACAGGATCATATCATCTACAAATAGAGATAGTTTTACTGCCTCTTTTCGAGTTTTTATGCCTTTTATTGCTCTTTCTTGTCTTATTGCCCTGTCCAGGACTTCCAATACAATGTTAAATAGAAGTGGTGATAGAGGGCATCCCTGTCTGGTTCCCATTCATAAGAAGAATGCTTTCAGTCTTTCTCCATCAGTAGTGATGTTGGCCATTGGCTTTGCATACATGCGTTTCATTTTGTTGAGGAATTTCTCTTCTACCCTATTTTGCTTAGAGTTCTGAACAGCAATGGGTGTTGGATTTTATCAAATACTTTTTCTGCATCAATTGATAGAATCATATGGTTCTTTTATTTTGTTTTGTTTATATGGTAGATTACATTAATTGTTTTTTGATGTTGAACCATCCTTGCACACCTGGTATGAATCCCACTTGATCAGAATATGTTATTTTTTTATATGTTGTTGGATTCTGTTGGCTAGGATTTTGTTGAAGATTTTTGCATCTATGTTCATGAAGGATATTGGTCTATAGTTTCCTTTCCCTGACAAATTTCTAGAATCACAAGACCTACCTAAACTATCACACTCAGAGACAGAATACTTGGACAGACCTATAACAAAAGAAGAAATTGAACAGGTCATAGAAAAACTCCCCACAAAGAAAAGTCTTGGCCCTGATGACTTCACTGGAGAATTTTACCAAATATTCAAGGAAGAGTTGATACCTATACTATTCAAGCTATTCCAGAACATAGAAAAAGATGGAATACTCCCAAACTCATTTTATGAAGCAAGCATAACACTAATACCAAAACCAGGGAAAGACACCACTAAAAAGGAAAGCTATAGCCCTTGTCTCTGTCAGCATTCCTGGTTTCCTTGATGATCTTCACAATGTGTCTGTCTTTCCCCAGGTGCTTCCCTCTTTGTCTATGCTGTTCCTTATAATTTAGGCAATTTAGTTTAATGACCTCATTAACATTACAAGGAAACCTATTCCCAAATGGAATTACATCACAAATACAGGGTCTAGGATTCCAACACTTTTTTTGAGAGACACAATTCCATCCACAATATCTCCTACCGAAATATTACATCTCAGGGACAGTATTAAGTGCTTTTAAAAAATACCTTGTTTGATCCTCCCAGTGTTTCCTGGAACATTCTTTCCTCCATTTTTCAGCTGGAGAAACTGAGGCTGGGGCATTTTACTGGATGATCAACTTCATCCAGAGAGACAGTAAGTGGTGGAGCTATAGTTTCAACCTTGACCTGAATCCAAACCACATGGTTTTAGTCATGGTCCTTCACTCCCTCTCTGGACTTAATTTTATTGTTTCAATCATGATTAGATCTCTTCTTTGTAGGCCCTTCTAGAGCATCCACACAGCCGCACATCACCCTCTTTTTAAAATATACCCCTGAGGTATCATCAATCCTCTGAGATCTTTGTCCACTTGTTTTATGGCCTGGCTGTGGGCAAATATTAGGATTCAGATTTTAACTCATTTTGGAAAGAAAAATGCAATGTTTGCTTTTCCATGAGAATGATGCCTGTAATTCCTCACACTTGGACCAAACCAAAACCCAACTCACTACCAGAGAGTTGATTCTGACTCGTAGAGACCCCCACAGGGATTCCACAGAAGTAGAATGCCTCATCCTCCTCCTGTGAAGCAGCTGGTGGTCTTGAACCACCAACCTTCTGCTAAGCAGCCAAATTCCTTACCCACCAGAGCTCCCTTCATGCTTGTACAGTTCTTTCCATTTTTGTGATGTCAGTCAATCCTCCACAGGAACCCATGAGGTGGGAAGCAGACCCTCACTGAGGAGCCTCGGGGTGGCCTCTCTGGTTGGTGGGGAGACAGCATCCCCTAAATTTAACTGCTTTGCAGATTCTCACAGATATTTTCCAGAGAAAAGCTTCATTCATTCTTTTGTGAGATGCTGTGGAATTTGTTGGATATGTGGCCTTTGCTGAGCAAGTGACGTTAGCAGCTGTTTCAGCGAGCCCCAAAGATTCCATCTATTCGTGTCCAGTAAAGCACTTTAATCAATTTGGTGGTTTGGATCGTATTTGTGGGGCTCTGTGGTGAAGAGAAAAATTGCTCTAACAGAATGTAGCCTCCTCCCCCCTCAGCAAACAAAGATCCATCACATAATATCACATTTGGGGCAGAGACTGTCACAGTTCAGGAATGTCCTTCAGTTGGGTTCTCTCTAAACTGAAAACATTCTTTTAATGTGGAGAATTCCCAAGAGAACCGTAAAAATCCTACTCGAATGACATATTACGCCCTCTTGAGTGGAGCCTACTGGAGGGTTATTAAAAATTTACCTTTTTGTCAATAAAGCTCTTTATGGGACATTTTTCTTGCTGCATTTTAGTGTAATGTTCATGGTCCCAGATGTATGAGGGAGGAGACAAAAAGGCCATTTAAAACTCTGGTTCTAGAATGCCCCTATTCATTTAATTGAATCAAGTGACACATAGGCGTGGTGGGCATAGCTTTAGCTGTAGGTTGCTGTCACTAACCCACAGAGACTTAAACCCAGGGCAATGGAGAAAATGCCCATATAGATGCCTTCGTTAGTAAGTGTCTGCTAAGCCAAACTATCATAAAACTGTCGTTTTAGAAAGGCTAATCCAATTTCTTTGAAGTTCAAGGCATTCCCTAGGATCCCTTTTCTGCATTAATACAAATGATTCCTTTTTTAAAGTTTCAAGAATAAAGATGACAATTCCATTGAAATTTGAAATACTACCTCGAACCATCAGACTTCTAAGTCTTTTTTTTTTTTCCCCTGATAACACTGGAAGCAAAGATGATAGGTTTTTACCATTGGCTTCTCACTGATTGATTTAAGGCATCTTTTATAAGGTACACCTGTTATTCATTCTCTAGACTGAGGACAATTTCGTTATCTTCCCACCTAGGGAAGTTGAAGCTTTCCTATTATCCTTAAAGGCTACATTAAACTAACTTCCCTGAAGAGCCCCTGCTAATAGACAATCATGACAATGGCCATGGTAATGGCCTCAAACCGGGAGCAGTGAGCCCTCTCTGAGCTGTGCCCTCTAGAAGGGCTGGGGAAGGGCCGGTTCGGGACAGGGGTTCTCAAACTTTAAGATGTAGCACAGACAACTGGTGGCCTTGTTAACACACAGACTGCTGGCCCCGCCTGAGTTTCTGACTCAGTGAGTCTGCTGTGGGGCCCAAGAATGTGCATTTCTCACAAGGTCCTCCTGAGTGATGCTCATACTGCTGGTCCAGGGACCACACTTTGAAAGCCACTACTCTCAGGTATGCTGGGTTGTAACTGGTTCATGGTTAAAGCGCCCAAGTAAGGTTAGTGGTTTGGACTCACCCAGTGGCTCCTTGGGAGTGAAGACCTGGTGACCTGCTTCTATAAAGATCACAGCCTAGGAAACTTCATAGGGCCGTTCTCCTGTGAGTCGGAATTGACTTGACAGCAGCACCACCACCAACAGCAAATGGTTGGCAATGGGGTTGTAACACCTTGACCACTTTTGTTTAGTCTTCTTGAAAATGTGGATTTATGTGAATGTCCATGGCCATATGTGCTCAGAGTCCACGTGTACCCTTGAGGAGTGGCCCCAAGACTGAGAAGGAAGTGGCCTGTACTCTGGTCCCAGCCTCAGCTGCCCCTCACTCAGCATGAGTCAGGTGTGGCTCCTGTGGAGGACCAGGTGAGCGCTCTGGGAGGAGGCTGCTGACCTGCACTGTGGTCCCATTCACTGCTGATCCTCACTCAGCACGTGTCAGGGGTGTGATCTGGGAGAAGGGTGCGGCCCTGATATAGGCATCATGAGCCAAGCTCTGCTTATGCCATGACTCCACACACATGGGATGTTTATTGGTCTTTGAGCAACCCACTGGGTCTGTGTTTCCAGAAGCTTTGGAGGACATTTAAAGTAATTCCTTCTGACTTGGTGTCATGGACTGTATGTAAGCCACACCCTCTGCTCAAATATGTGTCAACTAGGCTGAGCCATGATTCTCAGTGCTTTGGCAGTTTTGTAATGATTTAATTATCCCCCATGATGTGATCTGATCTGATCAGCCAATCTATTGTAAAAGGATTAGGGTGGGATGGAACACCCTTATTCAGCTCATCTGTAAAAGGAGTTTCTTGGAGTATGGCCTGCATCACCTTTTATCTTACAAGAGATAAAGGGAGAGAGAATTGAATAGAGATATAGGGACCTACTACCACCAAGAAGGAAGAGCCGGGAGTGGAGTGTATTCTTTGGACTTGGGGTTTCTGTGCTGGGAACTTCCTAGACTTGGGGAAGATTGAGGCCAAGACACATAGAGATCTCCTAAGAACACTTTGTTGTTGTTATGTGCCGTCGAGTCGGACCTGACTCATAGCAACTCCTCCTTGGGTTTCTGAGGCAGTATCACTATGGAAGTAGCTTGCCCAACCTTCCTTCCAAGGAGTGGCTGATGGGTTTGAACCGCCAGCCTTCTGGTTAGCAGTCAGGTGCCTTAGGCACTATGCTACCAGAGCTCCCCCAAAGAACACTGGGATTACAGATATTGATAGGAGGTAAGGATCTATCTCTGGACCTATATTGAGAGAAAGCCTTCCCCGAGAGCCAGTTCTCTGATTTCAGATTTCAAGCCTACTAAACTGTGAGAGAGTAAATGTGTTTGTTAAAGCCACTGACTTGTGGCCTTTTCTGGTATAGCAGCACTAGGTAATGAAGACACTTGGTTTAAACAGAGTAATGAATGACTCTTCTCAAGATGGCAGAGCCCTTTCGTATTTTTCAACTTCTGAAATGAGTCTAATGTTGGACTGATAATTTGTCTCTCCTCAAGACAGTGTAACTTTGGCATGAGATCTGGTGAGGTTCAACCCTCAGAAAGTATGTCCTCGGTCTGAGTCAGATGGTGTGGGTGGGAGTGTCTACTGCCTCTCTGACATGCCAGTTGGACAATGGACCACTGGTGTTATTTAATAACTGCCTTTCATTCATTGATTCAACAAATATTTACTGAGTGCTTCCTGTGCTCTAGACATTCTTCATGGCAGGGGGGATCCCTGGGGAACTGAAAACAAGTCCCTATCCTCATGGAGCCCTTTGCGCAGAAGACAGACAGACAATCAGCAAATATCTGCTATCAGATCAGACACTGATCAGTGCTTGGAGGCAAGTAAAGCAAAGTTAGAGGACAGAGAGCAGGAGGAAGGGGCTAGGGAAGGCCCTTCTGAGGATGTGACATTTATCAGAGACCAGAGTGAAGAAAGAGAAGATGGGCAGGTAGGACTCAGGGGAAGGGTGCTGGGCTCTGAGGTGAGAATATACTTGGCCTCTTCATTGAACAGTGACAAGGCCATTATGGCTGGGACAAAGAGGGGCTGGGACTCTATGAGAAAGTGGGGGAGTGGAAAGGGAGTAGGTCAGACGTAGCCAAGGGTCATATCCATCATGTAGCATCCCAGGCCATGGAGGAAGTCTGAAGTTGCCCTCAGTGACAGGTGGTGGGAAGCCACTGAAGTTGCCCTCAGTGACAGGTGGTGGGAAGCCACTGGAGGTGACATGGTGTGTTCTAAAGCTCCCTGCTATGTGGGGGAGGTCCCCTGGAGACCATGAGGCTGAGGTTGTGTGCTGGGTAAGCTGGTGGTGGGGAGTAGGTCAGAGATGGGACCTGTGCTGAAGGGTCTGCAGACAGGCTTTATAAGGGACTGGATGTGGGTGTGAAGAGGAGATTTGGAATGATTCTGGGTTTGGGCTTAGGCTTAGTTTATGGAGTTGGGGTCCACTGGGGGAGAAGTAGGTGGGGGCAGGATGGGAATGAGGGGCTTGGCTTCATCTTTATGGCTTGCTGAGCCTTTTTAATGTCCAAGTGGACAGATGAGTCTCGAGAACCAGCAAGGTGTGGATGGCATTTGAAGCCATGGGACTGGATGAGGTCATCAGGGCCTGGGTAGAGACAGGTGGAGAGGAAAATGAGCTGATCATTGGGCCCTGTGGCATCTGGAGGAAGAGAAAGGGGACCGGCAAAGGAGACTGAGAAGGCCAGCCAGGGAAGTCAGGTTGGGGTATGGAATCTCCCCAAGAAGCATGCTCATCCAATGGCTAGGGCTTTTGCCAGTAGGTGGGTGCCTAGTACGTTGTCCTGTCTCTTTCCCTCAGTGGAAGAATATCAGAGTCTTCTGGGGTCCACTGATGCATAAATGGGGAGTAGAACATCTGACAACACCCTGGAATCACCGGAACGTACCTGTGCACGTGGGCACTGCCCTGGGTCAACAGCCTCCTTCAGAGTTTTAAGGAAAGACTGGGAGGCAATTTCAATAAAAAGCAACAACACAAAAATAAATTTCTGGACTTAGCAAGCACAGGAAGAGAACAAGCCCTTTCACATATGTTTAAACTTACAGACATTTGGAAAATTAAAGTGAATAAAAAATCTAAGCACCTTAAAAATATTCCCAATTGGGGGAGGGGGAGAAGCAAATCAACTCTGAAATGTGGAAATGCAAGTGCAAAACACACTTTCCACGTCATTAACTACTGAGAGGGCCATTAGCTAGTGTTGAAATAACTTGTAAGAAGAATCTACTATAGCAGAAGTGAGATCTAAAATGTGGTAGTATGGGAGAGAACATTCTAGAACCATTCCCTACTGAGGAGACTGTGCTCAGCAGTCACCATGGCATAGCTACCACATTCCTCTAAGGTGTCGTAGTTCACACTTGGGCCAGCGGGACAGACTCACTGCTAGTGAGTGGTGCTCAGAAACGAGGTCGAGCTCAGGTGTTGAAGTCCCTGTAGCTTGCACACTTTCACTCACTCGCACACTTCAGACCACAAAGGAGACAAAGATGACACAGGTTATTTTCAGAATAGGACTCAACACCAAGGTACGTGTTCCTTTCACAAAGTGCCCTTGATTGCCTAAGTACAGTTGCTTTGTTTTTACCACAGATAGGATGTTTATAACTTTTTTTTGGATAAAAAATGAAATGATTGCACACAGCGACAGCAGAGTAGGGCAGGGTGCCCCTTCACATAGCCCTTCCTCCTGGAACACTGGAGGCTGAACACTGAGCCTGACGGGGCAAAGCAGCACTGAGTCTAGTGCGCAGTGTAATCAGCCAGCTCAGCTCCCTTCAAATACATTATCCTAAAGAAATGAGATCAACTGGGCTTGGGAATGGCCTTCTTAGAATCTTAGAGGAAGTGTGGGACTGTGTGAGCTTCTAGCAGTCCCCGGTGGACCCTCCTGGAGGAGAGACCTGAAGCATAGTTCCTTCTTCAGTTACCTCATTCTGCTCAGCCTCCTGACACATGGCTGAGGAGAGCTCAGCGTCTCGGGCCCTGAGTAGGAGCAGGCATGAATTGCCAGAGTTGTGAATGGGAACTTGGTCCAAGTCATTTTCAGTTTGCTGCAATCAAATCCTTATGAGGACTGGAAGCATCACATTTGGACAAATGCTGGTCAAGTGGTCCATTTCTATACAAGAGATGCTTTCATGGATTTCTTTAAAAAGCATCTGACCCTTCTCTGAAAACAGATAGATCCTACCAAAAGAAAAAAACAAGTCAAACTCACTGCCGTCGAGTCAGATCCGACATACAGCGACCCCTCCTTGGGTTTCCAAGGCTGTACCTCTACAGAAGTAGATTGCCCAACCTTCCAAGGAGTAGCTGGTGGGTTTGAACTGCCAGCCTTCTGGTTAGTAGTCAAATGCCTTAGGCACTATGCCAGCAGAGTTTCTATGAGGTGTAGCAATTAATATCTAGAAAGATGTTCATGGATCATTTTTCCAGGTACCTTAATTCTTTGAAATGAAATTGGTCTTTTGGCCTCTCAAAGGGCTAGTGCCAAACGTCTCAAAGTAGCTAAAAGAATACATGATGCAGTCAATGTTGAAATAGATTTCAAACTACATTCTTCTAGCTTCTGTAATGCCAGTACTCTGTGATGCCCCACACCTTACAGGGAAACGTTTCCAGAGGTCTCTCAGGTAAGTCAATCCAGAAGGATTAGGGGGCTTCTTCAGGTATGGAATCTACTGTTTTGTAAAGAAAATTCTCCAGATGAGCAACCATGTCACAGAAGTTTTGATCTTGGTATTTCCTCACTGGTATTTCTCAGGTACCATGCTGGTGGCACAGTGCCTAAGGCATTTGACTGCTAACCAGTAGGCTGGCCATTCAAACCCACCAGCCACTCCTTGGAAGGCAGACTGGGCAATCTATTTCCATAGAGATACTGCCTGGAAAACCCAAGGAGGGGTTGCTATGAATTGAATCAACTCGACGGGACTGAGTTTGGTTTGGTTTGGTTTATGTTTGGTAAAGTGGAGGGTCAGCAAAAAAGTGGAAGACCCTCAACAAGGTGGATTGATATAGTGGCTATGATGATGGGCCCATCAAGTTGTAATATTGAAATTGTAATTGTGAGCATAGTACAGGACCAGGCAGTGTTTTATTCTGTTGTACATAGGGTTGCTATGAGTCGGAACTGACTTAACAGAACCTAACACTTCTCAGATATAGTTTACCCACACCCACTGCTATCCAGTCGGATCTGACAGATAGCAAGCAGCCCCTCCTTGGGTTTCCAATGCAGTATCACTATGGGAGTAGATTGGCCAACCTTCCTTCTGAGGAATGGCTGGTGGATTTGAACTGCCAGGCTTTTGGTTAGCAGTCAAATGCCTTAGACACTATTCCAGCAGAGCTTCCCAGATTATAGTTAAGCCATAAAAACTATATGCAGATCTTCCTGGGCAATGGGAAGGGGAAGGAAGACTGAGTAATCTACTTTCATAGTGATACCACCTCATAAACCCAAGGAGGGGTTGCTATGAGTCGGATTCAACTTGATGGCAGTGAGTTTGGAGGTTTTTTTTTTTAAATTTTATCTTCTGTCAACTTCAGACTACAGAAGTTAATAAAAATCTTCAATTTTCTCATCTTTGGCTTTGGTGGTTGGTGCATAAATTTGAATAATAGTAGTATTAACTGGTCTTCCTTGTAGGTGTATGAATATTATCCTATCACTGACAGCATTGTACTTCAGGATAGATCCTGAAACATCCTTTGCAATGATGAATGCCACAGCATTTCTCTTCAAATTGTCATTCCCAGCATAGTAGATCATATGATTGTCTGATTCAAAATGGCCAAAACTGGTCCATTTTAGCTCACTAATGCCTAGGATATCAATCTTTATGCATTCCATTTAATTTTTGACAACTTACAATTTTCCCAGATTCACACTTCATACATTCCATGTACGAAGTCCCTCAGAGACAAAATATGATCTTGAATATATCCCTCTAAAGAGTAGATTTGATGCATTGAACACCAATGACCAAAAACTGGAAGAATTGTGGGATGACATCAAGAATATCATCCATGAAGAAAGCAAGAGATCATTAAAAGGATGAGAAAGGAATAAAAGGGCAAAATGGATGTCAGAAGAGACTCTGAAACTTGCCCTTGAATGGAAACTAAAGTAAATGGAAGAAATGACAAGATAAAAGAGCTGAACAGAAGATATCAAAGAGCAGCTCGAGCAGACAAAGCCAATTACTATAATGAAATGTGCAAAGACCTAGAGTTAGAAAACCAAAAGGGAAAAACACGCTTGGCAATTCTCAAGCTGAAAGAACTGAGGAAAAAAATTAAGCCTCGAGTTGTAATATTGAAAGATTTATTGGCAATTGAATGATGCAGAAAGCATCAAAAGATGACAAAAGGAATACACAGAATCACTGTACCAAAAAGAACCGGTCAATCTTCATCCATTTCAGGAGCTGGCATATGTTCAAGAATCAATGGTATTGAAGGAAGAAGTTGAAGCTGGACTGAAGGAATTGGCAAAGAACAAGGTTCCAGGAATTGATGGAATACCCACTGAGAAGTTTCAACAAATGGATGCCCTGCTGGAGGCACTCACTTGTCTATCTATGCCAAGAGATTTGGAAGACAGACACCTGGCCAACTGACCGGAAGAAATCCATATTTTTACCCATTCCTAAAAAAAGGTGATCCCACAGAATGTGGAAATTATCAAACAATGTAATTAATATCACATGCAAGTAAAATCTTACTGAAGATAATTCAAAACTTGTCGCAGCCATATATTGACAGAGAATTTCCAGAAGTGCAAGCTGGTTTCAGGAGAGGACATGGAATGAGGGATATCATAGCTGATGTCAGATGGATCTTGGCTCAAAGCAAAGAATAACAGAAAGATGTTTACTTGTGTTTTATTGACTATGCAAAAGGATTTTCTTGTGTGGATTATAACAAATTGTGGATAACATCGAGAAGGATGGGAATTCCAGAACACTTAATTGTACTCGTGAGAAATCTGTACATAAACCAGGAAGCTGTGGTTTGAACAGAACAAGGGGACACTGCATGGTTTAAAATCAAGAAGGGAGTGTATCAGGATTGTATCCTTTCACCATATTTACTCAATCTGTATGCTGAGAAAATAATCTGAGAAGCTGGATTATATGATGAAGAAAGTGGCATCAGGATTGGAGGAAGAATTATTTACAACCTACAATGCACTGATGACACAACTTTGCTTGCTGAAAGTGAGGATAACTTGAAGCACTTACTGACGAAGATAGAAGAATACAGTCTGTAGTATGGATTACATCTCAATATAATGAAAATAACTTGTCTCACAACTTGTCCTATAAGCAGCATCATGAAAAATGGAGAAAAGATTGAAGTTGTCAAGGACCTCACACTGCTTGGTTCTACAACTGCCACCAATGGAAGTAGCAGTCAGGACATCAGAAGACATACAGCACTGGGCAAACTGGCTGCAAAGGACCTCTTTCACGTGCTGAAGGGCAAAGATGTCTCCTTGAGGACTAAGGTGTGCCTGACACAGGCCAGGGCATTTTCAATCACCTCATATGCATGCGAGAGCTGGGCAATGAATAAGGAAGACCGAGGAAGAATTGATGCTTTTGAATTGTGGTGCTGGTGAAGAATGCTGAAAGTACCATGAACTGCTAAAACAACTAACAGGTCTGTCCTGGAGTCTCTTGGAAGCGAGAATGGCCAGACTTTGTCTCACCTACTTTGGTCATGTTGTCAGAAGGGACCATTCCCTGGAGAACGATGTCACGCTTAGTAAGGTAGAGGGTCGACGAAAGAGGGGAAGGCCCTCAATGAGATGGATTGACATGATGGCTGCAGTAAGGGGCTCAAGTATAGCAGGGATCATGGAGCTGGCATGGGACCAGGCGATATTTCGTTCTGCTGTGTGTGGTTTCTCTATGAGTTGGAGATGATTTGACAGCACCTGACAACAAGTTAGCCAGTGCTGTTGTAACAGAAATACCACACATAGATGGCTTTAACAAACGGACATTTATTTTCTCACAGTTGAGGAGGCTAGAAGTCCAAATTCAGGGCCCCCGCTTCCGGGAAGGCTCTCTCTGCTTCCTGGTCCCTTGGAAAGCTCCATGTCTTGGCATCTATCTTACCCTACATTTCTCCTGCACACTTGTTTGATCTCTTTTATATCTCAAGATTGACTCAAGACACACCCTACATGAGTCCTGCCTCATTAACATAACACATACAACCATTCCCAAATGGGATTGTGACCATAAGCTTAGAGGTTAGGATTTAAAATATATATATTTTTAGGGACTCAATTCAATCCGTAAGTCCACCTTTCCATCTTTCCTTCTTTAGATACCTCTGGAAGGAAGTGACAGCATAAAAACAGCAAGTGTGAGAAGGCGTTGTCGTACAGGGAGATCTGAAACTGGATTCATTTCCCTTCTATCTCTAGTTGACTGGGAGGCATGTAGGGGAGTGGAAGCCAAGCCTGGGTAGACTGAGAGTCAGGAAATCAGGGCATTCCTACGTCTACAACAGAAAAACAAAGTGTGTGTTTCTTTTTAATCTTCTGAGAACATGGCACTATCTACATAGTTACTTTGGGATTCCGCAAAAATTATCTCATTACGAGTAACTGTCGTCATTGCTAGGTACAAAGCACCCCATTGTCTGAGGACTTTTCAAATATATGTAGCTTTGCCAAGACACACGCTAATCATAGTTCATCTATGTGTCTATGTGTATCGCTCTCTGTCACCTATCTATCTCTATTCCTATATGTGGAATTTCTGGGTGGTGTAAACAGTTAACACACTAGGCTGCCAACTATAAGGTGGGAGGTTCAAGTCCACCCAGAGGTGCTTTGGAAGAAAATCATAGTGATCAGCTTCCACAAAAGGCAGCTGTTGAAAACCTTCCGGAGCACAGTGCAACTCTGACACACATGGGGACACTGCGAGTCAGGGTCACTCTATGGCAATGGGTGGTTACCTACCCCTCTTCCTGTATCTATACCATGTTGTTTCTCTTTCAAATAAAAGCCCAACTGGTATCAGAAACTACATTGGGCATGGTACATATATCACTGCTAATCCTTCAGGCAGGAATTATTCCCACTTTACAGTTGAGGTTCAGGGAAGTTATATAACCTGCTCAAGGCACTGTGGTAATGAGTACTGGGAAATGAAGCCAGATGTTCTCACTCCAAGCCCTCTGGGCTCTGTGCTGGGTGGCAGGTCTTCTCCCTTCTCCCATTAGACAGTATTTGGGTGCAGGACAGCGGGTGGGAGGCTGGGCCTGTTATCTCCTAACAAAGCTGCTAGCCGCCACTCCAGCGCTGCCTTTCAAAGGCACCAGTGGGCTGTGGCCACTCTAACTAACAATGCCACGGACTCTGGTGTCCCTTTCCATCACATCACGGATGCAAGGGCAGCCCTGACAGGTCAACTGAGCATCACGGTTTGGAGGGAAACCCGCCTGGATCTAGTGATGATGACTTCTAGCTTAGCTGTTTCAATGAGTTACAGTGAATTACCCACAAAAGCCAACTTTCTTAGCCCGTCATGCGAATCCCAGTGCATCCTGAAAGACATTTCCAGAAACTAGCTTTTAGCTACCTGGTTGCCAGATTTCCTGGGCTGAACCGGTAACAAGGAAATTGAACACTGAGCTAGTTTTCTAGTCTGGTGTTTGCATATGGAAATCGAGCTTTCTACCACCACCAGTCACAAGCATCTCGAGGATCAAGCTGGTTTGTGAGGACCACGTTTGAGTTCTCCAGTTTTATGCAGAAGTTGCCCTTGGCTGCAGAAATGAGATGCTTTAGGCTCTGCATTTTTGCGCAGCCGCAGTGTTTGTCAGGGGTGTGCGGCCAGTGTTCCATCTTCAGGATGCTTTCTGGTGAATTTCAATGGCCTGAGGGCAATGCTTGGCACCCAGAAGGCCTCGTCTGAGGCTCACTGCCTTCCGGCCATTGGCCCCGAGCACCTCCCCTCTTTTTCTCTCCTTTGAATGAGAAAGTGCCTGTCTCTTGTCTATTTTATTATTTTTTTGATCTCAATAAAATTCTCAAATACTGCCATTAGGTTCACTGTGTGGTGCTATAAAAACCCACCAAACTCGTGGGAGCAGCAATGAGGGGGAAGAACTGCCAAGAAAAAAAAAAATGGATTTGTTTCAAGGGGTAATCAATTAAGATGTGAATCAGCCATTTTCAAAAATGATGAAAGGCCCCACACAAACTGCTGGTCACGTTTTGTCAATAGTGCTCCATTCTACATCATCATACAAAGGGACCATGTTTGGCCACGTTCACATGGTGACATTTCATACATAACGATGCACCGTTGACCTACGAGGGACTCCCATCCACTGACTCAAACACAAACGGGAAACTCCCTGTGAGCCCAGGTCCCCAGTGGGCTAGAGCCACTGATCACACCTCCATCTGAGCTTCATATCAGGATTGCAGAAATGCCCTAGTGTAACTAGACTATGGATCGCACAGCCTTATGGAATGTCAGAGCATATCATCCCGCACAGCTGCAAGGGGCCCACCACTCAACTGGTGTCTTTTCCATGACAAACTCCTATTAAGCAGTCAGCATCAACTCTCCCCTCGCAACCTCTGACATCATCCACAGGGCAGGCAGACACAGAATGGCAATTGCCGGAGTGTGTATGAAAATGATAGTTTATTGTCTATACAAGGGCAGGTTTAACTCGGACGCCTGCTTCTGTCCGAGCTGCATAAAGAAGCATTTCTCCTCGTGGAACAAATAAGCACAGAACACTATTGTAATCTCAGAAACAGGCACCGTTTATGTTCTGGAAGCCTTGCTCTCAATAGGGCGAGCAGTCCAATGGCCCAGAAGCCGCTGTCTTAGCAGCTGTGGCAAAGAAAGCTGTGGGAGTCACAAATAGCGAGATGGCCCAGGCAGCAGGGACCGAGAAGCAGGCCTCCCTCGGACGCCTTCCTCCGAGGCAGCGCTCTCCCCCGCTAGTTCAGCAAGCACGACTCGTAGGTGGGGACCATGTACTTGATGTTGATGAAGGCGTCCTCCCCTCCGTAGCGCTCGAAGATCTCTAATGTCTCCTGGATCAGGTCCCCGATGTTCTCCCTCTTCTGCTGGCTGTAGTCGATGCCATCCCCGGAGTTCACTGGTTCAGGCAAACACACAAAGAGCCCAGTTATTCCTTGCCATTCCCCCAAAAGTTCTACATATTAGGCTAGGCATTCTCTCAGAATGCTGGGTGGGAGATACAGATGCCTAACGGTTTGATGAGATCATGACAGTTTTAGGAGTGGTAACAAATATACAAACACTCAAAGTCCTGGGTTGGAGCTAATGACCACAAACCTAAAATCAGAAATGCCAGCGGATATGACAGTGAGCAGACCATAGTTACCTCTAGATGACTGGGAAGGGGCTCTGTGCCACCTCTGGAGACTGTCCAAAGGGGGCTCTTTAGACCTTGACCTCTTGAAAGTCACAACATGGCATATTCACAAGGAATGGCCTATGGTCTGATGAGGCCATTGGCCCTCTGTGATTGAAAATGGGTACATTTGATTTAGCTCACACCTGTGTCTGCTGCGTTTGTAGCTGTGTGGATGGGGTGGGCTCCTTCTCCTGTAAGGATTAGGAGTTCAAGTGTTCAATTGTCTGTAATTATTTCAAACCCTCCGGATGCAGGTGGACTGGAGGAAATGGTGTTTCCTGCTCAGGTGCTCCTGATTGACCACTGACTGTGTGGATGTCTGTGATTACCTAAGCCTTCCTAGGAGGCTATGTCACCGCTCATTTGGGACTCTGGTGTCTAAGTTCAGAGAGGTGGGTCAGGCCCAGGGGAAACCCAGGAGCTTATAAGGGGACCAGGGCTGGTCCCAGTCAAGGCCACACAGAGCCTGGGAGGGACCACCATGCTGCTGATCAGACTACATGTGGGATGGAGCCCCTCGGGGTGATCTTCAGAGGCCTTGGGAGCCTGTGTCTGAGGTTCTCTATAACACACAACTCTATGGATTGAACTGTGTCCCCCAAATGTGTGTGGGAATCCTCGCCCCTATACCTGTGGGTCTGATCGAATGCAATGCGATGTAGTCACTTCTATGTGCAATCTAAGGCAATGTAGCCAATCAGCTGAGGTCCTGCCAGTGCAGGGTGGGTCCTACACCTGATCATATCTGAGCTACAGAAAACAGTAGACACTGAGACCCCCCAGGCAGACACAGAAGGCAGACAGATGCCATCCGACAAAGGAGGCAGATAATCCACACGCACGGGACACGCAGGGATTGCTGGCTACCAGAGGCTGAAACAGAGAAGCAACCCCAAGAGCCACAGTCTGAATTCAGACTTCTTGCCTCCTGAACCGTGACTAAAGCCACCCACTGTGGTATTTCTGTTATGGCAGCCTTGGGGGACTCAACCACACAGCAAACGCAGCCTCAAGCACTTGGAGAAGGAAGGCCTGACTGCCCCCAGCCTGCGAGGGACCTGGAAGTCACCCGGGTGAGTGGCAGTCTGGGAAAGCGGGAGCTCCACTGCTTCACTGCAGAGTGCAGCTTCTCACATTTTGTTTCTACTTAGAGCCCTGACTATGAGCGTTTTCATGTTGCATTTTCCTCACTGACTTCCAAGGGCTTCAACAACAACCATTCCTCTGCCACACCAGCCATTATGCCTCTGTGCAGTGGCTAAATGCCACCGCCATCTTATCTGGGAGGAAAAGTGATGTAGGCAGGTGGGCTGAGGGAGACCAGCATGGACCGAGGACTAGGGCTCAGGTCAGGGGATGGCCACAGGGCAGGAACCATTAGTACAACAAGAAAATGTGGGTGCCACAAAGTGTTTATTTTAGTCGTAATTCAAAATAGCTCCCAAATGTTTATCATAAGTGACTACAGAAACAGTAGCAGATGTGCTGTTTAAACGTCTCTGCCCTGTTATTCCAGACATCTTCAAAAAGTCTTAGTAATGGTTCAGACCAGCTATCAATGCAATAACGACAGATTCTTTTGGTTGACTTGCCCAGAATCTTACTAGAGAAACATCACTGTCTTCTACAAAGTAGAGAAAGTAAACTTCTATCCTGATTAGTCTGAGTAGAAGGCAGGCAGAACGAGCACTAATTTTCAGAGAGAGAGAATGAGTGAGTGAGTCAGTGAGAGAGAGAAAGAGAGCGAGAGCTTTGAAGTCATACAACAGTAAAGCCATCAGTTCTTCAGAACAAACGGACTTGAAACTGTTCACAAAGCTATTGCAATTGGATGTTTCCTTCCCCCTCGTCATGGCAGCCTTCGTGCTGTGTCACAGAAAGCTGGATTTAAGTTCATTTAAAGTTCGGTTTACACAGTGGTTGATCATCCAAAATACTCAAATCCGCTACTGCTATACAACAACCAGGAGATAAGACGACTGAGCAACGGGTTCTCACCCTGATGTTTCTGAGCAAAACAACAAGGACACATTTTTTAAGAACAACAGTATGCACAATCACATATTTCAAGTAAACAGATTCTTTTCTAAAGGGTAACGTCAGTCTGTGCAGACCTGGTGCCGTCAGGAACGGCTGCACTCGGAGGATAATGTGGTGCCGTTCCGTTGATGGCAGCTCTCCTAGAGGAGACGGTCTTGGAGTTGAACTAAGGGAAAAGAAGGAGGCAGGTCAGGTATGTGGGTTGTTGTGTTTGTTACAGATGTGGAGAAAAGACGTTGAGGAACACAGTCCAAAAGTGGGACAGGACAGAAAGCAACCAAGTCAGAAGAAGGGGCGGCAGGGGGTAGACTGTGGGCAAGGGAGATGGAGTGGGGCCACGGGGGAGGAACGGTGCCAGGGAGAAGAGTGCCAGCGAGTGTTTTGGGGTGACTCTGTGCCCCTCACATCACACCCTTGGTTAACTCCTCTGGTCGTGAGACAGGAGAACGCACAGGCCAGGCCAGCCCCACGGAGCACACGTCTCAGAGCCCTGGACAATGCATCTGGTTATACGGATGCTGCACTGGGACAGCCTTGGCCCGTTCCTGTGACAAAGACACTTACAGAGCCATTGGTCAATGGTGCCTTTTGTTGCTGTATTGGCCAAAAGGTCAAGAACAGAGTAGACCATGGGACACAGTTCCCTGAGGGAGGCAGAGGGGGTTTGGAAAGGCCTCACACAAACGAAAGCTTCACACACCCAGTTTTTTCCACCGCCTTGTAGAAGGCAACCACGACAAACAGCGATCTATTTCAAAATAACCTATTCTTATTTTTTAAAAAAAATGAAGCTGTGGGAGTAAGTATATGTAGCTTTTTTGTTTCTCAACAGTGGATAACCCACGTGATAAAAGAACAGAAGTTGCTTATTCCAGAAGTGGGTTGGAGTCGGAATATTTTGTGGTTGCAGAATGTACATCATTGGGACAAAAGTTACAAAGGGGACAAAAATACCACACCCCTTACTTTGCGGCTACAATGCTGACAGGGCTCGGTATAGTGTCTGACTTGGTGGGGAGGCAGGTGAGTTGTGGCCTCCATTTCAAAACTGTTCCATTGTCAGTGTCTTTGAGAATCTGAAACTGACATGACTCGTTTGAGCTTACCATATTGAACACAAACGACTCTCTTGGAAGATCTGATTGTGAGAAAAGGAAGCTTCAAATAAAAACCAAGGGAGCTGTTTACAACGGTCAATTCTGATTAGAGAGATGACATTTTAATTTAGGAGGCTGGGAGTCTATTTTGGGCCCAGCTGCTAGGAAGACATGCTGATGATGGAAAAGATATGTCTTACTTACAACCAGAAAGATGAAGCTATGGCAAGGCTCTGAAGCAGGTTTTGAGTTCTAAAGGCGAGTGAAACAAGCAGAATCAAGAGGGATCCTACCCTCCTTCTGGGAGACGCCTGCGTTCGAGAGGCCGGCAGCGGTGGCTAAGTGTCTTTGTCACACCACCTGTTGCATTTTCTCGGATTGTGTAAAAGACGTGTGTTGAAGCGTGGTGACCCTGTGTGTGCTGGACTCGAACTCTGCTCCACAGGGTTTTCAAGGGCTTGTTGTTCGGAAGGAGATTGCCAGGGCTTTCTTCTGAGGCACCTTGGCGTGGACTCTCCCCCACAACCTTTTGGTTAGCAGCTGAGGGTGTCACTGTCACGTGATGGCAGCTGGTGCTTTTTGTTTTTGTTTTGTTTTATAATGTTTAAGCATTTTTTAAAAAGCATGTTGTTGTTGTTGTTATGTGCTGTTGAGTCGGACCCAACTCCTAGCAACCCCTCCTTGGGTTTCCAAGGCGGTATCACTGTGGAAGTAGACTGCCCGACCCTCCTTCCAAGGAGTGGCTGGTGGGTTTGAACTGCCAACCTTCTGGTTAGCAGTCAAGTGCCTTAGGCACTATGCTACCAGAGCTCCCTTTTCAAAAAAAAAAGCATACTCTTTTGTATCTTAACCTCTTTGAACTATTCTGAGACGAATGTATGTACACTCAGCTCCTTGTCCTCTGAGGCCATTCTCCTGGCACTACATTCAGCTCGGGGTGGTGAAGTGACTGTCATGAAGTCATTGCAGCTTTAGCTACTGCTGTTACAGGATTGCAAGAAAACCAAACTCACTGCCATGGAGTCAATTCGACTCATAGCGACCCCTCCTTGGGTTTCTAAGATGGTATCTCTACAGAAGTAGATTGCCCAGCCTTCCTTGCAAGGAGTGGCTGCTGGGTTTGAACTGCCAGCCTTCTGGTTTGTAGTCAAGTGCCTTAGGCAATGTGCCACCTGAGCTCCCCAGTTATAGGACAGGGCGAAGTGATTAAAGCCACAGGAAAGCCAGAAAGGAAGGAAGTGTGGACCTTCCCACATTACTGCTGGGTTTGCTCTGTAGAGACACTGCCTGCAGGTCCTGGTGCCTTTGGCCAGGGCACCAATGACAGCCACTACTATGGGGCAGGCTCTCTGCAGACAAAGTGGTCTCTAGGTGCTTCAGGGCAAGGCTACAAAAAAAGAGCCCTTTGCCTTTGGGGGCACTTTTCATCTAGATAAGGAGCGTTGGTGGTGCAACAGTTCAGTGCTTGGCTGCCACTGAAAGGTGGGCGGTTCAAACCCAACCAGCGACTCTGCAGGAGAAAAACCTGTGATTTGCTCCTATAAGGATTACAGCCAAATAAGCCCTGTGGGACAGCTACTCTGTCCCATGGAGTCACTAATGCCCTGGAATTAACTCTGTGCCTAGCAACAACATCAACAACGACAAATCACCTAACTGGAGTCCTTGAGGGGTTCAAACAGGCAACGTGTGCAGCTGCTAAGCAAAGGGTTGGGAGTTCATGTTCACCCAGAGCGCCTTGGAAGAAAGGCCTGGCAATTTCCTTCTGAAAAGTCAGCCACTGAAAACCCTCTGGGGCCCAGTTCAACCCTGACACCGACGACGGTGCCACAGGATGCAGTGAACTCGAGGGTCACCGGTGTCAGCTCGCGGAGGAAGCTTGACCAGTCACCTTCCCTTTAGAACAGTGATCACCTGCACCCACCGCAGCCGAGACCTCACAGAACCTTGGAGTGGTGTGTGCCACACCTGGTGCTTGGCTTGCTGCTGGCCTCTGTGTCTGGACAGAACTCTTAGCTGCTTGTGTAACTGATGCTGTGTCCTCTTATCTTAGAGGAACCAGAAACACTAAAAGAATGTATGGATGGTCACAAGGAGGCTTCCGGAGAGTTTAATTCAAATTTGGATTTTTCTGACTCTTTTTTTTTTTTTTTTTTTGAGGGGTAATACTCTTACATACTAAATATTTAGATATCCTCATATATAGCGTAGTGCCTAAGTGCTTCACTCTTAACCAGAAGACTGGCGGTTCAAACCCACTAGCCACTCCTTGGAAGGAAGATGGGGCATTCTACTTCTGCAGTGATACCACCTCAGAAACCCAAGAAGGGTCGCCATGAGTCGGGGCTGACTTGAGGGCACATAACAACAACAATAATATGAACAGCAACACTCAAGGAGTTATTTGAAAGTAGAAGTATTACTTAAAGCATTGGAAGTCTGAAAACAAACGCTTACTTCAGATTGCTTCCTCAATGTACTGAAGTGTTATTCATTGGACACCAAACAAGTGAAATGATTTACCTAAAAAGAATA
This sequence comes from Orycteropus afer afer, assembly GCF_000298275.1. Lineage (NCBI taxonomy): Eukaryota > Metazoa > Chordata > Mammalia > Tubulidentata > Orycteropodidae > Orycteropus > Orycteropus afer. Next base: position 1,911,406 of record NW_006921722.1, read on the forward strand.
TTCTGGGGATACCTATGGAAATCAGCGGACAGGATTTCGGGAACAGAGCCCCTTAGTTCAGTTGCCAAATCTCCTAAAGGAAGCAGCAGCAGCGCGTTATAAAAGGGAGAAGATCACACAGCTGGAAGGCAGATCCCTCAGGTCTACGAGATGCAAGGCCCTGTGCCCAACTCCTTGCTCACACCTGAAATTTCTGGAAACTTTGGTGCTTCCAGAAGTTTCCATTCTTAAAGGAAACACTAGCTTGGGAAACTCAATCAGAAACTAGCTGGTAGAAATGGGAGATGATAAGGAAGGCTGTCACCACTCAACTTTCTTTTTTGCATTATTACTATTTCTTTATGATGATGATTTAGGTGAAAGTTTACAGACCAAATTGGTTTTCCATTCAATAATTCATGCACATTGGGTTTTGTGACATTGGCTGCAATCCCCACGATGTAACTGCTCCTCCTCAAGTCTGCCCTGAGGTTACCACTTCCCTTCGCCCTCTTTGCCTGTCCCCTTCCTGACTTCTCAGCTTTATCCCCAGTTAAATGATGCCCTATGATCTCCTAAATGATGCCTCGGAAGGAAGATGGGGCAATCTACTTCTGTAGTGATACTGCCTCGGAAACCCAAGGAGGGGTCGCTATGAGTCGGGTCCGACTTGACGGCACATAACAACAACATGATCTTCTGTGGTTCACTGCTCTAAAGAGAGTGCACCTCCATGGTGTTACTGTTCACCTTACAGGCCCATCTATAGGTTGGCTGAAAGTTGAGCCACAGGGGTGAGTTCAGTCCAGACTTCACACTAAAGAGTAATTTTGGGAATTTCGCTTTCAAAATGATATAACTCACAATGCTCAATAACAAAACTGGACTCACAGGGTTTCCAAGGTGGTAAATCTTTACGGAAGTAGATTGCCCAGTCTTCCTTCCATGGAGTGGCTGTTGGGTTTGAACCACCAGCCTTCTGGTTAGCAGTCAAATGCCTCAGGCACTACACCACCACACCTCCTTTTAAATACACATAGAAACTAGCAAATGTCTCCGGCAGATAGGTTGATGAGTAAGGTGCCTGAACAAGGCACAGCCAGCCTTTGGCAGCACCGGACACGGAGAAGGGCAGGCCGACTCCCTTAGCACCTGAGGCTGAGTGACAGCCCTCAAACCAAGGCTCGGACACCAATGGATGCCGCAGATACAGACCGGTCCCTGCTCTGGCACTGTCCCCACAGTATCTCTGGTCCTTCTGTGGGGGCTTGCACTCCCAAAGAACCCCTCCTGCATGTACAGCATTTGACTGGGAACCCAGGCCCAACCCAGCCTGAAGCTTTTCGCAGTATTCCAGTATTCATCCACAGGAAGGAAATTCCAGACAGCACGTTTGCTATACCTGTGTCCCAGGTGAGAGGTCTGCATTCTGGGCGCTCGGGGTACTGAGTGGAATCCAAACAAGGTACCAGGACAAGCAAACTTGCTTCTTTCTGGACCAGAAAGGCACCCTTGGGTTTCTCAAATACTGAACTGAAAAGGTCTTTCAAGAGCTGTGAAACTAAACCAGAAGGTGTCTTACTTGTCAAGACCTGCACCCGCAGATGGCACCAGTTACAGCTACAGCTGCATTCCTTCCCGGCTGGGTCTCAGTGATGTCATCCACTGAGGTGAGAGAAGGTGAGCCTCGGGGGCCTGGGTTCAGGTCTTGGCAGGTATGCACAGGTGCAAGCCATTGCAAACACTATTATTATAAAATGTTTCTGGGTGACGGTAAACATCACAGGCTTTTTGCTGGGTGACTGTCAACTAATTTTCCCTTTGGGTCTAGTGGACTTAGCAGCTAGAGGGCTGAGATGACCAAAACCATAATTCTGTGCTGCCTTTCCTGGGATTTCAACAGGAACTCCAGTTTTAGTGAAACAAAAGCAAAATTTTCTCAGGAGATAGTTAGAAGTGAATTATTGGCATCAAGCAAGATGCCATTTAAACCATATTTATAGTTTTTATGAGCTTAGAAAGGACTGTTTGGGAGATTTTTTTCTTTCTTTTTAATCTGAAGTAAGAAAGGGAGTACTCGGAAGGAAGGTTGGGCAATCCTACTTCCGTAGTGATACTGCCTCGGAAACCCAAGGAGGGGTCGCTATGAGTCGGGTTTGACTCGACGGCAAACAA
>NW_006921722.1:1913659-1930865 GCF_000298275.1 Orycteropus afer afer
TAGTGCCTAAGGCATTTGACTGCTAACCAGAAAGCTGGTGGTTCAAACCCACCAGCCACTCCTCAGAAGGAAGGTTGGGCAATCTACTTCTGTAGAGATACCACCTCGGAAACCCAAGGAGGTGTTGCTATGAGTTAGGTCCAACTCAACGGCACACAACAAGAAGGGTCAGAGATGTATTTTAATTTGGTCTTTCGATCCCTAGATCAAAACGTCCCCATCATTTTGCCAGAACTATCGGTTGTGCTTTTGGGGTTGGCGTGGGTTCCATTCACTTTATAGCAGAAACTTTTTCTGTCCTGCAATGGCAAGTTTTCTCCCACGCATTTTGGATGATTACAAGGGAGACAACCGTGACCTCCAGTCTGATCTTTCTGAGATGGAGGGGTGAGGAGAGAGGGAAGTAAAACATCACTTCTCATTGGAAAAGAGAAGCTTCTGAGGAGATCTGCGTCTAGGATCCGAAAGAGACACTTCTTGCTTTTCTTCTCTTGGCTTTGCTAGATTCCTCTGAGGAGAGGGATTTTGTTCTTAACCATGGCATGTGTCACCCCGTTTGGAATTCTGGGTGTTTCTGGGGTTGGCCCATGCTTAGCCACTGCTCCACTGGTTGGTTCCATATTATTGTGGAAATGGATGGTTTTATAATACACTCTCAAGAATGATCTTAAAATGGATCTTTCCAAAGTTTTGGTTCATGGGGTGTGTGCATCAAAGTTGCTATGGCTTTGCAACCAAAACCTTATTACAACCACAGTATCTGGCATGCTGGAGATGCCCAAGGGCTTAAGTACTTCAAATCTTCTCAGAGCTTGTTGACATTAATGAAATTCACAGGATCGCCTTCCTCTGAAGATAAAAGCTTTGAAGCAAGCCCTCATTCCCAGATGGATGTTTCTCTCTCTCTCTCTTCCTCTCTTTTTGACACTGGAGCCGGGTGACTACAGTACGAAGCTACTAAGCCATCACATTTTTGAAAGCTAAGGGAAAGGTTTTCATCTGAAAGGGGGCACTGATCCCTTGGGAAACTGAAGATATCAAGTATCTTTGACTAATCATAAATTAAATGTTTACATTTCCTGTCAGATAGACAATGAGAATTTCTAGCCAATTATCATTTATTTCAACTGTAACAGAGATTTATTTCTCTGAAAAGTGAATGATTCCAATATTTGGAGTAGACTTGTGCAGTGGACTTCAAGGCAGATAAGTTGGGATTTAGTTCTTCAATAACTTAGTAGACAACTTACTTAATCTCTGAGTCTCAGTTCCCTCCTGTGTGCAACAAAGAGGCTGAACTTTGGATGACCTCCAGGTTCCTACCCATCCTGACATTACATTTTCTAATATCACAAACTAACCTTTAAACAAGCTTGTGGAAATAAATGTTATTCGATGGATGCATTGTATTCCATCTGAAAAGATCATCACAAACAACTGTATTATTTTTTGAAATAAGTCACAAATCTCTTAAGTATCATATTCAGCTTCAAGTCAAGTTGTAAGAAAACCCAAAAGGACCAAATGTTTATGTAATTAATTCTAATTAAGAGAGAACACCACCAACAACTCAAATTATTTGTTGACACAATTCCAAAGTCATTCCATTCTGCCATTTCCATAACCTACATAGATTTCCATTTCATAGAACCAAGACCAACTGTATGGAGTGATTTTTTAAAATGCTCAGTTGATAATTATTTGATCAGAATTACCAAAAATGCAAACTAGGATCATCTCTGGCTAATGTCTATTTTGATCTGGGAGTTATACTGTGAAAAATAGGTGGGTTCACCAACTTATTGCTCTGCAGATAACTATCACAGTGGAGTCAGTGACCATTGAATTGAGCTAGATTCAAGCCTGTTAAGTGCAAGCCTCTTCTCTCTTTGGTTCTTGTCTGACATGAGTTAATGGATAGATGATCTCAAACAAGGAAAAGGGAGTTGAGCCCAGCTCTACCTTGAATCTAGTCCCGGCTGCTTTCTTAAGGTAGGACAGTAATAATAATGACGACAATTCCCTTGGCCATAGGGAATATACCTATGACCATATCTAAGGTTGGCATATGATATTCCTACACATGTATTTGTATATGCTGTAAGAATGTCCATATAACTAGAACCAACAAGAGGCAAAGTTCTGATAACTTCTTAGGCACAGTCAATCACCCTGATGGAGCAAGCTGTTGGACCTGTGGACTCGGGACCATGGTCACAGGGGACATGAAGCTCAATTGGCTTATGTAACACAGGACACAAAAACATTGTTCTATATCCTACTTTGGTGAGTAGCAACTGGGGTCTTAAAAGCTTGCAAATGGCCATAGAGATGCAACAATGGGTCTCTTCTTGTCCAGAGCAAAGAACAATGAAGAAGATGCATGCAAACAATTAGTCCAAGGTACTAGTGGACCATGTGAACCTCAGCCTATATAACCATGAGACCAGAAGAACTAGATGGTGCCCAGCTACCACTGTCAACCACTTGTAAAGGGATCAGTGCAGGAGATCTTGGATAGAGTGGGAGAACAATGTGGATCAAGACACAAAATCATAAAAAAAAGACCAGGTTTACTGGTCTGATAGAGCCTAGTGAGACCCCGGAGACTACGGCCCCTAGTTACCCTTCAGGTCTGGAACTGAACTCCCATGGCTTCGAGGCATATACGGTGAACATTTACATCAGATAGTTACACTCCTTAGAACAATGAATCAGGGGAGAAGAGAAGGGCAGTATTTGTACAAGGAGATAGCTCAGGGGGCAGGAACACGTAGGAAAGAAGGACACAGGGAAGAGAGAGAGAGAAAAAAAAAAAAAGAAACCAGCAACAGCATAATGTGATTTATACAGATTGGCTCATTTAGAACTAAGAACAGCCCTATGAGGTAGAAACTCTTATTAGCTCCCCTTCATGAAGGAGGACACTGAGGTTTAGGAAGGTGAGACAACTGGCTGACATGGCACAAGCTGTGACACTAGGACACTGAAAATGAGAACTTGTGGTAGGTGTCTGCTGATGTGGTGAGAAAGCCCAGGAGGAGAGGCCTAAGGATGGGCCATGAGCCTCTGAGTCAACACAGAGAATATGTCAGGTAGCACAGCTTTTGCCTCTCCCCTATTGAAGGACTTCAACCACAGAGAGAAAGAATACCATCAGGAGAGAGGTTCTCAGAGAATAAATAGTGGGGAGATAGTCTACTTGCAGCAGTCAATCAACTAGTGGCTCACAGGGCAGTAGACTGCTCATTTTAGCTTCATTTTTATATCCTATTGTGCTATCTTTACTAGGGTAGCATAGTGGCTAAGGCACTTGACTGCTAACCAGAAGGCTGGTGGTTCAAACCCACCAGCCACTCCTCGGAAGGAAGGTGGGGCAATCCTACTTCCATAGTGATACTGCCTCGGAAACCCAAGGAGGGGTCGCTATGAGTCGGGGCCGACTCGACGGCAAATAACAACAACAACAACACGTTCTTGAACTAATAACACTGTTCACAGAGATATAAGAAGAAGGACAAAAGTCAAGTTTAACTGATTTCCAAAGCTTTTTTGCAGGGCCATATGACCTGTGATGTATGATGAAGACAGGGCAATTCTAGGCACGACTGCATACTTCATCCTTCCCATCCTCATAAGCAGTTCCTATGACTCATGTCTCCAGCTGGTAGGGACTACTTACATTCTCACAAGTGGGGAAACTAGGGCTCTCAGGTCCATGCCAGAAAAGCAGGCAGTCACTGTCCCAGGGCGCTATTGCTCCCGAGTGGGAGGATGCCTGGTGCTGTGAGACCAGAGGCCTTGGGGAGGTCAATAACTGAAGGAGAATGGGACTTGGGTGAGAAGGTGGAAGGCAGAATTTGGAGGCTTCTGCACAGCCTTTCTAAACCTTTAAAAACAATACAAAAAACCATTTAAGCCACAGATGTTGAGGGAGTTTATGAATCAAATTCAAGGTAGACACCTTTTATGAAGACTAAGAGGGTCTCCTTCAGGAAATTGTTCTCATGATTCTTGGACAATACTCAGTGTAACTTAACGGCCCCCACAGTAAGTGCTGAATTGTCCCATCTTCATCACGTGTCTATTAGTAGCATGACCGTGAGCCTGGCTGGAAGGTTAGCGTTGTCTTTGAATCCTCTTCCATTTTATTCAGTTTGCTTGTTGTCGTTGTTAGATGCCTTGGAGTTGGTTCCAACTCATAGTGACCACATGCACAGTATAATGAAACACGGCCTGGTCCTGCACTATCCTCACAATCATTGCTAGGCTTGAGGCCACTGCTGCTTTCACTGTGCCAATCCATCTCATTCAAGGTCTTCCTCTTTTTTCCTGATCCTCTACTCTACCAAGCATGATGTCCTTCTTCAGGGACTGATAACTCCTGATAACATGATCAAAGTACATAGGACGAAGCCTCATTCTCCCTTCAAAGGAACATTTTGACTGGACTTCCTCCAAGACAGATTTGTTTGTTCTGGCAGTAGGTGGTGTATTCGATATTCTTCGTCAGCATTGTAATTCAAATGCACCAGTTCCTCTTCGGTCTTTCTTATTCATTACACAGATTTCACATGCATTTATAAGGCAATTGAAAAGACAATGTCTTGGGCCAGGCTCACCTTAGTCTTCAAAGTGATATCTTTGCTCTTTAACACTTTGAATAGGTCTTTTGCAGCAGATTTGCCCATTGCAATATGTCTGTTTCTTGACTTCTGCTTCCATGGGTGTGGATTATGGATCCAAGTAAAATGAAATCCTTGACAACTTCAATGTTTTCTCCATTTATCATGATGCTGCTTATTGGTCCAGTTGTGAGGATTTTTGTTTTCTTCATGATGAATTCAGTTTGCTTGGTGGCCTGTTAATAGGCTCCAGTTCCACAGTGGGGCACGACTAATAATTCATTTGGTCTCCCCATCTTCTAACTCTCTGCTTCCTAATCCACTCTTAAAACATTGCTGCATTAATTTCTCTAATAATTTCTCTCCTGGTGAATGTGACCAACCAACATCTCTACATTGTATGATGGATCAAGTTCAAATTTGAGATCTTTCTGCACCTAAATCCCTTATGAAGCTTCTCTCATCTTCTCCTTTCCAAGACTTCTGTTCCACTCAGATTGAGTTTCTTAGTAACCCCAACATGTGCAATTTTCATTCATGTCCATAAAATTCCCCTTTCTCCCTGGTAAATCCAACCAAAACCCAAACCAAACTCACTGCTGTCGAGTTGGACCCAACTCACAGCAACCCTTCCTTGGGTTTCCGAGGCGGTACCACTACGGAAGTAGATTGCCCCACCTTCCTTCTGAGGAGTGGCTGATGGGTTTGAACCACCAGCCTTCTTTCTGGTTAGCAGTCAAATGCCTTAGGCACTACGCCACCAGAGCTCCCGGTAAGTCCAAAGGACTCCCCCTTTTTTTGAGGCTAATTTTGGATTCCCTTTCTCTGTGAAGTTGACTTACAGTCATGTCTCCTTCTGAGATTCTACAGCAGTAGTCTGTAGTCTGACCCCCTGAGCCCCACACTTAACGACATGCCAGGCTGGCGTCTTTCACAAGTGTTTATGTTTCCATAGCTTTCCTAGACTTCACCACTCTTGGAGGGTAGAACCATGCTACTTATGTTATAAACTGTTCACTAGTATCAAATAGAAATTGAGCACTTGTAAAATGAATGAATGGATGACTATTTTGTGGGTTTACTGAGTGCGGGTATACTAAGAGAAGCAAATTCAGTCCTAAATAAATTCCACGTTGAACGCAGTACACACAGTTTGTCCAATTCTAATTCTTTAGTTACTATTTACATACTATGACTTCTCATCCGTGGAAACAGTATTTCTGTAAATTGGAAAGATTCAATCGAATGGGTTTCAGGACAGGAAAGTTTCTGTGGTTTGATGGATGCTTCTCCTTTCCAAATTCCTCCTTGATTCAAAGTAGCATTTACCTGGATCAGCCTTAAATTTGAGGAGGAAAATTTTCTTTTTCCAAAGTGAAAGTTCAGATCATGCCATTCGTTTTATAACCAGCCTTTGCTCCAAGATGTAGAAAATGCTGGGTTTTCAGAGGGCATTTGCTTAGTATCTCCTGAACTTCCATCAGTATAATTTCTTACACAGCTGTGTGGTCATTTTCAACCAGCTCAAGAAATGGCAACATATGTGATTTTGATCAGGAAGGAAATCTTGATTATGGCTTTCAGAAATGATGTAAACCTATTGGCAAGAATTGTAACTATCTCTAGATTGCTCAGGAAACTTTTCAGAAGGTGCAGGGATGGCAGCTGTTATCACAGTTCCATTTCCAGGAAACAGTAGTGATACTACGTACGATCCAGTTGAAACTCAGAGTCTGATTTTACTATTGTAACTGAGGCACAAAAATGGAAAAACAATCTCAAATTTCTAACAAATGCCCTCAGCACACACAGGCAACGATGGGTCATTTCTTAAATGCCCTTCTCAGGGCTCTCATCTAGCTGGTGAACTTGGCACTCAGAAGCCTATTGGGCTTATACCAGGGATGTCAGATACGACATCACACTCCCAACAGAGTGTGGGGAAATGATTTACGTCACTAGGCTGCACACCAGGCCACAGAGCTGCTAAGTGCAAAACCTTGAGGTGCTTGGTGTGCTACTGCAAAAAGATGATAAATAAATACCAGTTACAACCAGTTGATCCCGATTCCCAGCCACCCCTCTGTGCCAGAGTAGAACTGGGCTCCGTAGGGTCTCGGCGGCTGGTGCTGGTGGCAGGTGATCACCAGGCCTTTCTCCCGGGGTGCCTCTGGCAGGACTGGGTCCACCAACCTTTCGGTCAGCAGCCAAGCGTTTAACGTTTTGCATCACCCAGGGGCACCTAAAGAAATAAATAAACCTACTCACTGTGCTTACGGTGTGAAAGCAGGTTATACCATTTCTGCAGGTCAGCCGTTTCCCAATCATTTGGTATGAATCTCAGCCTGTCTAAAGCACCTACTCTTGGGAAGTTCTGAAGTGAATTAATGAATGCAGAAGTCCAGTAGATTTCCCAGCTATTAGCTGGGAAATTTACAGAGCAGGAATCTTTCTCATCAAATGTGCTCAATTAAAGCAACAATAATACATTCAATGAGTAAGTCAAAGTGCTGTGCTGTACCGAGCTGAGTTACGTGCTGTGAAAGGGACAGGGCTAACCTCAAGCCTTTTACAACCGTGTCTTTGAAAGCAGCCTCCCCACTCTGTCAGCTTCCCCACCAGTGAGGTCAAGTGCCTGCAGACAGCCTCTCTTCCACCCGGTGTGCTGATCACGACAGGGTCTAAAATGCCCGAGTCTGTCTAACAACAGTTTACAGATGTTCAGGGCTTTGTGGAAGTCGCATCGAAGTTGGGCCACACAGTAAAAAAAGAAAAGAGAGAAGTATCGAAGCTGCAGAAACCAAATGAAAATGTGACCATTTAATTTGCTGCAACAGCAAAATTGGGTTTACACAAGAACTGAAACTGAAGCTTGTTGGAAATGCTGATGGGTCAAATATGCTGACTTGGGATACTTTCGAATAAAGACCGTTTATTTGCCTGAGTTACATTTTATCTCCTAAATTCCTCAGTTTAGTACACCCACTGGCTTTCTTCCGAATCAGGACTTTAGGAGTGGTGAGTGCAGAGAAAGGCTGCATGGAAATGAAACAAGCGGCCGAGGGGTGGAGACTGTGTAGACAGGCAGAGATACATGATGGACGTGAATCCCGGCTCTGTGGGACCCTCACTAATTGAATGAGACCCCGAGGTCTGTTACTGAGTGTCTCTGGTTGAAACAGGTGCCATCATCCCTTGTTAAGGGGGTGGTGTGAGAAGGTGGGGTGGTCAGTGGTGGAATTCTGGTCCTCCCTGAAGGAGATCAGACTTCGATTCCCGGCCAGGGCCCCGCCAGCTCAACCACTGTGGCTGCTGTGAGGCAATACAGGTTTCAGCAGAGCTTCCATACTAAGACAGACTAGGAAGAAAGGCCTGGCAATCTAAGGCCAGAAATCTCCCAGTGAAAACTGTATGAGAGAATAAAAAACTGCTGATACACATTCTGGCAGCTATTAGTCCTCTACTCTTGTATTTGTATTCTCACTACCAGATACTAGCAGACTGCCCATTACTTCTGTCCATAACATTCTCTTGGATGGGACTGGAAGTATCGCCCACAGAACAGCACAGAGTAAGCTTTTTGCTCAATCATCTATATATGGGCTCACCCTTCAGGCTCCCAGGAGGAGAGGTGCCAGAGCTGTTTACCCTCCAATCATGTGGGAGAACATCCTTCCCTGGTCTCACCCTGAATGTGGAGACTCCTCCGAGAGGTACCATATCTTGGGCATGTCTTGTCTCCTGCTCCAGGTGTTTGGGCTCTCCTGAATCTCCTGGAGGATGGAGATTCTGGGCTGCAGAATTTTATAAGCAACTGATTATGATAAAAATGTACACTCAGTGGTCTCCCATTTCCCCCAGGGACAGTTGGGGCCTAAATCAATGGGGAATGCTGGGTTATTGTTATCTGGCACTGAGGCTTGGCTAATGGGAGGACGGCCACACTGCAGAGCTCTTTTTGGCCCAACAGCATCTTGTTCTTTCTAATTTCAGGAGCCCAGTTAATGATGAACCAGTCTCGTAGGCTGTTGGCTTAGTGTGTCAGGTGCAGCCCTAGTGAACCAGCAAGAAAAAGTAGAATTTGTTTCTGAACATAAGCCTGTTACTTGTGCCTCAAGCTGCAAAAGGTCATTACCATGTAGCATTCTCATGGGACTTAGTATTTGCATGTGCTTGCATTTGTACTTCCTTATTTATGTTTAGGGCGGGTTATCTAATTGGCCCACCACCCATCTATCCTTCGTCCTAGTGTAGTGGCCTGTGTGTTGCTGTAATGCTAGAGGCTGTGTCACTGGTATTTCAAATACTAGCAAGGTCACCCATGAGGAAGAGGTTTCAGCAGAGCTTCCAGACTAAGAGAGAACAGAAAGAAAGGGCCGGTGATCTACTTCTGAAAATTAGACAATGAAATCCCCGTGGACGACAAGAGCACATTGTCGGGTAAGATGCACAGGATCCAGCCATGGCCCATTCTCTTGTATGTGGGGTGCCATGAGTTGGAGCCCACTCAACAGCCATTGACACCACCACCATCTCATTTGCACTTATGACATACTAACTACAATGTTACTGTTTCTATTTTATATCCAAAAAACCAAACTCACTGCCGTCGAGTTGAATCCAACTCATAGCGACCCCTCCTTGGATTTCTGAGGCAGTATCTCTACAGAAGTAGATTGTCCAATTTTCCTTCTGGGGAGTGGCTGGTGGGTTTGAACTGCCAGCCTTCTGGTTAGCAGTCAAATGCCTTAGGCACTATGCCACCAGAGCTCCTACTGGTCCAATAAACAGCTTCATGATGGATGGAGAAAAGATTGAAGTTGTCAAGGACTTCATATTATTTGGTTCTACAATCAGCACCAATGGAAGCAACAGTGAAGACATCTGACGACGTATTGCATTGGACAAATCTGCTGCAAAAGACCTCTTTCAAGTGCTGAAGAGCAAAGAAGTCTCCTTAAAGATTAAGGTGCACCTAACCTAAGCCATGGTGTTTTCAAACGCCTCTTATGCATGTGAGAGCTAGACAATGAATGAGGAAGACCGAAGAACAGCTGATGGTTTTGAGTTGTGGTGTTGGAGAAGAATGCCAAAAGTACCATGAACTTCTAAAAGGACTAACAAAACTGTCCTGGAAGAAGTGCAGCCAGAATGCTCATTGGAAGCGAGAATGGCCAGACTTTGTTTCACCTACTTTGGTCATGTTGTCAGAAGGAACCATTCCCTGGAGATGGATATTATGCTTGGTAAAGTGGAGGGTCAATGAAGAAGGGGGAAGGCCCTCAGTGAGAAAGATTGACACAGTGGCTGCAATGATGGGCTCAGGTATAGCAAGGATCATGAGGCTGGCACAGGACTAGGCAATGTTTCATTCTGCTGTGCATAGAGTCACTACGAGTCAGAGATGACTGGTGGCATAGTGCCTAAGGCATTTGACTGCTAACCAGAAGGCTGGTGGTTCAAACCCACCAGCCACTTCTCAGAAGGAAGGTTGGGCAATCTACTTCCATAGTGATACCTCTTCAGAAACCCAAGGGGGGTCACTATGAGTCGGATCCGACTTGACAGCAGTGTGTCGAACAACAACAACAACATCAGGCAAGTAACTGAACTGAAACAGAATGGAGAAAACCATCCTTGCCCACTGCTGAGCACAGGTGAGAGTGATGTTGGGGAGCTGGAGAATCAGAAGGGATAGGCTGTTGTGGTGCTGTGGCTTGGATCCTGGCCCTGCAGGAAGAGCTGGGAAGAGGAGGACAGGACACACATCCTTGTGTTCTCATTGCATGGGCTGCCACTTTGGCCTCTGAGTCCAAAGAAACCCTTCCTCCTTTTCCAGACTCTTCCAAGCCATGGCTCTAGTCCCTTCAGATGCGGGTAGACCTCACAGTATCCGCCCTTGGTCAGGCTTCCAAATTTGATGTTTGCATTGTAGGCTCAGGATCTGAGTAAACTGAGGCAAAAGTCCAGGTGAACAAGCACACTCACTGGGCCGCAGGGAAGTCAGCTTTGCTCTGCTGGTTTGGGCAATGGAAAAGCTCTGGCAGGCAGATGGAGACCTAAGCCAAGGGCTGACCTATCTCACAGTCTTGCTCCAGTGTCTTCCTAGCGGGGGTTGTGTCCTCTGACTCCCCAGGGTCTCTAAGTAGACCATTCCATTTAGTTCCAGGTCCTGGGAGCATTCTGTTGAGGGACACTCTCCCCTGACAGACTCCTATCAACAAGACCAAAGGCCTTGGGCATGAAGACCACATCACTGTGGGGAAGGGAGGCAGGGTGATGTGGCAGAGGGCCTGGGAGGGCTTCTTGGGGCAGGTGGAGGAAGGCCTATCTACGAAGGCAAATTTCAGCTGAGGCCTGAATACGAAGAAGAAGCCACCAGGCCTAAAGTCTACCAGGCTGAGAAGCAAGTGCAAAGGCCCTGAGGTCGGAAGAATGCCATCAGAATGCTGGTATTACCAGGTTATCCTGACTCACAGTGCCCCTAGAGGACAGAGTAGAACTGCCCCACAGGGTTTCCCAGGCGGAAATCTTTATGGGAACAGATTGCTAGGTCTTTTCTCCTGCAGAGTGACTGGAGGGTTCAAACCACTGACCTTTGTGTTAACAGCCAAATGCTTAACCATTGTGCTACCAGGGCTCCACTTGATCTTTTAGGCAGTCTTTATAAAAGAACAAGTCTCATAGAATCATCCCAGAAGCCAGGGAGTGGACAAGAGACCTCTAGAGTTAGATTTTTCTGGTACACAAGGCACTGCAGCACCCATTTCTTTCTGACAGACACAGTAAGCACTGTTTCAGGGAACTGAAAGCTTGAGAAGGTCCCAAGAACTTCGACCAGTGCCCAAGCCTCCCCTCCACAGGATCTGGGGTCTGAAAAGACGGGAGAGATGATGTTAAGAAATGCACAGGAAATCACAAAATCAATAAACTACTTTGACTAGTGCTGTTGATTACAATCTCTAGGAAGAGAAGCATTTATAGGGTGTTAGATTTCCAGAAAGCTCTCTTCATATTCTTTCCTCATGGTTGCCCCTCCATCCACCCACCCACCCCCATCCATCACCCTCTCAGGTCACCTCTGAGGGACCAAGCTCAGTTACCTACGAGGCTGACCAAAGGAAAGACCTCTGTGGTGGTTTGGTCCAGCCCCCACATTCACACAGTCCTCACATCAACATGGCCAGGGTTCACTTCAAATGAGATTATGTACAAATGAGGCCATCCGTAACAGTCCTGTGACTGGGGTGGAAGTGTGAAAAGGGTTCATTTGTTAAATGTGAACATTCATGATACCCTGCAATTGATTTAACCTCCCGCTGGCATTGCCACATTTTTTAATATACAAGGGGGGCCCTCAAAAGATGGAAGTGGCCTAGGAATGTCTTGGCCTCTGAGCAGGGTGCACTGGGTGGCTGGGAAGCAGGCAGCAAGAGATGGCTCGGTGGGTTGTGGAGATGAGCCATGGGGATGGAGATGGAGTTAAGGCCCAGCGTTTGTTCTTGGTGAAGGTTAAAAGACCAGTAGCAGAGGAAACTGGAGTCTGCTATTTATCTTCAGGCTGGGACAGTGCTGACAGCTGCAACACGGACCTCCTCACCAAACCATGCCAATGACCTTAACCATGGCCTCCGGTTGGAGGGGCATTGCAACCTGTTTACTAATACCTCCTTTAAGCACCACTGGGCACTTGAGTCAGTTTAGTTTTGAGGTCGGCGATGAATTTGCCCACCTTCTTCACTAACAAAGCCTTCCTTAGGGGGAAAGCAAGCCTTTCCATATGCTTGTTTCAGTGGAACTATTTGAACAAAACTTTGCATCAGGAAGAAAGTTGCACATCCCATCGAGAGCATATTTTGAAGTAAAAACAGGCATCATGGAAGGTTCCCGAAGCTCTGCTGGGCACGGAGCCATAACAGTGACATACTGGTAACTGACATAGACAGTCCATCAATTACAGTAAATACAATTATTTGGATTGATATTTCAGGACACTTGTTCTTAGTTCTGAACTATCTGGGCATTTTCCTTCCTTTTTTCACTTCCCTTCATGGACTTACAGTTTGTGATAAGATAGAATGTTACAAATTGAGAAAAAGCAAGCTGTTTACAGAAATCAGTGTGAAGCACTGGAAGTTAAATTGAAAAGCTGCTGACAGGTGTAATGATGACCCTATCTGAGCCACCAAGTAAATAAAACATACTTAATAAATATCAGAGCTGCATGGGTTCACTGCCCAGGAATGAGTCTGCCAGGAAACCATGTACTAACCCTATTATAAAACAAAACAAAAAACCACCATATAACCAGGAAACAAACACTTGTAGACTAAAAATTCTAATGGATACATAAAACTGCTCTAAATACAGAATTCCTTCAATCCTGTTACAATGTCTTTTTTTTTTTTTTTTTTAAGTAACTAAACAGGCTCACTTTTTCATTTGTTCATCTGTTGTTGTTAGGTGCTGTCAAGTCAGTTCCGATTCACAGTGACCCTACGTACAACAGAACGACACACTGCCCGGTCCCAACCACCCTCACAGTCACTGCTATGCTTGAGCTCAGTCTTGCAGCCATCTGTTAATCCTTCCTTTACACAAAGAACCTAACAGCTGTAAGACAGAAAATGAAAATTTTGGGAAAGGAAAAACAGACTTCGGGTGTTTATTTCCTCCAGAATGGAATGCCACCCAAAGTGGGTCTTCAGAAGTCTTCTTTGAACCCAGTGGGCTCTGGTATTCACAGAAGGTACTCAGAAGCCTCTGGTAGTCAGCCACATGGGCAAAGCTGGTGGGATGCCAGGGGGCTCTGCTTCCAGGGGGCAATGGACCCCTTGTCCTGACTAGCATTTGTTAAGAAAAAGCTTCTGATTGAGCAGAGGCTTGGGAATGCATTCATGCCTCAGGGCACAGCCAAGGACCTGGGTTGACTCCTTGGGGAAAGTCAGGTGTCAGGGGCACTATTTATGTGCCTTCACTTAGTCCTTAAACTATTGTTCCAGGTTGGCAACAAGGAGGAGGATGATGGCAAAGACTCACCAAACGACACTGTTGCAGGGACCCACTTAGGGTGTTGCTGGAAGAGTGAGTGACTTTATACGTGGGACCACCTGCCACGTGACGGTAAGTGCCACCAATAAGCCCTGTATCAGGGTCTGCGTCCCTACCGATTATTCAGCCATTACCGTAAGATCAGTATCGATGCCTGGCCCTAAGCTTTGCTCTGGGGCCATTTTCGAGGGAAGCAGAGTACCAGGTGCTCTTTGTAGCCTGTCTTAGTCTGGAAGCTCCGCTGAACCCCACCCACCATGGGTGACCTCACTGGCATTTGAAATGCTGTGGGCATCATTTCCAGTATCACAGCAACACATAAGCCATCATATGACAAACTGACAGACACGGGATGAGGAAAAGATTGAAGTTGTCAAGGATTTCATTTTACTGGGATCCAGAATCAATGCCCATGGGAGCAGTAGTCAAGGAATCAGATGATACATTGCTGTGACCAAATCTGCTGCAAAAGGCCTCTTTAAGTGTTCAAAAGCAAAGACACCACTGAGGCTTAAGGTATGCCTGATCTAAACCACTGATCAATTGCCTAATATGCATGTGAAAGGTGAATAATGAGTAAAGAAGACCAAAGAAGAATTGATGTATTTGAATTATGGTGTTTGCAAAGA
Source organism: Orycteropus afer afer (assembly GCF_000298275.1). Lineage (NCBI taxonomy): Eukaryota > Metazoa > Chordata > Mammalia > Tubulidentata > Orycteropodidae > Orycteropus > Orycteropus afer. The sequence goes on from NW_006921722.1 coordinate 1,927,965, forward strand.
ATACTGAATATACCATAGGCTGCCAGAAGAATGGACAATCTCTCTTGGAAGAAGTACAGCCCAATGCTCCTTAGAAGCAAGAATGACATGTTGTCAAGAGGGTCCAGAACCCGCAGAAGGCCATGATTGGCATTTCAAATACCGGTAGAATCACCCATGGTGGACAGGTTTCAGGGAGGTTCCAGACTAAGACACGCTAAGGAGAAAGACCTGGTCATCTACTTCTGACAATCAGTCAATGAGAACTTATTCCCAATAGGACACTGTTTGCTGTGGTTCTGGAAGATGAGCCCCCTAGGTTGGCAGTATACACAGCAACGGACAGAAACATGGCAACCGTCATGAAGATGGCTCAGAGTGGGCAGTGTTTTGTTCTGTTTATGTACAGTCCCCATGAGTTGGGGCTGACTTGGTGTAGCTACTAAATGAAGTAACCTACCCTTTAACTCTTACCACAGGTCAGCCACTGTGCTAATCACATTTTAGTTCATCTAACATTAAACTGAACCCATTGCCGTCAAGTTGATTCTGACCCATAGCAACACTACAGAACAGAGTAGAACTGCCCCATAGGGTTTCCAAAGCTCTAATCTTTACAGAAACAGACCACCACATCTTTCTCCTGCAGAGCAGCTGGTGGGTTTGAACCACCAACCTTTTAGTTACCAGCTGAGCATTTAACTACTGTGTGCTGCCAGGAGTACTTTGTTTAGCTTTAACCCTCATTAATCCCCATAATCTCGTGAGATCTGCAATGTTATTATCCTCATTTTCATAGGTGAGGAAACTATGGTACAAAAAGTGAAGTCTGACTCCCGAGCACAGAATCTACTAAATGTTTTTATGGATATTTTGACCCAGAAATTCAATTCTGATGCATGTGAAAAGAAGGTAAGACAGAAAAAAAAGTTATTTAAAATAATTTCTTTAACAATGGACATATTATTCAACCAAGTGAAAAGTCCTTTCTCACTCATACTAAAAGATATATTTCATAGCTTTGGAACTACCCATGGAATTAATAATAATGCAAAGTATAAACTTGACTGTGATTAGTAAAATTCAGAAGCAGGATAAATGTGCTGTCAGAAAATGTACAATATGAAAAAATAAAATAGTTCTTATCTGATGCTTAAAAATAGTTCTTTCCTTTCCCCGTTGACACTGAGGCCTCTTCTTTCCTTGAGGTATCATTTTCATTTGAGGAAAACTGAAACCAACATTGACCACCTGACTAATTTTAATGAAAATGTTATGTTTTTGTAATTTTCCTTACTTCTCTTTGAAAATACCTTATTTGCAGGTACCAGCTTCACTGAGTCCAAGACTTTTCTCCCTGTAATATACTTTTTAAACTGCTTTATAAAAATATTTCCGTAGGGGATACAAAACAATGTGATGATGATATAATTTGTTTTACTCCTGTACGATTTCATAGAAACATACATAAAGCGATATTATAGCAGATTAACTTGCTTATATGAGATTAAATTCTCATTAATATATTTTTAATGTTTTATGAAAAATATCTTAATACAAAGAAGTACAATTTCCTCATCTATTTTACCACAATTGCATTTTTTGTTTTAAATCTTTTTCATTAAAATATCTTGTTTCCTAACAACAACAACAAAACTAATTCTCTTTTGTTTTTTTTTTCCCCAGAAGAAACACTTGGGTCATATTCTGTAATTGCTCTCAGAGGTATCAGGCTAGGTAATATCTTGGCAAAAAATAAAAACCAGGTCAGAAATTGGAAAATTGGAAAGTGCTAGAAGATACTCTTATTAGACTTTGAGAGAATGCAGCAAAATGTGCTTAGTACTGTAAATTTCTTTTCACAATTATCCCTTTTATTCTTTGGGATATAAAAATCACAAATTTTTAGATCCTTATATAATTTTAAAAGATGATTGAAACGCCTATAAAAAACATCTGATAATACTGCACATATATTATTTATATATCTAGATATGTTGTTGTTGTTGCTAGGTGCTGTCTACTTGGCCCCGACACATAGAGACGCCATGTATTATAGAATGGATCACCGCCTAGTCCTACACAATCCTCATGAGCCCTGCTATACTTGGGCCCATCGTTGCAGCCACTGTGTCAAGCCATCTCATCAGGGGCCTTCCCTTTTCCACTGACCATCTACTTTACCAAGCATGATATCCTTTTCCAGTGAATGGTGCCTTCTGACAACATGACCAAAGTGGGTGAGATGAAGTCTGACCATTCTCACTTCCCAGGAGCATTCCGGCTACACTTCTTCCAGAATAGACTTTTTCATTCTTCTGGCAGTCCGTGGTACTTTCAGTATTCTTCCCCAACACCACAACTCAAAAGCATCAACTCTTCTTTGGTCTTCCTTGTTCACTGTCCAGCTCTCACATGCATATGAGGCAATTGAAAACACCATGGCTTGGGTTAGGTGCACCTCAGTCTTCAAAGTGACATCTTTGCTCTTTAATACTTTAAAGAGGTCTTTTGCAGATCTGCTCAACGTAATATGTGGTCTGATTTCCCGACTGTTGCTACCATGGGTGTTGCTTGTGGATCCAAGTAAGGTGAGGTTCCTGACAACTTCAGTCTGTTTTCTGTTGTATCTGGATATAATTATATTTTAGTTACAAATCTTTTTGATCATTTGGACCATGTATTCAGGTAGTAATGAAGATTTCCAAAAGTCACATGTTCACAGTTTGTAGTGTAACTGTTAACTTCAGGTAGTCTCAGATTTATGACATATTTGAGTTATAATGAACTGGACTTATGGCCACCCTTTTTTTCTTGGTACATCTTATCATTAATAATATGCACTATATACAACGTGGGAGCTCTGGTAGCATAATGGCTAAAGCACTTGACTGCTAACCAGAAGGCTGGCAGTTCAAACCC
>NW_006921722.1:1933650-1961231 GCF_000298275.1 Orycteropus afer afer
TGGGCAATCCTACTTCTGTAGTGATACTGCCTCGGAAACCCAAGGAGGGGTCGCTATGAGTCGGGGCCGACTCGACGGCAAATAACAACAACAACAACAACCATCCAAGGATTACACTGTTGTACTTGGATCACTGTACATTTTGACTCCCAGGACTGAGACGAGGGCTGGCTTTCGCCCCCAGCTGATCTGAACTACAGAGGTAATTTTGGCTCCCACGTTAGCTCACTTTAATGTGTCTGCATGTGTTTGTACACATGTGTGTGCATGTATATGTGCATGTGATGCTGTCATCATCAACACAAGGAAGGTAAGGTGCCTCCCCATTCCATCACTGGGCCTGAAATCAACAGCTCATTACTGACACTCATGACCAAAGTGTCATTAAAATCTCTGAAAGAACAGGATGGTTCATAGGGTTTTCTAGAAACTTTCTTTGATGTTACCCCTTTCTTATTAAGTGTAAAGTGAAGTTATGAAACATCTTCTCTGGTGATATAAGTGATTCATGGTCCTCTAAGAAGATGTCTCAGTGTAAGCTTAAGTTTAATTTTACATTCAAGGTCAAACTATACCTATTTCCCCCTTTGTATACTGCCTCCACTAAGCCCTGGTCAGATGGCCATAGTGAAGCCTAAAGGAACGGAGAGAAACCTTTTTCTAAAGGAATTTGATGAAATCAGACTTTGAATTAACCCATTTAGATTACAGCACATTAGTAAAGAATACAAAGGTAGCCAACTAGCCTGGCAGCATAAGTTTCTTTGAATTATCTACTATTTAAAAAGCATACTGCCCTAACGATACTTTCCTATAAGGCTTGCACAAGCATCATTTAATTCTTTTTCTATTGTAATTCTTAGTAGTTAAAAATGAAACTATATATACACAGAAATATTGAGGAAGGCCAATGAAAAATATAAAAGAATATTTACAAAAGGAACTGATGCAAGACTAATATGAGAATATAATTACTTTCATGACCAGCCATGTCTGTAAGTTAAGTGCTTTGGAAATATTTAGGGAAAGGAACTGCATAAAGATAGACACTTTCAGCTGTCCAACTCTTGCATCTAACACCACATCAGGAAAGTCAGTAAATTAAAACAAACAAAACAACAACCCCACACGTAAGCAAATGCTCAGGACAATGGCAAGCCTGTGACCCTGGAGGGCTAGTGCCATGTTTGGCTGCCTGGCTACAGACCTCAGCCCTGTGCACATGGGTGAAATATCAGAGCCTGGGATTCCAAATTTGTCAGCACGGTTTCCAGTGGCCACTTCCAGCACCCCGTCTGTGTGCCACAGTCTAACATTGCAAGGGTGTTATCACTGACCTTGATGCTGTCCTCCTCAACCCTACTGGCCATGGTCTTCTCATCTCCACTCTAGTAATTCAGTTAATTGCCCTAATGAAGGGAAGCAGGTGCACAAGTCCCCCCTAAAGCAAAGGTAACCCTAATGCCGCATGCATTTCTCTTTAGAACACAGTTCACGGATTTTCCACTATGTATGCACCAAATTGTAGTTATTTGTGGTATTATATAAAACTAATCTATATTCTTGTACATTTCAGGTAAGTGGCTGCTAATCAAAAACCATGAGCCGTTCTGTAGGAGAAAGATGAGGCAGTCTGCTGTGAATATTGACAGCCTTGAAGACCTTGTGGGGCAGTTCCACTCTGTCCTCTAGGGGTGCTGTGAGTCGGAATGGACTCCACGGCAGTGGGTGTGGGTTGGGCTCTGCTTCTGTAAAGGCTAACAACCTTGGAAATCCTATGGGGCAGTTGTACTCTGTCCTCTAGGGGCGCTGTGAGTTGGAGTCAGCTTGATGGCAAAGGGTTTGGTACATTCCGGAAGGTAACCGGGAAAAGTTGTTCACAAGCATTCAACAGTAGACAAGTAGTTATTTTGTGATAAAATGTTCTCTATGTATTATTTTTCTCAGACAATCAAGAACTAATTTTATGCTCAAATTTCAAGTAAAGTGCTGCATTAAATGATTATAATCTGACAACATGGAATTTCTACTGTTAGTACTTCCCACTTGAAGCTATGATAATAGCTAAATTCTTTCATACTCATTTTCAGTTTCAAAAGTTGTTGTTAGGTGCCATTGAGTCATTTCCGACTCATAGCGACCCCATGCACAGCAGAACGAAACACTGCCCAATCCCGTGCCAGCTTCATGATCCCTACTATACTTGAGCCCATCATCGCAGCCACTGTGTCAATCCATCTCGTTAAAGGCCTTCCCCTCTTTCGTCGACCCTCCACCCTAACAAGAATGACATCCTTCTCCAGGGAATGGTCCCTTCTTACAACATGACCAAAATGTTGTTGTTGTTGTTATGTGCCGTCGAGTCGGCCCCAACTCATAGCGACCCCTCCTTGGGTTTCCGAGGCAGTATCACTACGGAAGTAGGATTGCCCAACCTTCCTTCCGAGGAGTGGCTGGTGGGTCAAAATAGGTGAGATGAAGTCTGGCCATTCTTGCTTCCAAAGAGCATCTCAGCTGCACTTCCTCCAGGACAGATCTGTTAGTTCTTTCAGCAGTCCACGGTACTTTCAGCATTCTTCACCAGCACCACAACTCAAAAGCATCAACTCTTCTTTGGTCTTCCTTATTCATTGTCCAGCTCTCACATGCATAAGAGGAGATTGGAAATATCATGGCTTGTGTCAGGTGCACCTTAGTCCTCAAGGAGACATCCTTGCTCCTCAGCACTTGAAACAGTTCCTTCGTGGTTGACCTTCCCAATGCTACACGTCGTCTAATGTCCTGACTACTGCTTCCATTGGCATCGATTGTAGAAACAAGCAACGTGAATTCTTTGACAACCTCAATCTTCTCTCCATTTATTGTGATGCTGCTCATTGGTCCAGTTGGTAAGATTTTTGTTTTCTTTATATGGAGACATAATCCATACTGCAGACTGTATTCTTCAACCTTCATCAGTAAGTACCTCAAGTCATCCTCAGTTTCAGTAAGCAAAGTTCTATCATCTGTGTATCTCAGGTTGTTAATGATTCTTCCTCCAATCCTGATGTCACGTTTTTCCTCATATAGTCCAGCTTCTCGGATTATTTGCTCAGCATATAGATTGAATAAGTGTGGAGAAAGGATACAACCCTGACGCACTCCCTTTTTGATGTCTCCTTGTTCCGTTCGAACGACAGCCTCCTGGTCAAGGTACATGTTCCTCATGAGTACAATCAAGTGTTTGGGAATTCCCATTCTTCTCAATGTTATCCATAATTTGTCAAGTTTCAAAAGTAGGATAATGTTAATAGTGGCTATTGGTTATGTGGTGCTTACCATGTGCTGGGCATGTGACAGATGTGAACACTGGTTCTCTCTGCCATCCTGCATGACAAGTCTGACTCTCCTCATGCTACAGATGAGGAAACTGAGGCTGAGACACTATATCAGATGTTATAGTGCCAAGCTGACAAGTGCAGGGCTGGGAAATTTATTATTTTTAAAATAAAAATATCCCTGTAGTTATAGCAACAAAACCATTTTCTGTCGGCCCAGCTTACATCTATCAATACACCTACAAGGCTAAACTATGCTGGCTTAGTCTGTGATCCTTGTAATGTGCTCTGGTCAGAGATGTTGTTAGTACCCAATTTCAACGATGCCTGCATCACGCGGTTTCTTCTGCACACACTACAACTGTGCACTGTTGTCTTCATTGCTCCTGGTGTATTTATTGTCATTGATTTTGTCAAATTTTCTGGGGTTTAACTACAATATTGTGGTAAGTAGTATTTGTGAACCTAAATCAATAACTTTTTTTTTGAGAACAAAGTAGTAATTAAAGGAAAGGATAAAAATAATAAAAAAGCTCCCACTCAGTTACTAATAATGTTGTAACAGATAATGCTATAATTCAATATAGAAAGATTTGATAAAATAATTTTGTTAGTATTCATAAAATCCAAGATATATTACATTTAAGAAATTTACAACTATACCATACATCATTCTATGATTAAAACTGATAATAAACATGACTAAGGATATGTACAGTCTGGTATGGGAGGAGGTCCATGGAGTAGGTGACACCGAGTTACTGCACTGGGTGACACCAACCTAGTGATGGCACTGAGAGGATGTGGACCAAGGGCAATCATGGCTGATGTCAGATGGATCCTGGCTGAAAGCAAAGAATAACAGAAAGGTGTTTACCTGTGTTTATTTACTATGCAAAGGCATCTGACTGTGTGGGTTGTAACAAATTATGGATAACATTGAAAAGAATGGGAATTCCAGAACACTAACTTGTGTTCATGAGGAACATGCACATAGACCATGAGGCTGTCATTTGAACAAAACAAGGGGATACTGTATGGTTTAAAATCAGGAAAGGTGTGCATCAAGGTTGTATCCTTTCACCATATTTGTTCAATTTGTTTGCTGAGCAAATAATCTGAGAAGCTGGTCTATATGAAGAGGAACAGAGCATCAGGATTGGAGGAAGACTCATTAACAAACTGCAAGATGCATATGACACAATCTTGCTTACTCAAAGTGAAGAAAACTTGAAGCATTTATCAATGAAGATCAAAGACTACAGCCTTTAGCACGATTACACCTCAGCAGAAAGGAAACAAAAATCCTCACAATTGGATCAAAAAGCAACATCATGATAAATGGAGAAAATATTGACGCTGTCAAGGATTTCATTTTACTGTACTTGGATCCACAATCAATGCCCATCAAAACAGCAGTCAAGAAATCAGACCATGAACTACATTGGGCAAGGCTCCTGCAAAAGAACTCTTTGAAGCATTAAGGAGCAAAGATGCCACCTTGAAGATTAAGGTGTCCCTGACCCAAGCCATGGTATTTTCAGTTGCTTCATATGCATCTGAGAGCTGGACAATGAATAAGGAAAACAAAGAAGAATTGATGTCTTCGAATTACAGTGTTGGCAAAGAACACTGAATATACCATGGACTGCCAGAAGGATGAACAAATCTGCCTTGGAAGAAGTACAGCCAGCATGTTCCTTACAAGTGAGGATGGTGAGATTTCCCCTCTCATACTTTGGTCATGTCATCAGGAGGGACCAGTCCCTGGAGAAGGACATCATGCTTGGTAAAGTAAAGGGTCAACAAAAAAGAGAAAGACCCTCAATAAGATTGATTGACACAGTGGCTGCAACAATGGGCTCAAACATAGCAAAGATTCGGAGTGGGGCTCAGGACCTAGGAGTGTTTCGTTCTGTTGTGCATGGAGTTATTTTGACCTGAAGCTGAATTGATGGCACCTAACAACAACAATGTGAGTCCAAAATGGACTTGTTGACACCCAACAACATTGCCCACGAAAGAGTTGCTTTTAGTTTGACAGTCCCATCAGCCAATCAAGACTATACTGTTTTAATAGGTAGATGTGAAGTATCAATATTCTCACTTTTTCTTGGAAAGATGATAGGATTAGATGGACTTTAAAGCACTACATTAAATACACATTTAAAGTTACTTGCTTGTAAAGAGTTTTCCCTCAAAGAAGCATTTCTTCTTCTTCTTCTTCTTTTTTTCCCCCAGGAAAGTGTTATGGAATTCAATGAGCAACACATTTGATTGCAGAATACCAAGGCTCGCGTTAACAGCTTAGAGTTGTGGAATTTAGCATGATCACATGAGTTATTCAGAAAATCATACTAGTTATTTTTTGAGAATCAGCCATTTTCTGTTGCAGAAGTTATAACCGCGTTACTGGTGCTAAAACCTAATGGCCAACTATTGACAGAGTTAAAGTTTTTAATACTTTAAAGGTGGTTCATATTACTAGTATGTTCTCTTAAGAACATTTGTATAAGTCTGCTCTTGTTGTTGCTGTTGTTATGTGCCATCGAGTTGGACCTGACTCATAGCGACCTCTCCTTGGGTTTATGAGGTGGTATCACTATGGAAGTAGATTGCCCAACCTTCCTTCTGAGGAGTGGCTGGTGGGTTTGAACCACCAGCCTTCTGGTAAGCAGTCAAGTGCCTTAGGCACTACACTACCAGAGCTCTTAGAACCTGCAATTTTGTCTTTCTTTTTTCTTTGGCTTTAACAAGGAATAATTTATTTTCTCACCATTTAGGAGGCTAGAAGTTCAACTTCAAGGTGACAGCTCTAGGGGAAGGCTTTCTCGCACTCTGTCTGCTGTGGACGAAGGTCTCATCTTTATTTTTCCCTCTCTGACATTCTACAGGATACCATTTTATTACCACCCATGTTATTTTGTGTCGTAAGCATAAATGTCCTGCTTTATGTATCAATAATAAACTATGCACTATTTTCCTGAAAACAGCAATACACACGGATAGTTCCTGACAATAAATATTTATGGATGACTCACATCAGCTTTATCATCCATACCAACTGTAACAGATGTGAGTTCAGCCTTCAGTCTGAAGGATTTTGTAAAGCACTGAATAATGAACTCCCATCCATTCCAAAGACACGGACTATAAAGTCGCATGAATTGTCAGTAAATAGTTATTCTGGTGAAATATGGTGTTCACCTTCTCCACTTCCATAGAAACACACCAAGTTCCAAAATATGCATAATTTTATGGATGGAAGAGTAATTTTATAGATGGAAGAATAATTTTTGAACATGATTGACATGACAGAACCATGTCACGTGGCACTTTTCCTTCCAATTCAGGAAGGAAGTCAACACAAGGAGCCATCTGTGCTATGACGTGCAGGGGTGTGGGGTCAGCCAACCCAAGACGCATTGTAGCTCTGACAATCAACTGGAACTAGCGAACGGTCCTACTGTGGTCAGTGCTCTTTGCTGGTGCAGTCCTTTGCTTACAACAAGTGCATCATGGCACCTAGAGTGTAACCATTTACGGCTCAGCCCATGGGTCTCCTTGGCACCATCTTGCTCTCTAGGATGGGTCATCTTCTTCATTGCTTCACTAGCAGGTGTCTCCATAGCAACTGTAGCTCTTTTTGCCATGCCAGAGAGCAGTGATCCATTAAAGACTTGCTCTCTCTTCTGTTAGGGGTCAGGATTGGACTGAGAGCTGAGGAGCTGGGGTGAGAGAAGACCCAGTCCCTGGCCTTGTGGGGACTGCATTCATGGGAATGAGGGCTGTACCATATTGTGCTATAAGGTGCTGCGGAGTCAGTTCTGACTCATAGTGACCCTACGTATAACAGAACGAAAGGCTGCCTGGTACCGTGCTATCGCCACAATAGTAGGCATGTTTGAGCCCACTGTGCTCAAGACATCAATTACAGCATTGAACACAGGAGACATAAGCTGGGGCAGAGCACTAAGGAGGCGCCCCTGCCTGATGGTAGTGTTGAGAGGTTAAGAGGGATGGAAAGTTTTCCAGGCAGAGAGAAGAGTTTGCACAAAAGCCTGGGTGGGAGAAAGTTAGGCCTCTTCAGAAACCAAGATGTATCAGGTAGAGTTGGAGGAGAGAGGAAGGCGTGGGGAAGAGGGTGGCGATAACTTGAGATGAGGCTGGAGAAGTCAGCAGCCTCACGTGATGCTGGACCTTGAGGGCCACATGAAAGACACTCATCTTTATTCTAAAGGTAACATTGGAGGCCAAGGGAATTTTGGAATGGGAAATAACATAATTGTATATTTTGGCTACTGTCTGGACAGTATTTAAGGGGACATAGATCAGATGGCTACTGCCTTGTCTAAGTGAGCAGTGATGACAGAACTTGGTCTAGGCTGATAGAGAGAGAGAAAAAAAGACAAAAGGATGAATGTGAGGGATAGTTTGGAACAGGAGAAAAAGATAAAACTTGGCATTAAATATGATATGTAGAGTGGGAGAGGGCGTCTTCAGGTTACTGGCTTGTACATGTGGGGAGATGGCAATAGCACTGGCTTGATTAGGAAGCTGTGAGGGGACAACATTTCGAGGTGGAGGGGAGAGCATGTGTTGGCCTTTGGGCACGTGAAGCTTGAGTTCCCCTGAGGGACACAAGGAGGCAATCGGCTCTGTGCTCCTGGAACTCAGATGCCATCGTGAGCCACTGGGAACACGTGTATGGTGTCTTCACATTCAAATACTGTTTTGTTTCTGATTTTTAAATATCTAAAATGAGATAGGGATTAATTTGTTAAACACACTAAGAACCTTAATGAGCAATCTTCTAACCACTATTTGTATCTGCTGGTTCTGAATTCAGGGCTCCTTCTGCCAGACCAAAGAACTCTGGGTGGTGCAGTGGTTAAAACATTTGGCTGCTAACCAAAAGGTCGGCAGTTCAAACCCACCAGCTGCTCCATGGGAGAAGGATGAGGCAGTCTGCTTCCATAAACATTTAAAGTCTTGGAAACTCTCTGGGGCAGTTCTATTTTGTCCTATGGGGTCACTACGAGTCAGAATCGACTCATGGCAGTCTTTTGTTTTGTTTCTGACAGACTAGTGTTCTTCATCATGGGTGTAGAAGAAATTCCTGCCCATAAACTCTGTGTGGATACAAGATAGTTAACACAGGCTGGGAGGGAGAAAAACCAGTATGGTTGTGGGCCACTACAGTCTCACTGAACCTTAACTTGCTTGTATTTATTATGGCAAGAATCAAACGATGCACTGCATCTTTAAAGTTGTAAAAAGCAAAGATGTCAATTTGATGACTAAGGTGCTCCTGACCCAAGCCATGGTCTTTTCAATCACCTCATCTGCATCCAAAAGCTGAATGATGAAAACGGAAGACAGAAGAAGAACTGATCTACTCAAATCGTGGTGTTGATGCATCCAAAAGCTTAACGATGAAAACGGAAGACAGAAGAAGAACTGATCTACTCAAATCGTGGTGTTGATGAAGCGTATTGACTATCCATACCAGGTACTGCTCGAGGCGTGAACAAATCTATCATAGAAGAAATACACACAGAATGCTCCTTAGAAGCAAGGGTGGTGAGACTTCGATGCACTTATTTTGGATAAGTCATCCAGAAGGACCAGTTGCTGGAAGAGAACTTGATGGTTGGTGAGTAGAGGGTCAGTGAGAACAAGGGACATCCTCAATGAGATAAACTAACACAGCTGCCAAAGTGATGGACTCCAGCATACCGACAGTCATGAAGATGGCACCCAACTGGACCAGATTTCATTCTTTATACATAAGATCGCCACGAGTCAGACCTGACTTGACGGCAAGTAAGACAACAACAACGATGATAAAGGTCATTTACTGTTTCATAATCTTATAATTGAAGCATTGCAACCATGCAAATAAAAAACTTTAAAATGAACGATTCACACGTCCTTCCTCTCCTCCACTCCTGGTAACCTTCAAAGAACATTTCTTTCTCTGCGAGAAAACTTTTCTTGACTTTTCATAGTGGTCCCATACAATATTTGTCCTTTTGTGATTGACTAATTTCACTCAGCATAATGTCCACGTCATGAGGCCTTTCAGAGATTCATCATTATTCTTTAACTTTATGTAATATTCCACTGTGTATGTACCACTGTGTATGTACCGTAGTTTATTTATCCAGTCATCTGTTGATGGACACTTAGGTTGTTTCCCTCTTTTTGCTATTGTGAATAATGCTGTGATGAACTTGGGTGTTCATGTCACACCTCTTATTTCTCCAGGATATATACCTAGTAATGGGATTGAGGATCACATTGTATTTCTCTTTCCAAAATTTTAAAGAAACACCATACCATTGTCCACAATGGTTGTACCATTTCATAGTTTCACCAGCAGTGCATGAGGGTTCCAGACTCCTCACACTCACCAGCACTTGTTTTTTTTATTTTTTTTAACTTTGCTATTAATACTCGTGTGGTAAGGTTATGTGTCAACTTGGCTGGGCCTGGTTGAGTGGCTGGGCAGCTGGAGGTAGCTATTGCCTATGATGAGACTGTGATCAGCTCCATGGTGGGATCTACTGAGACCAGCTGAACACTTGCTGTAGGAATGTGGTCTGCTTTCAGGATATAAGCAGCAGCTTTGAGGAAGGTTTCCAGCTTTTTGGCACGCTTGAACTCTGCATGTAGCCAAGTCGTTGTTCAACAGCCTGCCATGCTCTGCTGATCTTGGGACTTCTTCTGGACTTGAATCAGGGGCCTGCTATGTTGTTTGGTCCTATTGAGACTATGCCTTTTTACTTGTTGACCCTGTGTTTGTCAGCCTCAGCAGCCCGCCGCTGCCTGAGAGAACAGATGCCTCCAGCCTCAGTGGCCGGAAGCAGGAGGCAGAGCTGAAGCCCAAGGTCGAAGGGCTTTCATCCAACTCCTAGAGCCCGGCACTTTGAACTCAGACTTCTAGCCTCCAAAACTGTACGAGAATAAACTCCTGTTTGTCCAAGCCATCCCATCTGTGGTATATTTCTGTCAGAGTGGCGCTAGGTAACCAGAACAGCTAGGATGAGATAATATCTCATTGGTGTTTTGATTTGCTTCTCTCTAGTGGTTAATGATTGTGAGCATTTCTTCATGTGTTATCAGCCGCCTAAATGTCTTCTTCTGTGAAGTTTCTGCTCATGTTCTCTGCCCATTTTTTAATTGGATTGTTTGTCTTTTTGTTATTGATGTGTCAAAGTCTTCTATAAATTTTAGGGATTATTTCCTTGCTGATATGTTGTTGCCAAAAATTTCCCCGAGTTAGTAGGTTCTCTTTTGATTCTTTTTGTGAAGCTTTTCGATGTGCACAAATGTTCAATTTTTAGGCGGTTCCCCCAAGAAGGAGAACTTATGTTTTTTTAGTCATCTGGTTTGTCTTCTGCTGTTTGTGTGGTTTTAGTTATGTTTGATAGTGTATTTATGCCATGTATTAGGGCCTCTAAGTTCACCCCTATTTTTTCTTTGATGATCTTTATAGTTTTAGGTTTTACATTTAGATCTTTGCTCTGTCTGGAATTGGTTTTTGCATATGGTGAGAGATATGGAAAAGGTCAAGAAAAACTTTACTCACAGAAAGAGACATTCTTTGAAGATTATGGGGGGTGGGAGGGGAAGGGAAGGTAAATCACTAACTAGAAGGTAGACACATATTAACTTGGATGAAGGGAAAGGCAATACAATCAAGGGGGTAGGTCAGCATGAAAAGATCACGGCAAAGGAAGCCACTGGAGGAACCCAAGAGTTAAGGGCAACAAAGGTGGCCTTTCCATACCCAATCCTGGAATAATAGCAATACAATAATACACAAGTTTACACAGACGGACACTCAAGCTGAACGGGGGTGAGGAGGCAATGGCCTACTCCCACAACTACATACATACATATGTGTGTGTGTGTGTGTGTGTGTGTTTGACAGAGGCTACTTCTACAATATGTGTTTGTATATGTCCCGCAAGTATATCCATGAATATAGTAGAGCATATGGAAGTGAAGTTACAAAAGCTTCTTAGCCATAATCAAACATCCTGAAGGAATGAGCTGCTGGGCCTGGAGGCTCACAACCATAGTCAGGGAGGGGGGCGGACACCAAGTCAGCCGACATAACATAGCCCATAAAAACAATGTTCTACATCTTATTTCAGTGCATAGAAACTGGGGTCTTAAAAGTTTGTGAACGGCCACCTAAGGTGCAACTATTGGTGTCTCCCCACAAGGAGCAAACAAGAGTGAAGAAAATCAAAGACACAAAGAAACAATGAGTCCAAAGGACTAGTAGACCATGTGAACCCCAGCCTCCACCACAGCCTCCACCACCCTGAGACCCAGAGAACTAGATGGTGCCCAGCTACAACCGCTGACTGCTCTGAAAGGAATCATACTAAGAGGTCCTTTATAGAGTGGGAGAGGTGGAACAAAATGCAACATAAAAAAAAAAAAGGCTAGGCCTACTGGTCTGACAGAGACTGGTAGAACCCCGAGATTATAGCCCTTAGACACACACACACTTCAAGCTGGAAAGCGAACTCACGCCCATGGGTCAGCTTTCAACCAACTGATAGATGGGCCTATGAGGTGAACGATAACTCCAGGGAGGGGCACGCTCGTTGGAACAAACAACCACAGGAGATTAAAGGGGCAGCATTTGCCCAGGAAAAATCCTCAGGAGGCAGGAAAGGCCAGGAAGGAACAATGAAGGGAAATGGTATACACAAGTGGAAGTGGGAAGAGTGTTGATACGTTATGCGGACTGCAATCAATGTCACAAAATGTGTATGAATCGGTGAATGAAAACCAATTTGCTCTGTAAACTTTCAGCCAAATCACAATAAAAAGTTAAAAAGAAGAAAGAACCGATGTCTTGAACCTGCCCACACTTTCATAAATAGGCTTCTCTTATTCAAGAAATTTTAAAATGAGTCTGTTTAAAATTTCTATTTAAATTTCTTTTTGTCCAATACTTATCTTTTTACCTATAATACTGTATCTGTCTGTGTTACCTAATATGAAAAATACAGTCCTAATCAAAACACTTATCCATTCTTGAGTCATTTTTTTGGCCATGATTTCCACTCCTTTTGGATATGTGGTCGCTAGCTGAAGAGCAGGAGACCTGACTCCTTCCTCACCATCCCCACACCTGGCATCTAGCTCTTCCTGTAAATCCTGACGCTTTCTGCAGGCTTGACTGGAGAGCTCAGGCCCCGAGACGCACAGCCACCACCAGAGTCTTGAGCCCTTACTCATAACGTCATGGATGTTTGTCTACGTTAGCTCTGCACGCATTCGTAAACTGGGTGTGAAGAAAGCACTGAAGAAATAGCCTTCCAGTTAATCGAGAAGTTGATGTTAAGTTTCTTTGATGAAATGCCACACAACAACGTGCAGAACATGCTCAAAAATAGTTTGAATGCACATGTGCAGCAAGGTATAGAATATCAAGAATTCCTAACAAAAAGCATTTCATCCCTTGCGTTCCAGCATCACTTGATGATAATCGCCAGAACTTTCCACATGATTTGCACACGCGTCAGGCCACTTGCAGCCGTGGCACTTGGAAGACCAGCCGGTGGAAAGGCCCAAGGAGGGAGCAGTTGGTGCTGAGAGTTTGCAGAAAGAACTTTCTGTTTGCAGCTCCTTTTTATTTCTAAATGGAAGTGAACAACTATGCAGTTGGGGGGTCTGACTTAAGCTAAACTGAAGACTATTACGGCAAACTTCCCTTTATAGAAAGATGAAGGGAATCAGCATTTTTGTGAAAGGTAAATGACAGGCACAGCAGGTAGCATCTTAGTCCCTTTTTGACCAGGGACTTTGTTTACAGAGTTCAACCTTTTGGCTCTAACACAAGTTTCACCTGATGATTATTTAGAGGGACAGAAAAATGTATTTTTCTTAAGTAGTGCAGCCCTGTGTGTATACTTTAGTGTAAGTTACCGCAGTTAAAGCATTAGGCTGCTAACAAAAAGGCTTGTGGTTCAAACCCACCAGCTGCTCTGTGGGAGAAAGATGAGGCAGTCTGCTTCTGTGAAGATTGACAGCCTTGGAGACCCTGTGGGGCAGTTCTACTCTGTCCTCTAGGGTCACTATCAGTCAGAATCAACTCTATGGCAGATTTTTAAACAAATCCTTAGTGCCTGTGGTTTAAATGCCTTGATGTTAACAGACTGCCTTATTCATTGGGAAAAAGAAACACAATTGCACTTTTTTTCCCCAAGTGATCCAAGGAAGAATTTTTTTAAAAGGAGAAAAAAATAAAAAAAGCACCAGGATATTCAAATTATTATTTGTATGCCTAAAGATTTAATTTAACATTTTTAAACGTTCTTGAAAAACCTGATCTGCTTCTTACGGGTATCTGATCTCATTTTGAACACTTAAGAGATTTTTCTTTAGCAAGAAAGGAAAGAACGCTGTCGTTACATTGCTCGAAGTTCCCTGAATTCGGAGGCCCTGCTAACACTGGGCTGGCTCACCTCCTTGCCTTGCTGTGACGTTCCTAGATCAAAAGTCAGCTCAGTGTAGCCTGACTCACACAGCCTACTTCAGTTACAAAGTATTATTCTATGAATGCAATATTTTACTGCAGGTCAGTAATTACTGGATATAAGCTGCTTGAATTTTATCTTCAAAATGATAAATTCGAAGATTCACTTGCTAGAGAGCTTGTGATCAATCTCTACTTCCGAATTTAGGTGAAATGAAATGCACCCTATCTAGAGTCTATGCAGCAAAACAATGACAGAGTACACCTTGATTTTCAGCTGTTTTTCTCTTTAGCCCTTGTGTGAAACTTTCCTGTTGTCCCCTTACCTTCCAACCTATTTTACGTAACGCTGCAAGCTGAGACATTCTGAAGTGTAGCTGTAACCCTGTCAACAGCTCTCACTCCCTGTCCCACCCCATCCAGAACCTCTGGTGTCTGGAGTCACATCTTCAGCTAGGGCCTCCAGGGCTTCCCTCATCACAAGGATCCAAAGCCACTCACTCCTCCAGTTGTTCTTCCTACTATTGCCTCATTATCAAGGTCCCTGGGTGGCACCGAGGGTTCACTCTAAGCCACTGACCTAAAGGCTGGTGGTTCAAACCCACCCAGTGGCGCTAGGAAAAAATGGCCTGGTGATCTAAGTCTGTAAAAGATTACCATCAAGAAAACCTTATGGAAAGTTCTACTTTGTAACACAAGGGCTTGCCATGAGGCAGAACTGACTTGCTGGCAGCAGGGTTGGTTGGATTTCCCTCCCCACCACTCAATTAGCAGAGTCGAGTGGACCCAGTGCTGTTCTGTGCCCAAGACTTTTGTGGGCACTGGTCTCTGCACCTGGAGCATCCTACCCCATCTCCAGACGTGCCAACCTTCCGCATCCTCCCCATCTCAGTTCAAATCATACCACTCCCGTGGCCCCCTGACTGGGAGAAGCTCCTCTTTCTTTTCCACTCCCTCGGGGGTAATTCTAACTCCACTTCTCAGGATGTCATTTCTTGTTTCAAGTTGTGGTTACACATGTGCTACATGGTGTCTTCTCACTTAGAGTGGAAGCTTCTTGAAGGACAAGTTCATGTCATACTTATCTTTGTCTCTGCACCGTCACCCAGTACAGGGCCGCCATGCAGGCATGTGGGTGGGCTGTGCACAGGACGCCCCCATAAACTCGAGGTGCAGTGTGGTCAGACACACACACACATGGACAAGCTCAGAAACCTGGAAGGACTGCTGAGAAGCAGATGACATCAGCACAGAAGCCTATGCCCCGGAAATACAGCAGGGGCCACCTGCAGGGCATGAAGAGTGAGGTGGGCCTGTGGGGCTGCAACACAGGAAGTTACAGCCAAAGTGCATTTGTGGAGGTTACAGAGTCACCTCCTACAGGGACAAACCTCTCAGGTCTGGAGGACAGGGTGCAGACTGAGCAGGAGTTGGGCACAGTGGACGCACAGGGAGACTCATGAGAAGCCACTGGCCTCGCAGGGGCAGGTCTCACAAACACCTCACAGCACACTCCAGAGATGCTGATATGGGTGAGCCGGCCAGGGGCAGACTCTCTCCTAGACCAATGGGTCAAGTGAATGAATCAGAGAAAAACCTCCTTCCCAGACGGTCCAGTCAAGTAGGAATAATCTCCTTGTGGAGGGGGCCATCCTTCTCACCCAGGAAGCTCCTCCAATTGGCTGGAAAATCCAACTCATTTCAAAGAGAGTAATTTCAAATGGGATTAGTTCCCTGGGTGGTGCACATGGGTAAGTACTTGACTACGATCTCAAAGATTGGCGGTTCACACCCACCCAGGGGACCCTCAGAAGACATGCCTGCTGTTTGGCTTCTCAATGGTCACAGCCTATGGAGCACGCGTGGGGTCACCATGAGTTGGAATTGCGTGCCGTGTGTCTTGCAGTTACCTGTACCTTCAGAGTTATTAAACGTACTAAAGGAAGAATATTCACACACACTCACACAGAATGGGCAAGCACAGTGAAGCTTCGGGTTGAATATTAACACGTAATTAACTAGTACAAACTACTGAATTAATCTAAATGTAATGAAGCAATTACCAGTATGAAGTGAGCCTTGAGAGCAAACAAAGATCTCAGCGAACAGGGAACAGGACAAGCAGACGAATGAAAAGTGAGCTGGCAGAACTCAGGAAAGGAGTAACAGGAAAAAAAAGTATAGAAATGAAGATGGAATTGGATGAGACACACGGAGAATAGCACTAAGGAAAACAAAGAAGAGATGCAGATAACAAAATGAGAAACAGCAAGCAAAATCCAATTGGATTTTTGAGATGGTTAGAGAGGAAGTGAGAGATACACAAGAAAAAATAATAAAAACAAATTAAAAAAAGCATAAGAAGAATCTCCGAAGGTGGAAAATACACTGTAACAGAACAAACATGAAATGATTTCATCCAAGAAGGCATTCTTGCAATAAATCTTGGACTTATATATTGGAAGGTCACACCATGGGTTGAGGGAAACTGCCCCAGAATGCTCAACACCAGTAAGAAGGACAGAAGGATGAAGAGTTGGTCT
This sequence comes from Orycteropus afer afer, assembly GCF_000298275.1. Lineage (NCBI taxonomy): Eukaryota > Metazoa > Chordata > Mammalia > Tubulidentata > Orycteropodidae > Orycteropus > Orycteropus afer. The sequence goes on from NW_006921722.1 coordinate 1,950,018, forward strand.
ATAACTTATTGTCCAGACAACCTGGGGTGTCTGGAGAGAAAGAAAGAAAAAGAGAAAGAAATGACCAGATCAAATCCCCTTGTAAACATGCCTTTGGACCTCCTGATAGTACAGCCGGCCCTCTACTATCTGTGGGTTCCACACCTGCAGATTATAGGAACCTCAACTCAAGGGGTGGGGGGAGACAATTATGTGACCAAAGCAATCCCTCAAAGGCTAAGACGGTGGTAAGATGCTATTTACATGTCACTTATATTGTACTAGGTATTATAAGTAACCAAAAGACGATTGAAAGTTTACAGGAGAATGTGTGTAGGTTAAATGCAAATACTACGCCATTTATACAAGGGACTTGGTTGTTGGTGGGCTTTGGGATCCGTGGCATCCTGGAACCAGTCCCCCATGGCTACTCAGGGATGACTGTATTAGTGGAGGAAAGATGATGGAGCAAACTGCCAGTGTGCACTATTATTTACTGCAGTAGAAGGTGGAGACGTCTCATGACTGAGAGTGACCTGCTGCTTGTCACTTGGAGACCTCGGAGGTTACGTCTGGAACACAGTGTATCTTCAGTGGCAGGAAGGCCTTTGGGAGCCACATGGATGGCTGACTTCATGCCTGCCCTGTGCCTTGCAGTTATGTGTATCCTTGGAATTATTAATAGAGGGGCAAGATTTCTGATTCCCGTGAGTCTGATTGGATCATTTGGTCCTTTGGATCATCTCCCTAAGACCTACCCTAAGTTATTGGGTTCTAACTATACTTATGAAAGAACTGGGTAGCCAGACCAAAAGATCAAGTTGCTTCTAAGGGGGAAAACTCAGGGTGGTCTCAGAACCCTTCACAGCCATGACTAGAGGTCAAGAGAGCAAAGCCTATAGGAACCAAAGGATATAAACTGTGTCAGGGATTTTAGGTCCAGTCAAGCTGGACTTCAAATAAGAAGGATAAAAACAAACAGTTTTAGGAAGTGTAACATTCAGGGAATATTATTTTTCTCCTTTATGAGGGAACTAGTGGGAGGCAGCTGTTAGTCAACTCATAGATGACAAAAGGCTCAGTGCCAGGGAGTAGCTGACTGCCTTTAACCTTAGAACTAAGACATAAACCATGTGGAGATCAGGGTGACAGACCTGTGTTAATGCTCTGGCAATGTAGAAATGACTCAACTAATGAAAAGGAGAAACGGGGAGCACAGAAGGGAAACAGAGTCATTTCACTGAATGCTTCATTTGCAGTATTGTTTGTCAACTGCCTGTGAATCTGCTCTGCTCATGGCAACCCCATGTGTACAGAGCAGGACTGAGCTGCACAGGTCTTCTTGGCTGTAATTTTACAGAAGCAGTTCTTCTGTGGAGCCGCTCAGTGGGTTTGAACTGCCAACCTTGAGGTTAGCAGATTAAGTGTAAACTACTTGTGGTACCTAGGCTCCTTTCCAGTGGGAGTCAAAGAACAACATTTAAACCTGATATATCAAATCATAGAAACATAAGTATATTTAGCAGAAACGGAGAAACGCCACGCAACTTGTTTTATTAAAACAAATTTTAAATCAAGGAGGAAATACAATTCAAAATTATAAAGTAAACAGAAAACAATATAATAAAAACATTACGTATCAGAAGCTGTGAGGTGCCACTGAAATGTTCAGGGAAAAATGTACTACCTTATATTGATGAGAAAGATATAATAAGAAATTTAATGTAAAAAGTTAGAAAAGAAGCAACAAAATAAGCTGAAGAAAATCAGAAGAAAAAATTATTTTTAGAAAATTAGGTGAAACTTTACACAGCAAATTAGGTTCCCATTTAACAATTTTTATATAACTTGTTCCATGGCATTGGTTACCTTCTTCACAGTGTGTCAACACTCTTCGTATTTCTGTTCTTTTTGTTCTGTTTTCCTTAATCTAGCTTCCCAGCCTGTCCTTAGTTCTCATCATTGTTCAGGGTAAATGTGGACTTTTTGGTCTCATCTAGTTAATTATTTAAGGGGGCACAGTATGCATCCATTAAAATGTTTGCCTTATAAGCCAATCTATTGTTTCGATGAAAGGCGACCAGTAGGAGTGGCTTCAGTTCCAAGTTCAAAGGGTACCTCCAATACTTTCAGAGAATCCTCTAGTCTTTATCGGGTCAAGCAAGTCTAGGCTTCTTCAGGAATTTGAGTTTTGTTCTATATTTTTCTCCCCTTCTATCCAGGACCTTGTATTGTGTCCCTGGTCAGAACAACCAGTAGCCAGACAGAAGAGATTTTTTAAAATAACAGCTGAAATTAGTCAAGTAGAAAACCAAAACAACAGAACTACAAAATAAATTCAAAAGATGGTATTTTTGGAAGAGAAAACCAAAAAAAAAAACATACACAAACCAGTAGCTAATCTAATCAAGAAAACTGGGGAAAGTGCAAGGAAAAAATGATAAGGGAGAGGGAGAATGAGAAAACAAGAAAGTAAAAGAAACATAGAACATTACTTTGTTTAACTTTATACAAAAATTGAAAGTCAGATAAATTGAAAATTATTCCTAGAAAAATCTGATTTTTCAAAACTGATTCCAGAGGAAGTAGAAAAGCTAAACAAACTGATTTGTATGGGAGAAATGTAGAAGGCTGTCAGAGAGCTATTCTCCTCCAACCATGAAACAAAACAAAACAAAAAACATTCACAAAAAGCCAAAACCAAATGAACAAAAACCATCACTAGGCTCGGACAGGAGAATGCTACAAAACCAGCGCCCTTTTTTTCCAGAGTATCACTCCCCATAATACACACACATCTGGAAAACTGAAAGAATCAAATGAATGAGCATAAGAATTAGGTAAGGTTGTTATGTACCATGGAGTCGGACCTGGGTTTCCAAGGTGGTATCTCTATGGAAGTAGCTTGCCCAACCTTCCTTCCAAGGAGTGGCTGGTGGGTATGAACCACCAGCCTTCTGGTTAGCAGTCAGATACCTTAGGCACTATGCTACCCAAGCTCCGTCATTAGGTAAGGTAGAGGGGTTGAATATTAATATTCAGACTGCAATAGCTTTTATATTTATATGAAACTTTTAATTAGAAGACATAATAGAAGAAATCTTCACAAAAGTGAAGATGATAGTATCTAGGAATAAGCATAAAGAACAGGAAATGTGTAAGACCTATATGAAGAAATCTTTGAAACAGATTTATAAGACATGAACAAACAGAAAGGCATATCATTTTTTTGAGTTAGAAAATTAACATCATAAAGATGTCTACTTAAGCTAATTTTTAAATTTAAAGAGGTTCCAATAAAAATGCCAATAGCTTCCCCCCACCCCCGGGGGTTGGGTGGGTAGATATATTGATTCCAGATTTCATATGTAAAAACACACATGCAACAATAGTTAGGAACACTATTAAAAAGAACAAAGATTGGTGTCAGGGACAGGCAAGGATAACAACTATCAGATATTAAAAATACACAGACATACATATGGGAATTTAGTTTATATAAAGGTATCATGTCAAACCAATGGTCACAACACAGAGTATTAATTAATAAGTGATGCTGGGACAACTGGGCAACCATCTGGGAGCAAAACAAACTTGGATCCATGATGCAGACTTTTTATCAGTATGAATTTGAAATGGATCGATGACTTAAATATGAATAGTAAAATATCTAGACAAATTCCTTTAAAGCCATGACTTTATTTCTAGAAGCAAAGAGGAAAAGAAATTGGTAAGTTCATCCCAATTCCGGAAGATCAATAATAACTTCCTCTGTTGGGAAGACTTGAGACTAGAAACAGTCTTTCTCAAACCATTTGGGCTTTATTTTTATCTGTGGTGTTTTTGAAAGAGAATTTTTTCATTTTTACATAATCAAATCCATCTCTTGCTTTATAATTTTTTTCCTTTGATGTTATATGGTCCTATATTTCAGCTTTTTAAAAATGGTTTCACTTTTTTTTTTTTTTTACATATAGTTCTTTAAATAATCTGTAATGTATTTTAGTTATAATGTAAAATAAGGCCTAATTATTTTAAATAGATGCGCCCCCTCCCCCGGGAGTTGGCCTGCTGACCTACTTCTTAGTAGATGATCAGGCCCGCCCAGAGTAGCAGGCCGGAAGAGCAGGAGAAAGGGGACAAAAAGCCAGGAACCTGGACAGAAGAGCAGTCAGCCCCAGGGTTACAGGTGAGGAGAGACAACTCAGGGACACCCGAAGTAGCAAGCGGGAAGAGCAGGAGAAAGAGGATTAAAAGCCAGGAAGCCAGAGAGAAGAGCAGTCAGCCGAAGGGATTAGGTGAGGAGAGGCAACTCAGGCCCGCCCAGAGTAGTAGGCCGGAAGAGCAGGAGAAAGGGGATAAAAAGCCAGGAACCCGGACAGAGGAGCAGTTAGCCCCAGGGACAACTCAGGGACGCACAAAACAGCAGGGCAGAAGAGCAGGAGAAAGGGGATTAAAAGCCAGGAAGCCAGACAGAGGTACAGTCAGCCACAGGGACCCAGTTGGGGGTGATACGAGAGGTCTCCAACAGCAAGACAAACTTGTCTGTCTGTTTGTCCTACTGTGGTGACATGTAGACTTGAGTTTTTGAGGCTGAGCCTGTGGTGTTTAAAACCCAGAGAGATGCACCTGGTGCACAGGTAACAGCCCAGCTTATAGACTGAGACAGACTAGGAAGAAGGAAGAGGCTGTCCACTTCTCAAAGAATTGGCCAGGGAAAACCTTATGAATAGCAAAGAAACACTGTTTGGTACATTACCACGCACCTTTAGGAATAGTCCGTTTAGGCTAAAAGGCTATCAAAATAGGACTGAGAAAGAGCTGCAACATCTGAGTAAACCCAGCCTTACTCATATGGAAAAGAGAAAGCTTTCAAGACCGTCATTTGCTGATGTGGCACCACTCAAATTGAAGAGAAACAGCCGCAGATATCCATTAATCATCGGAACATGGAATGTACGAAGTATGAATCTAGGAAAACTGGAAGTTGTCAAAAAGGAAATGGAACGCATAAAGATTGATACCCTCGGCATTAGTGAGCTGAAATGGACTGGTTTTGGCCATTTTGAATCAGACAACCATATGATCTACTATGCCGGGAATGACAGTTTGAAAAGGAATGGCGTGGCATTCATCATCACAAAGCATGTTTCAAGATCTGTCCTGAAGTACAATGCGTCAGTGATAGGATAATATCCATATGCCTACAAGGAAGACCCGTTAATATGACTGTTATTCAAATTTATGCCCCAACCACCAAAGCCACAGATGAGGAAATTAAAGAATTTTATCAGCTTCTACAGTCTGAAATTGACCAAACATGCAATCAGGATGTGTTCATTATCACTGTTGACCTATTTTCCCATTGACTTGGAAGTCCATCTTTACAAAATATTAAACACTTTTAACATATCCTTGGGTTTGTTTCTGTTACCCTGTTCTATCTACACTACTGTAAGAAGCCTATGTTCTGAATCATTTTTGTTTTTAACCTATTTTACTACCTGGTAGACCAAATGCACCATTCTTTTTTCCTCGACACTTACTCATTTTTCTCACCCACTTACTCTTCCATGGAAAAGTTTGGATCCTTTTTTTTTTTTTTCGTAAGATCGCCATGCCCCCACTGGGCTCATTAACTTGGCAAGGTAAGGCATCTCTACAGTATGCAGCTGAAACCATTTTTCACTCACAAGAAACAAAAGCTGACTTTAGTTAAATTAAGCACAGAACGAACTTCTCGGTCAGATGGAACGCCCATAGAAGGCTTACAGAATCAGCGGAGAAGCAGGTCTCAGCAAGGCTCTGGGAAGCTTGCGCAGAGACAGTGTGAACCACGGACCACCTCAGCAGGGCCCGCCCCGCGGAAGACTCGTCTCCAGACCTTGCCAGGCCTTCAGACGCTCAGTCTCAGCTTCAGATCCCAGGCAGAGCCCGACGGGCCCAGCTGGGTTCACAGGTTCACCTCCTGGTCAGGGAGCCTGGGCAGTCCCTCCAAGACTGTCTACAAAGGGGTGCTATGGTCCCCCAAAGAAAACCAAGGATCTGTCACTGGAGGCTGGCTCAGCAAAAACCCCGTACCTTTCCTGAGTGGATCTAACCAGTAAGATGATCCCAGTACGGATACCAGTTGTGGCTGAGTTCATGACAACTCTTGCAACCCACGTGTGTCAGAGCAGACCTGGGCTCCACGGGGTTTCCAGGGGAGCATTTCTCAGAAGGAGACGGCCAGGTCTTTCTCCCATAGAGCTCTGGGACGGACTCCAACCTGTCACTTTGCTGCTGAGCACTTAACTGCTGCAGCACCAGGGCTCCTTCCAGAAGATGGCTGGTCTCCCCATGGACCCCAAGCCTTCCCATTCCTCGTGTGATCTCTCATTCAGGCCCTGCTGATTTCTTACTTTACTTCAAGGTGTTTCAGCTTCAGTTGATGTTCTCTGAATGGGATCTTTTAAGAATGGAAACTTCCAACCAGTTGTTGCGAGGATATAGGAAAGATCAGTCAAGATTTTAACTCATTGGACAGAAAGCTGGATGTGGTTTGAAAAATCTGAAACAGCAAGTAGGCGAGATTGATAAGTACTTCCCTTTGGCCTACCTGCCCATGACGGAACACACAGGGGGTGCCCTGGCAAAGGAGAAAGTGACTGAGCGCAAGAAGAAAGCAAGAGGAACCCAGGGCCTTCTCGACTCAGAGAGAGAGATGACAGGGTCCACATCTAATCTGCTTTCTGAGGAGGCGTGGAGGAAAGTAAAACACAAACGATCCATAGAAACAGGAAAAACCAGCATCCTGAAAGGTTTAGGATGAAGTTCGCCATATATGATGTTGTAGCTGATAGAACCATAACATAATTGAAAAAGTAGTAACAAGTTAACTGTCAGAAAAAATATAAACCACAAACTGAACTTTTAATACTTTCTTATGAAAAACCCCAAATATTTCTACTATATCAGAAATGTGAAATAATAAATCACATTATATAAATAAATGTTTTTCACTGTTGGTAATTTTAAATTGTTTGGAAGATTATCATCTATAATATTTCAATATTTTCAACATATTATAAAATTCATAGAAAATTTCATTTTCTATGGCATTTTATTCATTTCAAATTAATATGCTGCATTTTTATATAATTCAACTCTTTGTTTTTCAAAATTGTTTTAATATTTTCTAAAGCAACACATTGAAAATATCAGCCTATCTGTTGGCTGTAACTTCTTTTCAGTAGTAAAAGTAACTCTTCTGGATGTACTTAACTTTCCCTCCCAAATCCGCCAATCCTATGAACAGTACGTTGATCTAGAATTAGTAATAATTGACTGGGACTGTGTTGAAGTTTCTTGCTTAACAAATTGTACTCAAGGAGAGAGTCAATAGTTTAAATACAGCAAGGGATTGATAGGATATTTTCTAAAACTTTTAGTACACTTTTACAATACTTGGGAAGATCTGCATGAATAAGGGGAGTTGATATACAATTAAAAATTATTTTAAATCTGATCTTTAAAGTGGGTCCCAAGTAATACCTCATTCATAAAATCTCAGTTATGGGACATACTTCAAAGGAACAAACTGTACCTTAATGTTTGATGATTTAAGTCTTTCATTAATTGAAACAGCTTTTACCAGAATTGATGTGAAGTATTCTGGTCCATTAGATATGTAAGGTCTTTAAATTGCTCTAAAAAATTAGGACTCAGGGGCAGGCTACATATACTCTCATATGGTGGTTCATTTCCTAACTAAATAACTACTGAATACGCAGCCAGAGCAGGCATTTGACTGCAATGTGGTGAATAAGTGAGACTAGATGGAGCATTCAGTCACAAAGGGGCTGAGAGCCCTGCAATGATTGGTCTGCAAAGTGCTGGATGCTGTGGGGCAGAAACGCCTCCTACCAGGCCAGATTCTGTGGGCCATACACAGCGAAGCCATTAGCACATGGAAGGATGAAGCTGGCTTCTGTTGCCATCAGGATGAAACGTGGCTGAAGAGTTTTGTCCGTGGGGCCCAGAAGGCACACATAGTCCAGGAGAGGACAGCCCTAGGAAGCACTTAGTCATGGAGCAATTTCCACAGTATTCTACTGCTTCCCCAAGGATTCCTGGGTTGGCCTCAGAGATCAGTTCACTTAGTGGTTATTACTGTCTGTCTGACTTTCTTGACCTTTGGGCCTGGCTTTCTGGACAGGCTCTGGACATGTAGCCTCACAAGTTACAGACATTTTCTGTAATAAACTCACCCATGTGGTGAGCTCTGGTAGCATAGTGCCTAAAGCACTTGACTGCTAACCAGAAGGCTGGTGGTTCAAACCCACCAGCCACTCCTTGGATGGAAGATGGGGCATTCTACTTCTGTAGTAATACTGCCTCGGAAACCCAAGGAAGGGTCACTATGAGTCGGGTCTGACTCATGGCATACAACAACAACAACATATAGTGAGAGGCCATCTGCTAATTAGGGCAGGAAGGAGGAATGTGCTGATAAGGGGAAAGGGGAGTAGCCTGGGCAGGGAAGCTCACAGCACCCCTGGTGCTCCTGAGAAGTGGGATGTGTAGCCCTCAGGTGTGTGAACTCTGGAATCTGATGGGCAGGTGGCGATGTCAGTGCCATCTTCACAGTGAGACCCTGGGCAGGTCATTCTCCTTCTCCTAGCTGCTCCAGTGTGCTTGTCTAGGAGATGAGGATGCGCAAGGCTGTTCTGAGAGTTTAGAGATGTGCAAACCCCTGTCATCCTGCCTTGCCTCGAGCAGACGGTCATTGTCATTGTTGTTAGGTGCTGTCAAATCGGTTCAGACTCAGAGCGACCTCAGGTACAACAGAAGGAAACACTGCCTCGTCTGCCATCATCACGACTGTCGCTGTGTTTGAGCCTACGGTGGCAGCCACTGTGTCAATCCACCCCACCGAGGGCCTTTCTCTTCCTCACAGACCCTCTACTTTACCGACCATGACCTCCTTCCCCAGGGACTGCTCCCTCCTGACGACACGTCCAGAGCACATGAGACGACCCCTCCCCACCCTCTCCTCTAAGGAGCCTCTGGCTCTGCTTCCTCCAAGACAGACTCGTTTGATCTTCTGGCTGTTGCTGTTGTTATTTGCCGTCAAGTCGGACCCGACTCATAGCGACCTCTCCTTGGGTTTCTGAGGCAGTATCACTATGGAAGTAGATTGTCCAACCTTCCTCCCAAGCAGTGGCTGGTGCATTTGAACCACCAGCCTTCTGGTTAGCAGTCAAGTGCCTTAGGCACTACGCTACAGCATATTCAATATTAATCGCCAAAACCATAATCAAAAGGCATCAATTCTTCCTTGGTCTTTCTTAGTCATTGTCCAGCTTTTGCATACATATGAGGCAAGTGAAAACAGCTTTGCTTGGGTCAGGTCCAAATTAGTCTTCAAGATGATATCTTTGCTTTTTAACACAATAAAGAGGTCTTTTTTTTAATGCCTTTTATTGAAATATAATTTATGTACAGTGAAATACACAAAACTAAAGTGACAAGGGTCAATGCTTTTTTTTTTTTTCAGTGTTCCCTCCCCTCCCACCACTGGAAACCAACAAAGAAAGTTTCCCTCCATATATAAACCTTTCCTTCACTCTCCACAACAACGAACTAATACTATATTTGTCCTTCTGTGATTGACTTATTTCACTCAACATAATGTCCTCCAAGTTCATCCATATTATGTGGTGTTTTGCAGACTCTACATTATTCTTTAGTGCTGCATAGCATTCCAGTATGTGTATGTACCATAGTTTGGTCATCCACTCTTCTGCTGATGGGCACATAGGTAGTTTCCATCTTTTTGCTATTGTAAATAGTGCTGTGATGAACATGAGTGTGCATGTATCTGTTCCTATCCTGGCTCTCACCTCTCTAGGATATATACCTAGTAATGGGATTGCTGGGTCAAATGATATCTCCAATTCCAACTTTCTAAGGAATCGCCATAGTGCTTTCCACAGTGATTGTGTCACTTCATAGTCACACAAGCAGTGTATGAAAGTCCCAATCTCTCCACATCCCCACCAGCATTTGTTCTTTTCTGTCTCATTGAGCCTTGCCATCAGTGCTGGGGTGAGACGGTATATCTCATTGTTGTTTTGATTTACATCTCTCTGATGGCCAATGATTGTGAGCATCTTTTCATGTATTAGCTGACCACCTGAATATCCTCCTTGGGGAGGTGTCTATTCATGTCTTCTGCCCATTTTTTAATTGGATTGTTAATTCCTTTGGTGTTGAGGCACTGGAGTTTTCCATCAATCTTAGAGATAAGTCCCTTGCCAGATATGTAATTATCAGTAAATACGAATTTGTTGCTGTCATTTTTGTCATGTGCTTTTTCATTGTGTCAATTTCTTTGTTCCATATAATTTTCTATGCTGAGCTTGTTTTGTTTGTGAATCATGTTATCACTTCCTTCATTGCTATTGTTTTAGTATTTGCTGAATATTTATGCTGGTCTTCTTTTTTTATTTTGATGTGAAGGTTTTTCATTTTTCTTTGAGGTTACCTTGTTATGTATAGTTTTCTTCCCAAGTTTAGAACAATCTGTTCTATCTTGTAGTTGTCTTGCCTTCCCTACCATCTAGAAGTTCTGTAATGACACACATTTTTTTTTTTTTCTCTCTTTTTGGTTTGTAGTTGTCCTCATTTGTTGGTTTGTGTCTCTGGTTCCCTTTTTACAATCTTGCAGGCTTATTTACTTTGGACACTTCCATAGCTGGATTGGTTTCTGGTTATATCATCATGTGTGTTAATGGCCAGTTGTTGTTGGCTGTTCTTGCTTTTCTGTCCAAAGGGCTCCCTTTAGCATCTGTTGTAAGGTTGGTCTGCTCTTAACAAATTCCCTTAATTTCTGCTTATCAGGAAATGTCCTAATTTCACTATCATATTTGAGGGACAATTCTGCTGGGTACATAATTCTTGGTTGGAAATTTTTCTCTTTCAGTGTTTTATATATACCATCCCACTGTCTTCTTGCCTGCATGGTTTCTGTCGAGAAATCCAAGCTTAGTGTTATTGGTTGCCCCTTGTAGATAACTTTTCATTTTTCCCATGTTGCTCTCATGATTCTTTCTTTGTCTTTGGTTTTGGTGAGTTTGATGATGATATGTCTTGGTGTTTTTCTTTTGGGGTCTATCCTGTTTGGGGTTCACTGGACTTCCTGAATGGATATATTCTCATCTTTCACCATATCAGGGAAGTTCTCCTCCAACA
>NW_006921722.1:1961593-2112561 GCF_000298275.1 Orycteropus afer afer
GAGTTCCAATGCTGCATCTTCCTCAGGGATGTGTTTTGGGTCTGTATCCTGGTCCCTTGTTTCTCCTGCTTTATCTTGCTTCCATGTGTGGACTGTGATGCTCTCTTGTCTCCAAGGCATTGTGACGTTCTTGTGTTTATATTCATTTGGTGATTATATGTTGGAGTGACTTGCCCACAATTTTCATTTCCTTTGTTTTGTTTGTATGTTATCTATAAAGGCAGGGTGCTGTGCTGTGCTCCTAATAAAGAAGTCTTTTGCAACAAATCTACCCAATGCCATACATTGTTTGATTTCTTGATTGCTGCTTCCATGGGCATTGATGAGGATTCCATGCAGTAAAATGAAATCCCTGACAACTTCAATCTTTTCCACATTTGTTTTGATACTGTTTATTGGACTAGTTGTGAGGATTTTAGTTTTGAGGTGTAATCCTTACTGAAGACTGTAGTCTTTGATCTTCATCAGTAAATGTTTCAAGTCATCTTCACTTTCAATAAGTAAGGTTGCATCATCTGCATATCACAGGTTGCTAATGAGTCTTCCTATTCTGATGTCATGTTCTTCCTCATTCAGTTCAGCTTTTTGGGTTATTTGCTCATCATACAGAATGAGTAAGTATGGTGAAAGGATACAACCCTGATGTACACCTTTCTTGATTTCAAACTGTGCAGTATCCCCTTATTCTGTTCTAATGATTGCCCATTGGTCTATGTAGTAGTTCATCGTAAGTGTTCTGGAATTCCCATTCCTGGCAATGTTATTCATAATTTGTTATGATCCACACAGTTGAATGCCTTTACATAAGTCAATAAAACACATGTAAACATCTCTCTGGTATTCTCTGTTTGACAAGCTCCATCTGACATCAGCAGTGATATCTCTTGTTCCACATCTTCTTGTGAATCTGGTTTGAATTTCTGGCAGTTCCCTGTTGGTGTACTGCTGCAATTGTTTTTTAATATTCCCAGGAAAACTTTACTTGTATGTGGTATGAATGGCATTGTTTGATACTTTCCACATTCTGTTGGATCAACTTTCTTTGGAATGGACACAAATGTGGATCTCTTCCAGTTGGTTGCCCAGATAGCTGTCTTCATATTTCTTGGCGCAGATGAGTGAGCATTTCCAGTGTTGTATCAGTTTGTTGAAACATCTCAATGGGTATTCCCATCAATTCCTGTAGTCTTGTTTTATGCCAGTGTCTTCAGTGCAGCTTTGACTTCTTCCTTCAACATCATTGGTTCTTGATCATAGCTACTTTCTGAAAGGATGAATTTTGATCAGTATTTTTTGGTACATGACTCTGTATTCCTTCCATCTTCTTTGATGCCTCCAGTGTTGTTCGTTTCCCACCCCCGCCCCAAGAATCCTTCAATATTGCAACTTGAAGCTTGAACTTTTTCTTCAGTTCTTTCAGCTTAAGGAATAGCAAGTGTGTTCTTCCCCTTTGGTTTTCAAACTCCAAGTTTTTGCACATTTCATTGTAATATTTTGTCCTTTTGAGCTGCCCTTTGGAATTTTTTGTTCAGCTCTTTTACTTCATTTCTTCCTTTCACTTCAGCTACCTTTTCTTTCTTTCCTTTCTTTTCAATGACCTTTTGCTTTATTCATGTATGATATTTTTAATGTCACCACTCATCTCGTCTGGTCATTAGTGTTCAATGTGTCAAAACTATTCTTTAGATGGTCTCCAAATTCGGGTGGGACATACTCAAGGTCATACTTTGGCTCTCATGCATTTATTCGAAGTTTCTTCAGCTTCATGTTAAACTTGCATATGAGCAATTGACCATCTGTTTGTTCCATAGTCAGCCCCTGGCCTTGTTCTGATGATATGAGCTTTGCCATCATCTCTTTCCACAGATGTAGTCAATTTGATTCTTATGTATTTCATCTGGCAAGGTCCACATGTAGTCATTACTTATGTTGTTGAAAAAAGGTGTTTGCAATGAATAAGTCATTGGTGATCTCTGGAGTTGTTTTGATCACTACAGCTATTATTTTGTTGTTTATTTCCAACTTTCACTTTCCAATCATCATTATTTATCAATGCATCTTGATTGCACAGTTAATCAATTTCAGACTGCAGAAGTTGGTAAAAATATTCAATTTCTTCATCCTTGGCATTTGTGATTGGTGTGTAAATTTGAATAATTATTATATTAATTAGTCTTTGTAGGCTTATGGATATTATTCTATCACTGATGGTGCTGTACTTGAGGATAAATCTTGAAGTGTTCTTTTCCAAGATGAATGCAATGACGTTCCTCTCCAACTTGTCATTTCCTGCATAGTAGACCATATGATCGTCGGATTCACAATGGCCAAAATCAGTCCATTTTAGCTCACTAATGCCTAGGACACCAACCTTCAGGCATTAGTTTTCATTTTTGTCAGCTTACAATTTTCCTAGATTCATACTTCATATGTTCCTTATTTCCATTATTGTTGGGTGTTTGCAACTGTTTCTGCTCATTTTGAGTTGTGCCACATCAGCAAATGAAGGCCCTGAAAGATTTATTCCATGCACAGCATTCGGTTCAACTGTACTTTGTTGCAGTTCTTCCATAGCTGTATTTTGAGCACTTTCTAACCAGAGGGACTCATCTTCTGGCACCGTCTCAGACAATGTTCCGCTGTCCAATCCATCAGTTTCCTTTGGTCAATTGTTTTCACATGTGGATTGGCAGGTCCTTCTTCCTGGTCTGTCTTAGTCTGGAAGCTCCGCTGAACCCTGCTCTTGGTGGGCAACCCTATTTGGAATACGAGTGGCATAGCTCCTAGCATCACAGCAACACGCAAGCCGCCACAGTGGGACAAACTGCCAGACAAGTGGTGGGAAAATGATCATAAAAACCCCCAAACCAAACTTGTTGCCATAAAGTCAATTCTCACTCAAAGTGTTTCTACAGGACAGAGTAGAACTGCCCCAGTAGGTTTCTAAGGCTATAATCTTCATGGAAGCAGACTGCCACATCTTTCTCTCAAGGAGTGGCTGGGGGTTTCAAACTACTAACCCTTTGGTTAACAGCTAAGTGCTTAACACTGTGCCACCAGGGATCCTTAAATGACCACAAATTGTAGGGAAAAATTAATCATAAATGGGAAAAAAATGGACAAAGACGTTAGGGTTCACCTGTGAGACTGAAGAGTTAATAGAATGTTCTCTGGGTTCAGAAGTGGTCACTGCTCTACTCCTCTGGTCCCTGGCCCTGCACATCCACTGGCTTCCCCCCTACCTTCTCCTTCTGTCCTATCTGGCTTCTCTCAGGTCACTTACTACAGCTCTGTCCCCATCCTCCTAATGTTGGCCAGGGAATTCTGATTCATAGAAAACCAATAACCTGAACACTCCCACTGAACAAGTTGGCAACCCTATTACATTGATTCAGAATTACCCTTTTTCCACATCTCAGTAAATTCCTAAGCTATAGTACATTTTCTCTTTACAAAAATCTTGTTTACCTGTATTATATTTACCTATAATTCTTAAAATATAAGTCTAGTTTCTGATTTTATAGTATTTTTTCCCACTGTTCTGAAAGAGGAGGATGGAGGCCTTTCCACTTCTTACACATAAACTTTTTAAGTGATATTTTCAGCCATCTTGAGAGCACTGGTACAAAAAAATGCTAGAGAAGTAGATAAGATTATTTGATAATGTCTTTAAAATATTTAAATCAAAACCAATGATTAATTCAATTAAACCCAAATGACTCTATAGGAATTGTTGATTGCTATTTTTTAATGAGAAAATAATTGGAAAGTGATGATCAAATGATTTTAATGTTAAATACTGGAGATAAAACAACAGCACTTAAATTTATGAGCTAAATTATTATTTGCTGAAGTGAAATGTATAGTAGTCAAAATATTATGATACAAATCCTTGATTCAGAATTGAGAAACATTTTATTATGGTAACTGCTAAATATAACAATTTAGGTGCTCTTTTATAAATCACTAAGAAGCTCTGGAAGGAGCTGTGGTAATGTAGTGGTTAAAGCATTTGCCTGCTAACCAAAAGATTGGTAGTTCAAACCCACCAGCCACTCCCTGGAAGAAAGATTGGGTAGTCTGCTTCCATAAAGATTCACAGCCTTGGAAACCCAGTAGGGGTCACAATGAGTCAGAATCCACTTGATGGCAGTGGGTTTGATTTTTAAATCCCTAAAATCAAACCCTGATGGAATATTTAACCTGGTGCTGTTGTTATTGTTGTTAGGTGCTGTAGAGTTGGCTCCGACTCATAGCAACCCTATGTACAACAGAACAAAACACTGCCTGCTTTCAGACAGTGTTTCACTGATATTCATAAGATTTTCACTGGCCAATTCTTTGAGAAGCAGATGGCTCCTTCCTTCTTCTTAGTCTGTCTCAGTCTGGAAGCTCCACTGAAACCTGCCCACTGTCGGTGACCCTGCTGGTATCTGAAATACTGGTGACATAGCCTCCAGCCTCACAGCAACACCAAGCCACCACAGTAGGACAAACTGACAGATGAGTGCTGGTTACTTAACCTTAGTCTCCAATACATCTACCCCCTACTTAGAGAAAATCAACTGTTGTTTTAAGGGAAAGTAGGAAAGTTTGCACTGTTGAAAGAAAGTTAAGGAATTATTTTTATGTAGCACATACCTAGAATGTAAATCCTCAGAATTTAACAGATGAAGCCAGATGCTATGTTAATAATAATAGTAGCACCTAACACTGTGTAATTAGTAGCATCAAAGACTACTGTAAATAATTCATACTTATTAAGTGATATAATCCTCACAGCAATCACATAAGTCAGGGAGTAATATTAGCATTGTCATTTCATACTGTGCCTGGAGGCTGCATTCATTCATATTTTTTCAGACGATTGGAAAAAACAAAAAACAAACAAAAAACACCCATAGACTCAAAGAGTGTCCTCCTCACCATCGCTGGGGAAGAAGGCTGTGCACTCCTGCAGTAGGAAAAGGAAACCGCCTTCCCACAGGGAGCATGCGGATTGCCTGGGACTGCCACTGCCTGTCCTCGGCGTCTACTTGTCCAGGAAAAGGACATGGACCAGTGGGGTCCCACACATAAGTGATTTCGCAGCCACAGGGCCAGGACAATCCCCAAGTAGCTTCCTCCTAAGGTTATCAGGATGCCTGACATTCTTATCATGGGTCAGGAAATTGCCTCCCAGGGACTTGCAGTATAGTTCACTCATTCACTCATTCATTTATTGAGAGTCCGTTATTTACTAGGTCCTGAAAATACACAGGCAGATCAACTTCAACACACTTGCATTTTAAAAGGAAATCAGAAACAACTGAAATGTCCATCAGCTGTTGAATGCATAAACCAAACGTGGTCTACCCACCTGATGGAATATAAACCCAAACCAAAGCAAACCCACTGCCTTTGAGTCCAGTCTGGTTCACAGCAACCCACACTGGGTTTCCAAGGTGGTTAGTCTTTATGGAAGTAGATTGCCTCATCTTCCTTCTGTGGAGCAGCTGGTGGGTTTGAACTGCCAACCTTCTGGTTAGCAGTCAAATGCTTTAGGCACTGTGCCATCAGAGCTCCTTACAATGGTATATATTCAGCCATAAAGACAAATGAAGCCTGATGCACACGACATGGGTGAACCTAAAGCCCATTGCCATCAAGTCAATTCCAGCTCACAGTTACCTGAGTGCTTGACCACTGTACCTACTGGGGTAGTTAAGGTTGTTGTCAACTTGGCTGGGCCTGGTTGAGTGGCTGGGCAGCTGGTGGTAGTTATTCCCCATGATGAGACTGGCAATCAGCTCCATGGTGGGATCTACCACAAGCAGCTGAGTAGCTGCTTTAGGGATGTGGTCTGCTTCCCACATATAAGGAGAAACTTTGGGATTGGTCTCTATCTTATGGCACACTTGAACCCTGCACGTAGCCAAGTTGTTGTTCAAGAGCCTGCCATGCCCTGCCGATCTTGGGACTTGAATTAGTGGCCTGCCATGTTGTTTGGTAACACTGGACTGTGCCTTTTTATTTGTCAGCCTTGGGCTCGTCAGTCTTAGCAGCCAGCAGGTGTCTGAGTGAAAAAAAAAAAAAGCCTCCAGCTTCAGTGGGCCAGGAGCAGGAAGAAGAGCTGAAGCCCAAGGTCAAGGGGCTTTCACCCAATCCCTAGAGCCTGGCACTTTGAATTCAGACTTCTAGCTTCTAAAATTGTAAGAGAATAAAGTCCTGTTTGTTCAAGCCAATCCATTTGTGGTATATTCCTGTCAGAGCGGCACTAGGGAACCAAAACACCTACAAACCCAGTCATAGTGCCCCTAGAGGACAGAGCAGAACTGCTCCATAGGGTTTCCAAGGCTGTCAATCTTTACAGAAGTGACTGCCTCACTTTTCTCCCGCAGAGTGGCTAGTGGATTTGAACCACTGCTCCCTGACCTTGAATGCCTGGTGTCTCCCTGTCCAGACCTGGCCTGGGCCATTCTCCATGATCCCTGCTGTGCCCTTCAGCTACCGGAGTTCTGAGAGAGCTCACCGTGGTCTTGCACTGTTAGCTGGTTTCACGGGTATAGTTGGCAGCATCAGATTCCCCAATGAGGTAAGCACAGGCTCACTTGTGCTTATTTATTAATCTTTAGCAAACAATTTACCGTTTTTTTCCCCCCCCCACCACATCTAAGATTCTTCTTCTAGGTATGGCTGGCATCTTTCTCCCAACTCCTCATCACTTCCTCACAGAATTAACGCCTCTTTTCAAATTTACAATCCCTGACAGGGATGGAGTATTCAGTAAGCAAGATAAGCACAGACTTACTTGTGCTTACTTACTTATCTGTTGTGAACAGTTTCACATGTTTTTGTTCACTACAAGTAAGTTTGTGCTTATCTTGTTTACTGGGTAACCCACCCCTGATGCTTGGTCTCAGATAGCAGTGTGCTGACCAGGCCGGGGCTGACACAGAGCGGGTGCACACGAAGGTTGCGTGACTTGAGGGAAGAAGGATTTAGCTCATAAATCTGATGAGGAGACATGTTGTTGTTGTTAGGTGCTGTCGAGTCACTTCTGACTCATAGCGACCCCATGCACAGCAGAACGAAACACTGCCCGATCCCACGCCAACTCCATGATCCTTGCTATACTTGAGCCCATTGTCACAGCCACCATGTCAATCCATCTTGTCAAAGGCCTTCCCCTCTTTCGCCAACCCTCCACCTTGCCAAGTGTGACATCCTTCTCCAGGGAATGGTCCCCTCTGACAACATGACCAAAGTAGGCGGGACAAAGCCTGGCCATCCTCGCTTCCAAGGAGCATCTCAGCTGCACTTCCTCCAGGACAGATCTGTTAATTCTTTTAGCAGTCCATGGTACCTTCCGCATTCTTCGCCAGCACCACAACTCAAAAGCATCAACTCTTCTTCAGTCTTCCTTATTCATTGTCCAGCTCTCACATGTATATGAGGCGATTAGAAATATCATGGCCTGGGTCAGGTGCACCGTAGTCCTCAAGGAGACTTCCTTGTTCCTCAGCACTTAAAAGAGTTCCTTCACAGCCAACCTGCCCAGTGCTACACGTTGTCTAATGTCCTGATTGCTGCTTCCGTTGGCCTTGAATCTAGAACCAAGCAACATGAATTCTTAGACAACCTCAATCTATTCTCCATTTATTGTGATGCTGCTTATTGGTCCAGTTGTGAGGATTTTTGTCTTCTTCACATTGAGATGTAATCCATACTGCAGACTGTGTTCCTCAATCTTCATCAGTAAGTGCCTCAAGTCATCCTCACTTTCAGCAAGCAAAGTTGTATCATCAGCATATCTCAGGTTGTTGATTCTTCCTCCAATCCTGATGCCACGTTCTTCTTCATATAGTCCAGCTTCTCAGATTATTTGCTCAGCATATAGATCGAATAAGTGTGGAGAAAGAATACAACCCTGACGCACTCCCTTCTTGATTTTAAACCATGTAGTGTCCCCTTGTTCCGTTCGAACGACAGCCTCCTGGTCAAGGTACAAGTTCTTCATGAGTACAATCAAGGGTTCAGAAATTCCCATTCTTCTCAATGTTATCCACAATTTGTCATGATCCACACAATCAAATGCCTTTGCAAAGTCAATAAAGCACAAGTAGACATCTTTCTGGTATTCTTTGCCTTGAGCCAAGATCCATCTGCCAGCAGCTATGATATCCCTTGTTCCACATCCTCTTCTGAATCCAGCTTGCACCTCTGGAAGTTTTCTGTCAATATACTGCTGCAACCGTTTTTGAATTATCTTCAGTAAGATCTTACTTGCATGCGATATTAATGATATTGTTTGATAATTTCCATATTCTGTGGAATCACCTTTCTTTGGAATGGGTACAAATATGGATCTCTTCTAGTCAGTTGGCCAGGTAGCTGTCTTCCAAATCTCTTGGCATAACTGAGTGAGTGCCTCCAGTGCAGCATCTGTTTGTTGAAATATCTCAATGGCTATTCTGTCAATTCCTGGAGCCTTGTTCTTCACAAATTCCTTCATTGCAGCTTCGACTTCCTCCTTCAGTACCATTGGTTCTAGATCATATGCCACCTCCTGAAATGGGTGAAGATTGACCAGTTCTTTTTGGTACAGTGACTCTGTGTATTCCTTCCATCTTCTTTTGATGTTCCCTGCATCATTCAATGTTTTGCCCTTAGAATCTTTCAATATCGCAACTCGAGATTTAAATTTTTTCTTCAATTCTTTCTGCTTGAGAAATGCTGAGCGTGTTCTTCCCCTTTGGTTTTCTAACTCCAGGTCTTTGCACATTTCACTATAGTAATTGATGAGACATGGCAAGACCATAAAACCAGTTGCCGGTGAGTTGACTGTGGTTCAACGTGACCCCGTGGGGGTCAGAGCAGCACTGTGCTCCATACGGGTTTTCAGTGACTGGTTTTTCAAAGTAGGTCACCAGGGCTTTCTTCCGAGGTACCTTCAGGTAGACTTGAACTGCCAGCCTTGTAGTTAGCAGCCTAGAGCTCTGATTATTTCCATCTCTGACGGAAACCCTTTCACTGAGCAGAAGCAAACCTACGTTCATCGAGAGCCATTTCCCTGCACTAAAGTCCCGTGAAGGAGAGGACCTGACAAAGTCCACTCCTTGACGGTCTAAGTGTATGAGTGGAGCTCTGGGTAGCTGGAGACTCTGAGACTCTGGGTATAACTTGGGACAAGCTGCTTCATTCCCTTGCAGGCCAACTCCCTCAACTAGAATGTGGTGCTAAAGACCACCTCAGAGGGAGCTGGGGAGACACTTTAATTCAGACTGCTCCTTTCAAGAAGAAAAATACTTTTGAAATTGCATAATACTTACATTCAGAAAGCAACACAAGAAAGGCTGTGCTGGTATTACAAATGAAGTCACAACCCAGCTTTCTCTTTGTGCTTTTTTTTTTTTTTTTTTCTCAAAGTAACATCAGCATTCTTATTTATCTGTGTTAGCAGTCCCTCTTATCTGAAAATATGTAAATCCATTTAAATTAATTTCCTGTAATACCACACAAAACAATAATCATATTAGTATCATTCATAATGTACTAATAACATTAACATAATTGCATTCAAATATGAAATTACTAGGTAATAGGCTTTTTACAAACGTTCCAACGAGACTGTCATCCATCACCTGACTTCTGGTCTTTAGTCCAGAGGTCACTGGAAAAGAAACTGGGTGCCAATGGTTCCCACAGCTTTTTCCTGTATGGGAGATGCTCTCAAAGAGCTTTTGTGATGCACTTGAGGAGGGATTGAAAAAGTAACATATTTCTGAGCATAATGGTGCTTTCAGGGCCGTGTCCCTGGGACTGGCTGCCGGTGTCCAGCACATGGTGTGTGGGACGCCCTGGGGAGAGGTGGCTGTAGTGGCCACAGCAGGCACCAGCATCTCTGTGTATGTGTTTACATGTGGCCACTGCCCAACGGTTGCTCTTACAGACCAATACTTCTCTCTTGGGTGGCAAGTTGTCCTGTTAAAATCTGGTTGGCTCACAGACCATGGCCAAGTCCTTTCTGGGCCTCTGAATGGTGAAGGGCAGTTGGAGGCTCTTATAGGATGGTCAAGCCTACAGGTCATGTCTGCACAGGGCCTGGAAGGGCCTGGAATGGACATGGGCCTTGTAAGTCATTTTTTTTTAAAATGATAATTTAGGGTAAATTTATATTTTATATGAGGCAATGATCCCTGTCTTCCCTGGGAAACATGTGGCAGAGTTAGAGGCTGTTACCGTACAATCGTGTTGTCAAAGATTTCATTTCCTTGGATCCACAATCAACGTGCATGGAAGCAGCATTCAAGAAATCAGATGGCATATTACACCGGGCAAAACTGCTGCAAAAGACCTCTTTAAAGTGTTAAAGAGCAAAGATACCTCTCTGAAGACTGAGGTGTGCCTGACCCAAGCCATGGTATCCAAGTGACCTCATACGCATGCAAAACATGGACAATAAATAAGGAAGACTGAAGAAGAACTGATGCACTTGAATTACAGTGTTAGTGAAGGATATTCAATAAACGATGGACGGCCAGGAGGAAAACAAATCTGAGTGGGAAGAAGTGCAGCCAGAGTGCACCACAGACGAGAGAACGGTAATTTTTCAGCTCAACTACTTGAGTCATGTTGTCAGAGGGAGCAGTCTCTGGTAAACGAGAGGGTCAGTGAAAGAGGGGAGGACCCTCAAGGAGATGGATCGATGCGGTGATTGCACCAATGGGCTCAGGTATAGCAAGGATTGTGAGGACCGTGCAGGACCGGACGGTGTTTTCTTCTGTTGCACACGGGGTCAGTATATGAGGCAGGACTGATTGGATGGCACCAAACAACATGACAACATTGTGCAGGCAGAGTCCCCAGGTTACAAATGAATGTTCAATGTAAGGCCCTCACTCTGGAATGACTGGACCTAATCACAGCACATTCTTCACTATAATCACCTCCAGGTGCTGCACGTGCAGCTTGTAAACCACTGAGAAGGCGTTGAGCCTTTTCTTGCACGAAACTAAGGCTACATTACAACAGTTTGCACTCTTTCCAACTTACCTACAAATTCCACTTACGAGATTTAAAGCCTTAGTTGGGAATGGATCGCATTTGTTACGCGGGGACTGCCTGTACCATTAACTATTAGGCAAATCTGGAATGCAAGTAAGTAAAGGGCAGAGAACAACTGACACATGTGGCGGGGCGGAGTGATCTGATCAAACCACCAATCAGTTTTCCAACATGTGTGCATTTGTAATACATCCGTACGCCTAAAGGGGTCTTACCGGAGAGCAGGGTGTGTCTCTTTGATCAGACAGTCTGATCTTGCTGGCTGATTATAAAGCCACCTTGAATTTACACAAAGACTTTTCTCCTCCTGTGCTCAAGCCCGGCGTATGTAAGCCGGCCCAGTTCTCCCCACGACAAGGTAACTGCACTGTACTGTAGTTCCAGCACGTTAGAGCCCAAAGGACATTGCAGGGAAGAGCCAGGGCCCTGCCTGCTCTCTCTCTGAAGCTCAGAATGGTTGGGGCTGCAACGGGGATTATAAAATAATACGACGGTACCGAGAAGCAAACACAGGCCACTGCCCAGCCTGGGTAAGGGGCCTGCACGTCAGCCTCTCTGCCTTGCCCCTCCCCCTCCACACGGTTTAGAGCTGCGTTTACCTTAGAGTGTACCGCACTCCTTTCTGTACATTGATGGTAACTTTCCTCATATTTTAGAAATATCAGCAACATACAACACTGAACACAGAGACTACTGGTGAACTCAAGAAGGTAA
Source organism: Orycteropus afer afer (assembly GCF_000298275.1). Taxonomy (NCBI): domain Eukaryota; kingdom Metazoa; phylum Chordata; class Mammalia; order Tubulidentata; family Orycteropodidae; genus Orycteropus; species Orycteropus afer. The sequence continues at coordinate 1,973,354 of NW_006921722.1, forward strand.
AAGAATTAACACTGTCAAGTGCTTAGAACAGTGTCTAGCAGAGAGTGAGCACTAAATCAAGGAGCTAATGGGTGTAAGAGCCTATTAATTCAGGCGCTGAGCACCTTCAGATGGTCTACTGGCTTCCTTCCTTCCTGTCTCCCCTCCCCTCCTTTTTTGCCCTCCCCCTCTCCCTCTCCCATTTTTCCCTTCCTCTCCCCCCTTTCTTGCCCTTCTGCCTTTCTGTGGTTCACTCCTTAAGCACTCACTGAACAGCTATGTGCCTGGAGATCAGAGAGAACTGTTCCTTCCAGGAGAAGTGAATAGGCACCTCAAGTCCCTGGAAACTAACTGCTGTGGAGTCAGATCCGAGTCACTCATAGCGACCCCTCCTTAGGTTTCCGAGGCAATATCACTATGGTAGTAGATTGCCCCATCTTCCTTCCAAGGAGTGGCTGGTGGGTTTGAACTGCCAGCCTTCTGGTTAGCAGTCAAGTGCCTTAGGCGCTATGCCACCAGAAGGGAAGTGATAAAGGGTCAAGCCAAGAATACTGTGGGGGCTGAGTGCAGGATGTTTCAGAAACTGAGGGGGCAGACTTGATTGAAATTTTATTTTGGAAAATCTGACAAAAATGATTCAAAATGCCCAAGGGTTGCACAACCACACTCAAAATGTGGTTGCAAAACCACCCATCAAAGCCATCAAAGCTCCCTTCTATGGGTGGGGACAACAATCACTTTTCAAAGTTCCCACTGCTTTGGGACCAATGAGAAGCCAGGAAGATGGTCAAGGGGGTGACTGTGGAAAGGGACTGCCTGACTGGGGAGGTGGGGCTGAGGAGGGCCTGCAGAAGGTGAGAGGCCGCCATGGTCCAGGAAGGGGCCCTGTGGAAGCCAGAGGGCTGAGTCCGGAGGGTCTAGGCTGGGCACCAAGGCCCTGGCCAGCTGCCTTCTGTGGGGAGAAAGTTTTCTCTGACTTTCAGCAGCTGCTTCCCTGACACCGTCTTCATTAACACTGACGGTTGAAAACCCTGAAGGTTTGCCAACAACAGCGACTTGCGAGTGTCAGGATGTTCTCCAGAGGGGCGATGTTCCCTATTTTAAACAGGCGAGTATTTGACATTCTAATAACTTCTTTCCCAGCATCGTCCCCAGTCCTTTGGAGCAGTCAGTTGGGAGACAATCTCTGTGACCCGCAGGGAGTGGACCTGGCAGCCAGGCAGCAATGTCCCCAAGAAGCAGCATTTTGTCACAAGTGTTTTACATTCAGCTGGTGCCCTGGGAGAGGAAGCTGGAGACAGGAAGCAGTCTTAGAGACCAGCAGTTAACTAATGAGGGGAGTGGGTGTCTATCGCTCAACCACCCCAGAAAGCACTCTCTTCCTGTCTCAGTCCAGGGAAGGCCATGGTGCCCCACTCCCAGCCCCAGAAGACACATTTGCATAACACATTTACATTTGAAGGGAGCCCACCGATTGCCAACGCCTCCCTCCAGCTCTGCCCGGTTTTCTATAATAGCAATTAGGAACAGAAATAGAATAACAATGGCCGTGGGAACACAGTTGCTGAGCTGTGGGGAGAGGCAGCAGAAAAATCTCCGAGTTTTAAAGACTGAACTTTGAATAACTGCAGAGTTAGAGACTCACTGGCCTTTGTTCTTTGTAAACCAGCTCTGAAGCCAGGAAGAGATACAGCCAATGTGGACCAGTGTAGGGCCAGCCACGGCTGCCCCTCTCAGGAAAGGAAGAGGCGCCAGGATGGCAAAGGACTAGGCCGAGACCAGGACACGGCCAGGCCCTCGCCATGGTGGAGGGCAGCAGCGAGCGGAGTGCTTGGCATGGAGACCACGCCGCAGAAGATTAAAGGGTAGAAAGGGAGCTGAGATTTAGGAGGGAGACTGGGGCTGGACTCTGATCTCCAGGCCCAAACCCACCCCAACCCTGGGGCTGTGGGGTCCATCTGACAGATGGCCACTCCCTGTGGGTCACAGCACAGCTGCGCCACACAGAGCTTTCTTTCCTAAATTTTATTTCTCTTGTTGTTTCTGAGAAGAGCAAAACACACACCGATCCAAGTTTCTACATGCGCAATTCAGTGACACCAATGACATTCTTCAGGACACGCGGCCATCCCCACCCTCCTTTTCTGAGTCATTCCTCCCTCACTAACATCAACTCGCTGCCCCTAAGGTTCCTAGATGGGGCCTCAAGTTGCTCTTAGCAATCGGAGCCCACACAACCTTAGAAGAGCACAGTGCTCAGGGCACTTTTCACTATTAAACAAAACGATCAGTTGGTTTTCAGGAGACTTCAGGGGATAGTTTTTATTTAAGTCTTGAAGATTATCTCAGGGCAACAGTTTCGGGGGTTCACCCAGTGCCCTTGGCTCCAGAAACTCTGGAGTCGGTGAGAAGTTGAAATTCTGTTCTAAATTTTCCCCCTTTTGATCTGGATCCTTTTATGGAATCTTTGGTCTAAATGTTCAGTCATGGTAGCTGGGCACAATCCAGTTCTGGTCTCCTGGCACAGGGGCAGCAGCTGTCCAGGGAAGCAGCGAGCCACACAGTCCATCTCCTCCCCCTACTCCTACTCTCCTTCTTCTGTTGCTCTAGGTGAGCAGAGACCAAATGTTGTGCCTGGGACGGCTGCTGGCAAGCTTTAAGACCCTAGGCCCTATGCAACAAACTAGGAGGTAGAACAGAAGCACCAAACATGTTATTAGGCCAGGGAACTGGGGTGGCCCATGAAGGCTTGGCCCTCAACCTCCAAACCAAGGAACCCAATCCCGTGAGGTGTTCGGTTGTTCATAAGCAGCCTCAGCCGCTGCTCTTTTTTTTTTTTGTAAATGGATCTATCACACAACTTTGCCAATTCAGCTTTTTCAAGGTGTATACCTTGACAGCACTTACAGTAGATGACTACGCAACCCTACCCTTAATCAGTATGATTTTCCATTACGGCTTACTCCCCTTTACCCCTCCCTCACACCCTGGTAACCACTAATAAACCTTGGTCTCTATACAGTTGCCTTTTCTTGCCTTCTGAAGTAAGTGAGGGCTTACAAGATTTGTCATTTGTGATTGGCTTAATTTGCTCAGCATCATGTCTTTAAGCTCCACCCATACTGCAGTATGTAGCAAGACGTCATTTCTCCTCCTGGCTGAGCAGTGGTCCATTGTGTGTGTGCACCACGTTTTGTTTAGCCATTCATCTGCTGATGGGCATTTAGATTGTTTCCCCCTTTGGCTACTGTGAATAGTGCTGCAATGAACATTGGTGTACAAGTTTGAATCTTTACTTCCAAGCCTTTTGAATATATACCGAGGGGTGGAACTGCTTGGTCATATGGTCATAGTGGCACTATGAGTTGGAACTGACTGGACGGCACCTAACAATAACACACTAGTTCTATTTTTAGTTTTTTGAGGAATCACCACAGTTTTCCACAATGACTGTACCAATTTACATTCCACCAGCAATACATAAATGTTCCAATTTCCCTACATCCTCACCAACATTTGTTATTTCAGATTTTTTTTCTCCCAGTCTTAGCCGTCCTAGTGGGAGTAAAATGGTATTTTATTGTGGTTTTGATTTGCATTTCTCTGATGGCTAATGACACTCAGCATCTTTTCATGTGTTTGGTGGCCATTTGCATGTTCTCTTTGGTAAATATTTATTCAGGTCCTTTGCTTATTTTATAATTGAGTTATTTGTCTTTTTGTTGTTAAGTTGTCTAAGTTTTACATATATCCTGGTTACTAGATTCTTTTTGGATATATGGTTTCTGAAGATATCCTCCCAGTTGGTAGCTTGTCTTTTCATTTTTTTGGGAAAGTTTTTTGATGAATAGATTTTTTAATTTTTATGAGGTCCCATTTATTTATTTTGTATTTTCTATTTGTGTTTTTGTTATTATATTTGATAATCCACTCCTGAAAGCTAGGCCTGACAGCACTGGCACTACTTGTTCTTCTAAGAATTTTATGGTTTCAGTTTGCACATTTAGGTATACAATACATTTTGATCTCTCTTCTGTCCATGGGGTGAGGCATGGATCCTGTTTCATTTTTTGGCATGTGGAAATCCAATTTTCCCAGCACTATGTATCGAAGAGACTCTTCTTTCCCTATTGAATGGACTTAGCATTCTTGTCAAAAATCAGTTGGCCAGAGATGTACAGCTTTATTTCTGCATTTTCAATTCTATTCCATTAGTCTATGTATCTATTGTTATACCAGCACGAGGATGTTTTGATTACTATAGCTGTATAGTATGTTTTAAAATCAGGCAATTTGAGTCCTCCTACTTTGTTCTTCTCTTTCAAAATGGTTTTAGCTGTTTAGAGGCTCTTGCCATTCTATGTAAAGTTAAGGATTGTTCTTTCTATTCCTATAAAAAAGGCTGTAGAATTTTGATTGAGATTTCCTGGAATCTATAGATTGCTTTAGATAGTATCGACATCATACCAATATTAAGTCTTTCAATCATGAACATTGGACATCTTTCCACTTATTTAAGACTCAATCTCTTTCAGCACTGTTGTATAGTTTCCATTGTGTAAATCCTTCATGTCTTTGGTGAGATGGGACTGGTACTGGCCATTTTGAATTCTGACAATCATATGGTCTACTATGCTGAGAATGACAAATTGAAGAAGAATGGTGTCACTATTCATTGTCAAAAAGAACATTTCAAGTTCTATCTTGAAGTACAATGCTGTCAGTGATAGGATAATATCCTTGCAAGGAAGATCAGTTAATACTACTATTATTCACATTTATGCATGAACCACTGAATCCAAAGATGAACAAATTGAAAATGTTACCAACTTCTGCAGTTTGAAATGGACCAAACATGCAATCAAGATATAACAATAATGACTAATAACTGGATGTAAAAGCTGGAAGCAAAGATGCAGCACTGGTAGTCAGAAAATGTGGCCTTCGTTAAAGAAATGACATGGAGATCAGATGACAGGATTTTGCAAGACTGACAACTTATTCATTGCAAATACCTATTTCAACATCATAAATGGCAACTATACATGTGGGTCTCACCAGGTGTAATACACAGGAATCAAATTGACTACACCTGTGGAAAGACAGGATGGAGAAGCTCAATATCATCAGGAAAAGGCCAGGAGCTGACTGTGGAACACAGTGTCATTTGCTAACAGGCAAGTTTAAGTTAAAGCTAAATAAAGGTTAAACAAGTACACAAGAGCCAAACTATGACTTTGAATACATCCCACCTGAATTTAGAAACCATGTGAGGAATAGATTTGATGCACTGAGTAACTGTGACCAGAGACAAAACGAGTTGTGGGATGACCAAGACATCATATATGAAGACAGCAAAAAAGGTCATTAAAAGGGCAAGAAAGGAGAAAAGACCAAAATAGATGTCAAAAGAGACTCTGAAACTTGTTCTTGAATGGAGAGTAGCTAAAGCAAATGAGTGGAAGAAATGATAAAGTAAAAGAACTGAACAGAACATTTCAAATGGTAGCTCAAGAAGATAAAGTAAAGTATTATAATGCAATGTGTAAAGACCTGGAGTTGGGAAATCAAAGGGGAAAAACGTGCTCAATGTGTCCTAAGCCAAAAGAAGTGAAGAAAAGAAATCTACCCTCAAATTGTGATATTGAAGGATTCTATGGGCATCAGTATTGGAGGAATACTCATTAAAAATCTGCAATTTGCAGATGACACAACCTTGCTTGCTGAACGTGAAGATGAATTGAAGTACTTACTGATGAAGATCAGCTTTCAGTATGGATTATACCTCAATATAAAGAAAACAAAAATCCTCACAACTGGACCAATAAGCAACATCACAATAAATGGAGAAAAGATTGAAGTTATCAGGGATTACATCTTACATGGATCTACAATGAACACCCCTGGAAGCAGCAGTCAAGAAAAGAGACGACTTATTGCATGGGGCAAATCTGCTGCAAAAGACCACTTTAAAGTGTTAAGGAGCAAAGATATCATTTAGAAAACTAAGGTGCACCTGATCCAAGCCATGGTATTTTCAGTAGTCTCATATGCATGTGAAAGCTGGACAATGAATAAGAAAGATCAAAGAAGAATTGATGCCTTTGAATTATGGTGTTGAAGAATACTGAAAATACCATGGACTGCCAAAAGAATGAACAAATCTGCCTAGGAAGAAGTATAACTGGAATGCTCCTTAGAAGGGAGAATGGCTAGATTTTGTCTCATGTACTTTGGTCATGTTAAAAGGAACCAATCCCTGGAGAAGGATATCATGCTTGCTAAAGAAGAGGGTCACTGAAAAAGGAGAAGACTCTCAATGAGATGGATTGGCACAGTGGCTACGACAATGGGCTCAAGCATAGCAAGGACTGTGAGGATGGAAGAGGACTGGGTAGTGTTTTGTTCTGTTGTACACAGGGCCACTATGAGGTTGAGCCAACTTGACAGCATCCAACAACAACAACAGCATGGGCAAAATATTGAATGATGCAGGAAGCATAAAAGAAGATGGAAGGAATACAGAGAGTCACGGTACCAAATAGAATTAATTGATGTTCAACCATTTCAGGATGGAGAACATGATCAAGAACTGACAATTTTGAAGGAAGAATTCCAAGCTGAACTGAAAGAACTGGTGATAAACAAGGCTCCAGGAATTCATGAAATATCCATTGAGATGTTTCAACAAACAGATACAGTGTTGGAGGTGCTCATTCATTTATGCCCAGAAATTTAGAACACAGCTATCTGGATGACTGTGCCAATTCCAAAGAAAGGTGATCCAACAGAATGTGGACATTATTGAACAATACCATTAATATTACATGCAAGTAAAATTTTGCTGAAGATAATTAAAAAATGGTTGCAGCAGTACATCAACAGTGAACTGCCCGAAATTCAAGCCAGATTCAGAAGAGAGCATGGAATAAGGAATACCATTGCTGATGGCAGGTGGATCTTGGCTGAAAGCTGAGAATACTAGGAAGACATTTACTTGTGTTTTGTTGAATATGCAAAGGCATTTGACTGTGTGGATTGTAACAAATTATGGGTAACACTGTGAAGAACGGAAACTCCAGAACACTTAATTATGCTCATGAGGAACCTGTACATAGACCAAGAGGCAGTCATTCAAACAGAACAAGGGGATATTGCATGGTTTAAAATTAGGATAGGTGTATGTCAGGGTTGTATCCTTTTACCATACTCATTCAATCTGTATGCTGAACAAATAATCTGAGATGCTAAACTATACGAAGAAGAACATGGCATCAGGATTGGAGGAAGACTCATTAACAACCTGCGATATGCAGATGGGATGACCTTCCTTGCTCAAAGTGAACAAGACTTGGGGCATTTATTGATGAAGATCAAAGACCACAGACTTCAGTATGGATTACACCTCAACATAAAGAAAACAAAAATCCTCACAACTGGATTAATAAGCTACATCATGATACATGGAGAAAAGGTTGAAGTTGTCAAGGATTTTATTTTACTTGGATCCACTATCAATGCACAAGGAAGCAGCAGTCAAGAAGACAAAAGATGTATTGCATTGAGCAAATCTGCTGCAAAAGACCTCTTTGAAGTGTTACAGAGCAAAGTGTCACATTGAGGACTAAAGTGTGCTTGACCCAAGCCATGGCATTTTCCATAGCCTCCTGTGCACATGAGAGTTGAGAAATGAATAAGGAAGACAGCAAAAGAATTGATGCATTTGAATTGTGATGCTGGCAAAGAATACTGAATGTACCATGGCTTACTAGAAGAACAAACAAATTTGTATTGGAAGAAGTACAGCTGGAATACACTATCAGAAACAAGGATGGCCAGACGTTATCTCATGCACTTTGGTTGTGTGTCAGTCCAATCCCTGGAGAAGGATATCATGCTTGGTAAAGTGGATGGTCAGCCAAAAAGGGGAAGACCCTCAATGAGATGGATTTACAAGGTGTCTGCTGCGATGGGTTCAAGCATGGCAGTGATTGTGAGGATGGTGCAGAACCAGACAATGTTTCATTCTGTTGTACACAGGGTCACTGTGGTGTAGTAAATTACCTGGTATGGCTTTCCTAGCCATAGATCTTTGTAAACTCAGTGGTGGAATTTGCCATGAGCAACTGAGTAGCTCCTGATTGTTAAAATTATCCACCTGGGGTACTTCTGTTGCATGTAGCACAGAGTAATTTTCTGGGTAAGTTCATTCTCTCTCAGGTGTATAGAATTCTGATGTTCAGACTGGTTAGTGGTCATTCTGCCAGGCTCAAAAAGGAGCCCTTCTAGAGTAGGAGTCTCTCTGACTGCTGGCTGAGAAAGACGTGCTGCTGAGAGACACGCACTGCTGAGAAAGAGACACCGAGAGACACATGCTGCTGAGAAAGAGACACTGAGAGATACACACTGCTGGGAGAGAGACTGAGAGAGACTGTTGGCTGAGAGACGGCAGGCACAGAGAGACTGAGCATTGTTTCTGAACTTGAATTGTAGCCTGGTGCTTCCCTAATAAACTCCATAATCTGTGAGTTCTGTGTGGCCACTACAGTGAATTATTAAACCCAGCAGAGAGCTGGTGGGTGCTGCAGGAGGAACGGTTGGTGTCAGGGTTGATGAAAGGGCTGGAGGGAGGCAGCATGTCTGGCTTCACAGGAATAGGCCTTGGGCTATTGATGGTGATTCTGTCTTTCTCTTGTGGGGTTAGAAGAGGTCAGAAGATGTGACCTCCCTGCCCCTTTGGCAGTCACTATGAGTCAAAACAGACTTGATGGCAACTATCAGCAATAAGAATTTCATTTCTGGGTAGGGAGTCAATGTCGTATGATACAAAGGGCACTGGGTTTAGAGTGAAGACTTCTGAGTTCAAATCCTGCCTCTGTCAGTCTTGGTTGATTAGATGACCTGATGCCAATTCCTATTCTCTCTCAGTTTCAGGTTCCTCATTGGCAAAAATGGGCGTAACAAGGCTGTCCTCTGATAATCTATGTGAAGATGATTTACACACTGAATAATAATAATAAATTTCATTATTTCTAGGCATGAGAACTATTTTATACTAAAGCAAAGCATTAGGGATTATCAGAGGCACTTCATACATACGTTTCTATGATAATGAGCTTGATACAGAAAGCTGGTTCTTTCTCCAGAAGTGTTAATAAAAATTATTGGCAGGCAGTTCTCCAAGATCCTCTTCCAGGGTGCCATAATGATTGTGAATATTGTAATATGATGTGAGAATATTGATTTTAATGAGAATGTCACCAAAATAAAGCAGATCCCTAATCATAGAAAGAAACAGAAACACAAATCCTAACACCCTGACATCTTTCTCTAAGCCAAGGTACAGGCATCTGCTAGAAGACTTAGGTCACAATGCAACAATGATTCAACACAAAGGAATTTACTAATGAAATACACAGCACCAATAGCTTAAATTAAATGACCCAACTAAAAGACAATCAATAACATTTAATAGGGTTCCTAAAAATATTTAGATGTTGGGGATAGATAGGGGCTACTTCTTTACCATAATAATTATTATGGAAAAAAACCCCTAAAAGCCTACATCATGCTTAATGGGTAGGCAAGTTAAATTCTGTTTAAAAATTGGAACAAGAATGGCTCCTTAATAGTGTTCTGAAAACTCTGGTTAATGCAGTGAGACATGAAAAAATAAAGAGGAATGACAATGAGAAGAAAGAAAAGATAATTATTTCCACTTAACATAATGGAAAACCAGAATATGCAGAGAAATCGGCAAAAATAGTCATATTTAATAAAATGATTCAATAAAATACTAGATCTAAAATAAACAGCCCAAAATTAATAGTTTTGCTAGTTGTCAGCAGCCGCCAGACGATGTAATAAAAATCATAGATTCTGGTCACAATATCAATTCATTCCTCCTCCAAGAATCCCTCGTGGATTAATTTACTGAAGCCTATGTAGTTTCTATAAAGAAAGTTTTTAAAAACCCTTGAAAAGCATAATCAAAGACTTGAACAAACTGACGGCTGTATACGTGTGTCTATCATCTCTCTGTCTGTGCACACATGCAGCAGCTATTACTGTAACGAGACAAACCATGTGGCGCAAACTTCGTTGTTGCCATGTGCCGTCGGGTCCGATCCAGTTCACAGTGATCCTGTGTGCAAGAGAAGGAAACGTGGCCCAGTCCTGCACGGTCCTCACAGTCGTCGCTCTGCTTGGGCCCACTGTCGCAGCCACTGTGTCAGTCCCTCTCACTGACTAGCTGCCCCTCTTTCAGTGACCCTCCACTTCACCAAGAGGACATCCTTCTCCAGGGACTGGGCCCGCCGGACCACATGACCAAGGCGGGTGACACCAAGTCTGGCCGTTCTCCCTCTAAGGAGCACTCGGGCTGTGCTACCTCCAGGGCAGGTTTGTCCGTCCTTCTGGCAGTCCACGGGCTGTTTGATATTCTTTGCCAGCGCCATAATTCAGAGGCAGCAGTTCTTGTTCGGTCTTCCTTGTTTAGTGTCCACATTGCACACGCCTATGAGGCCTCTGAGAACACCAAGGCTTGGGTCTGGTGCACCTTAGTCTTCAAAGTGACATTTTTGCCTTGGAATACTTTAAAGAAGTCTTTTGTAGCACATTGGCCCAAGCAAACTAATATAATTAAAATTTATGTAATTTTATATAATTCCACTAGGAAAAGGAAGACAGGAAGAATGAACTCTAGCAGCTATTTAAAAATATGAAGAGAGAGCAATCAGAATAATTTAGTCAAAGAACAGCGATTAATGTCAGTGGGACCAGAGACGGTCTCCTGGGTAACCAGCAATTTGTCACTGCTATATTGGTCCAAGGAACCACCATCTCCCACCACTATGACAAGGATGGCCTCCTAACTAATCTCTGTCTCAGCCTTGACCCCTTTATTCATGTCCCACATAGCAGCCAGCATCACCTTCTTAAAACATGAGTCAGATCAGGTTACTCTCGAGTTCCAAGACCCTGCAGTGGCTTCTCCTTTCAACAATGCCCACACAGGGAAGTCTCTACCCAAACTCCCAGCCACTTCCAATCTGACCTCATTTCTCATCTCTCACTCTGTTCCAGGCACACTGACCTCTGACTACACCAGACATGAGCCTTTCCTCTTGCTATTCAGCTCACACAGCTGTCATACCATTTTGTCCTTGTTTGAATGTTTCCTGCCTGGGGAGCTCTTCCCTAACCACCCAATTTAATATTGAATTTCCCCCCACCTCTGGCTGGAATTTTGTATTCTCTTTCTTTGCATCATTGCTCTTCATGAACTGTGTCACGATCTGATACCTTATACAGTTTATTTTTAGGAGCTCGGGTGGCACAGTGCCTAAGGCATTTGACTGCTAACCAGAAGTCTGGTGGTTCAAACGCACCAGCCACTCCTGGTAAGGAAGATTGGGCAATCTACTTCCATAGAGATGTCGCCTCGGAAACCCAAGGAGGGGTTGCTATGAGTTGGAAATGACTCAACAGCAGTGAGGTTTTTTTTTTTTAGATAGTTTACTGACTTGTTTATTATCTCCTTCCACTGAAATTGCTCTGCAAGCACAGATCTGTGCATAGGAATGTTCAGTGTTGTATCTCCAGCACCAGGAGAGAGCCTGGCACATGGTGAGGGTTCACCGTGCATTTGTCGAATGAATGCAAATACACTGAATTACGAGCAGGAATTTAATATATAATAAAGCAAGCTTTGCAAAACAGTGGGAGAGGATTAATTGATGAATGATTTTGAGATATAGCACATTAGAGAAAAATTAATTTAGATACACATCTTATCCTGTGTATGAAAAGAAAATTAAAGTCAAATATGTTTAAAAATTCATAGAAAAATTAGCAGAAAGTGGAAGAGTACATGAGTCACTGGAAGGAGAAAAACTTTTAAAGAATTGAAGCAATCGAGGAAGTTATAACCTAATCGTGATAGATTCAACTATTTAAAAATGAAAACTTTCATGCAATCTGTTTCTCTTTGCTTCCAATGAGTCAGGACCTCATGTTACTGGGAATAACTCCCAGGTGATCGCAGGTCTCTCCTTCCTTCCTGGCTGACCTTGTGCCTTTGTGTTTACTCCTGAGTTCCAAGCTGTGCTCCTGCCTTGTCCTCAGTGCTCCTCTTGGCCTGGAGTCTGGGCCACAGCCATCTGCCTCTACACTGATACCCAGGGGGCTGCTGTCCATCAGCCGCCTCCTGGCCCCTGAAGACACCTGGATTGAAGCCCACCTGTCTTCCCAACAGGAAACCCTTGCAATGTTCTGTAGACACTGAGCCTGGTCAGGTTGGCTTCCACAGGCGTTGGGACCCCCCTTGTGTCCCTGGAACCCAGCTCTTTCTTTCTCCTTACCCAGTGTTCCTTTCCCTGAGCCACCCCAACCTTTGATGACAATTTGACTTGTAGCTCTTTTTCATGTAGCTCTGGTAGCACAGTGCCTAAGGCACTTGACTGCTAACCAGAAGGCTGGCGGTTCAAACCCACCAGCCACTCCTCAGAAGGAAGGTGGGGCAATCTACTTCCATAGTGATGCTGTCTCAGAAACCCAAGGAGGGGTTGCTATGAGTCGGGGCCGACTTGAGGGCACACGACAACAACAACAGCATGTAAATGATTGTGGGAGTGGCACAGGACTGGGAGATGTTTTGTTCTCTTTCACCTGAGCTGTGGCTGACTGGATAGCACCTAGGAGCTCTGGTGGCATAGTGCCTGAGGCATTTGACTGCTAACCAGAAGGCTCGTGGTTCAAATCCACCGGACACTCCTCAGAAGGAAAACTGGGCCATCTACTTCCGTAGTGATACTGCTTCGGAAACCCAAGGAGGGGTCGCTGTGAGTCGGGTCTGACTTGACGGCAGTGAGTTTGGTTTGGTTTTGGATTTGATAGCACCTAACAACTACAACATGTCAACGAGAGGTAAAATCCAGCTTTAGGGAGAGGTGTTATTTTAATTGGTGTCCCTGGGTTATAAAAACAGTTAACCCACTCATTTGCTAACCAAATGGCTGGAGGTTTGAGTTCATGCCGAGGTGCCTTGGAAGTAAGCCTTGTCAGCCTACTTCTGAAAAGTCAGCTACTGAAAACCCCATGGAGGCAGCTCTCTGACACACACACAGGGCTGCTGGGAGTCGGAATCGACTCACAGCAACTGGCTTCTGCTCTCTCAGTTGCCGCTTGCTGTGGGCATGGGGTCCTGGTTGATGATGGTGGGCTCAGCCCAGGTTAATTTATTAACTTCTCAGTGGGACAGGTCCTTCCTTACCTGCTGCTTAGCCCCGCTCCTACACAAGGTGGAGAACCTGCCTTAGGATGCCTGTGGTTTGAATAATTAACCAGTTGATAAGAAAAAGAAGGTACTGGGATTACAGCGAGGCCTCAGGAAGAGTGAGGCAGCAACAGTCTCTGCTGTTAGGTTTTGTGGCTTAAAACCATTGGGAGGCAGCAGGCCAGACCTAGTGCAGCCTCGCAGCTGTAATTGCTCTTCTTCCTCAGGGGAGGGGAGGAGTGGGGCTGGGGAGAAGGGCGCAGAGAGGCGGCACCTCCCAGCAGAAGAGGGCTGGGCTCTGCATGGTAGGCTTCCATTCTTGCCTGGCTCTCGGGATCTGTCTCAGATCAAGGACGGTGGCCACTGCAATGGCCAGCGGCTATCCTGGCACCCTTGTTGAGCCCACCGTCACCTGGAGAAGGCCCTACGAGGGAGGGGCTAGGCTTCCTGAGCCCATTTGTGCCCCTCCCCAGACCTTGTGCTGGAAGCCCACTCTGGCCACTAACAGGAGCTGTCCCTGATTAGAGAAAACCACCACCACCAACGGGTCAGCTTGTGGGGACTGCCAGGGTGGAATTCAATGGGGCTCCTCTCTGAGTGCTGCACATTCTTCCTACAGTAAGACACGGCCTTAGGGCTCTCTGCCATTCGGCATCTGCTCCACTTCTCATCCAGGAACCTCTTCTGTGTCCTGAACAAGCAGCAGACTCTCTCCGGCTCAACAGAAACCTTTCCTAAACGCCAGGTGTCTGTGCTGAGGTCGGAAATACGAAATGGTGGAGGAGGTTTCTTAGAAGCAGTGTTTGCATTTGCAATGTAGTGACTGGATGCTGAGAAGGTACCTCGTGCCAGCAGGGATGGGGCCGCCCAGCTGCCCTGGGGCCTCTGACCTCAGGGCTCTACCTTCTCTCTCTCTCCTGGGTCCCATGGCCAGGGGAGTCCAGTGGGCTCCTGGCACCCACCGGGCACCCCATGCCGGCTGAGCCCTCCGGGTGGCAATGCTGTCTTCCTGTGCGGAGGGTTCTGCCCTCGCTGCACCCGCTGGACAGCAGCTGTGCCTGTTCCAGGCGCAGACCGACTAGGAAGCTCATTTACCCAGAGAAAGATCACCTACCAGCGGACTTTCCAGCCCAGGAGGGCACCTGGCGAGCTGAGATAGTCTTGTGTAGCTTAATCTCTTCTAATATTGGTCTGGCCTCAGAGGCAGGTACTATAGTGATAAACGGAGGCTGCAGGGAAGAGCGATGGCCCGGAGCCGGGACACATCGATTCCAGGGCTGGCTCAAACACTACCTTGCTGTGTGACCTGAGACAAGACGTCCAAAGCCTTTGTGCCTCAGTTTCCTCTCCTGTAATAAGAGGGTCTGGATAGGCAATATGTAGTTTCCTTCCCGCACGCTCCTACTGGATACTTATGCATTTCTTCTACAAATTTAAAATTTTCCCTTTATTTTGAAATTCTAAAATGCTTTTGGATTCCCACCAATTTGATTTTATTAATAGAATTGTATTTCTTAGAAATATCACAAAAGTGCATTGATTTTTCACATTGTCTGCTTTCATTGCTTTGTAGCTCAGGAAACCTGAATAGGCCAAACGGTAATGGAGAGGACACTCCCCCACACACTCACTCCCTCCACACTCACACTCACACACTCACTCACATACTCACATCCCTGTATACACTCCCACACATACACTTGCACACATGCATACACATCCTTTCATACACATGTACATATCCACACAGGCACACACATATACACTTTTACACACTTTCTCTCACATACTAACCCTCACATATACAGTCACACACTCACACACAAAACTTCTCTCACACACACTTATACACACGTAGACCCACACACTCACCCATAGTCACACACATACTCACACACACATTCTCTCACACACACTTATACACACATAGACACACACACTCACCCATAGTCACACACATACTCACACACACATTCTCTCACACACATGCTTATACACACTCACACACACTTACCCATAGTCACAAACATACTCACACTCACATTCATCCTGTCACTGGACAAAATTATTTGTCACAACTTATTCACTCACAGCTTCTAAGCATCTCCACTATTTCCTTTGTAACCCAGGCTGTATCTGGAAGGGACTGCTCAGGGTTATAAGATGGTGAAATGCATCTTTTGTTCTGTTGAGACCCAGACCCTTTCCAATTATACATCCTTCCTGCCAACAGGTGAACTCATCTATTTGGACATCTGTGGAAAGGACTTGTGAGGTGCCCCTTAGGAGACAGCCTAGTGGGCAAGTGGAAAACTCGAGCGTCTAACTGATGGTCCGTGAGCTGAAACCTAGGAGCAGAATGGCAACCGTGGGATTTACACGGGCAGCTTGTCTCTGTGACACTTCCTGTCTAACAGCATTGGCCCAGTGCCACTACAAGAAAGGTGTTTGAGTCCTTGTCTCTTCCTGTTTCCTTAATTTATAAGACGTTAAATGGGTCTTTTTGTAAGTGATTCTCATGTGGTTTCGATTCTCGAGTACTTGGTGCTGAAGATGCTGAAGGGTCCCCCATTCACTGCTTCTTACAGGATACACTCATGAGAGAAAGAGAAAGAGTGGTACTTTGGACGAAATGTTGACAAGGTCCAACGAGGTCCATGTACCATGGGGGTCAATGGCGAAGTTCTGAAGAATCTACAGCACAAGGGGAGCGGCGCTGGTGCCCCCCCCCAGCATAGTGCCACGGTCTCCTGCCTTGTTCTCCTTCCTGAGTGTGGCGCAGGCCTCACATGAATGGCTGGGTTAGTCGGGTAGTGACTGTGACTTTAGGGGGCAGTAGGGCCAGAGCTGCAGTACATTTAGATGACCTCTGTGCCAACCAGCCATTCCACAAATATCACGTGTCACAGGAGGACTGGGAAGGAACTTCCAAGGAAAATAGCACATCTCACAAGAACTCATCTACAAAAGCTACCACTGTTATTATCAAACCTTGCCTGGGTTTTTGTTTGCCTGAGTTGTCAAGGTTCATTTACAGCTTTCAAATGGACATCTACTCCAAAGAAAAGAACTATGTCTCCTCTATCCTGTCTCAAACAGGTATTTGAGACCTGGGTTCTTGTGCTGGTGTGGCAATGAACCAGTGGGCACACCGGGGGCCATCTTTTGTATTTAGCACAAGAGTGGACCATGCTAAGAGTGAGTATGTGTTTGTGGACTACTTCCTGCTGTAAGGAGCATCTGCTAATAACGATGGGAGAACACGCCCATCATACGGCAGCGCCCCCTAGCGCTGGCAAGGCACGTCACGTCTCCAGCTTTGGCATCTTCATAAAACGGAGCCCTGCCTGTCTCAGTGGGTCACTGTGAGTCAAGTGAGAAACGCAGCACCAGCACTTTATAGTTTGGAGAAGTAACAACTTACAGCAACACAAGTTCCTGTCCCAGTTGCAGATCTTTCAGTATCCAACAGACAGCATGCTCAGCTGTACGGTGCCAGGTCTATGCCCTGTCCCACTGAATCCTCATCAGTGTAATAGCGCTGCTGCTGTTGCCCCAGTCATCCCCGCCTCATGGAAACTTGTGTGTAATGGAGTGAATGCTCCCCCATCACGTGCCGTCCTCACAGCTGTGGGTCGTCTGAGCTCATCCTTGAGGCTGCTGTGTCAGCGCATCTCCTCACTGGTTCCCTCGTTCCTCTGATCCTCCGCTTTACCACACACGACGTCCTTTCCTAGTGACTGGTCCTTCCTCATGATGAGTCCACGGTCAAAGGCCTGACGTCTCACCACCTTGGTTTCTAAGGAGCATTCTGGCTGTATTTCTTCTAAGACTGACTTGTTCTTTCTTTTGGCAGTTCCTGATATGTTCAATATTCTTTTCCAACACCACAATTCAAATGTATCAATTCTTCTTTGGTCTTCCTTATTCATTGTCCAGCTTTCACATGCATATAAGATGAATGAAAAGACCATGGCTTGGGTGGGGTACACGTTTGTCATCAAAGTGACCTCTGTGCTGTTTAGAACTTTAAAGAGGTCTTTTGCAGCAGATTTTTCCCAATGTAATGTCATTTGATTTCCTGCAGCTTCCATGGGTGTTGATTGGGGATCCAAACAAAATGAAATACTTCACAACTTCAATATCTTCTCTATTTACTATAATATTGCTTATTGGTCAAGTTATGGGGATTTCTTTTTTCTTTTAATGTCCAGGTGTAATTTATACTGAAGGCTGTAGCCTTTACATTCATCACTAAATGTTTCAAGTTGTCTTCACTTTCGGCAAGCAAGGTTGTGTTGTCTGCATATCGTAGGTTGTTAATGACTCTCCCTCCAAACCTTATGCCACATTCCTCTTCGTATAGTCCAGCTTCTTGGACTATTTGTTTAGGATACAGATTAAATAAGTGGGGGAAAGGATACAACCCTGATACACACCTTTTCCAGTTTTGAACCAAATTTACTAATAGGAATCATAGTTGAAAGGGGCCCTGGTGGTGCAAATGGTTAAGTGCTTGGCTGCTAACTGAAGAGCTGGCAGTTGGAACTCACCCAGCTGCTCCATGGGAGAAAGACCTGGTGACCTGTTCCCATAAGGAGCACAGCCAAGAACACCCTGTGGGCAGCTCTACCCTGGGGTTTCTGTGGGTCACAATCACCCTGATGGCACATACCAACAACAGCTGATGCTCTTAACACTGGTGCATTTTAAGAGGAGCAGAAGGTGAAGTCATTTCTTCATGGCCCACTCAGCCTTATCATCTATGATGGTAATAACTCACTGTGACTATACAAGGAATCCTGGGTGGCACAAATGGTGAGGCACTCGACTACCAATCAAAAGGGTGGTGGTTTGAGCCTGCCCAGAGGCCCCTTGGAAGACAGGCCTGTCCACCTTCTGAAAGGTCACAGTGTTGCAAACCCCACAGAGGAGTTCTACTCTACGTATGTGGTGTTGCAGTGAGTAGGAATCAACTCTGTAGCAACTAATCACAGCAGGAAATGATTACAAACCCGGTGATTATTTTTAGTGGTTTTGTCCCAGATGTTCTACAATAGAAGAACTATGGTATTTATATTTCTGCTTTTTTCCCATGCCAATAATTGGTAGCTACTTCTACTTAGTGCTTTTACTTCTCCTGTACAGATCCTAAGCAGGGCTGGATGAAACAGAGCGGCAATGTGGGTTAGTCACACCCATGCTTTCCGTTCCCAACGTCAGGAACCTCCACGACAGCACAGGCCCAGCAAGTGCAGTTAATCTAACCTAACCCTGGAGCTCTGGGGGCACAGTGGTTAGGCTACCAACCAGAAGGTTGGGGGTTCACATCCACCAGCTGCTCTGTGGGAGAAAGATGAGAAGTCTGCTTTTGTAAAGACTGACAGCCTTGGAAGCCCTATTGTGGCAGTTCTACTCTGTCCTGTAGGGTCACTCTGAGGCTGAATTGACTTGATAGCTTTTTTTTTTTTTTTTTTTTTTTAAATAATGGACCAAAGATATTTGTTACAACTAAAGACCCATGGGAAACCAGTTTCTTCAGCCTGGACGACACCAAGGGTTTTGACTGACCATTGAACTAGTTTTAAGGAAACCCAGTTGCTGTTGAGTCAACTATGAGTCACGGCAAACCCGAGTGTGCCAAGGCAGAACTGTAGGGTTTTCAGGGGCTGTACTTCCAGAAGTTCCAAGCCCTTCTTCTGAGGTGCTTCTGGGTGGGGGTGAACAGCCAGCCTTTTGGTTAGCAGCCAAGTGCTTAACCGTTTGTACCAGGATCTAGGAATTGTGATTCGTGAGGCCTGGATGCTTTTCCAACAGGTCATACGTAATGTCCAACCACCTTAAAAATGCAGAGATGGAAGTTCCAGGAGTTCTGAACTAAGGTGTTACATTCCCAATCCTTTTCAATACACATAATGAAGAAACAGGAGGATGTACTTCTTTGCTTGAGCAAACGGCGAGACTGCAGCGGCACACTGAAGAAGCTGGGGAGCTGCCGCGGGCCGGGCCCCCAAGCAGACTGCCTGCTAGTTCATTTCCAGCTAAAGTATTGCAACAGTCCGTCTCACTGCCAGGCAAAAAACTTTCCTATTTTCGACTTCCTGTGTCTCAATGGTCGTGACGCAGACTCATCGTGGTGGCACACTGTGGTGAGGCAGCTGAGCGGACGGCCTGTGGCTTTGCTGTCTCTCCACTCGTATTTAACAGGATTTGGTGTCCCTTCACCAGCTAACATCTCATTGTACGTGAGTACATGATGACTCGATTTATCAGCAGCAGACAAAAACGGTCTCACTGTAGTTTCCTGCCGTGGACAATGTCGTGATTAAAAAATGTGGCTGTCACCTTATGGCTGTTTGGAAGAAGGCCACTAATTATTCAAAAAATAATGGTCCCAGATGGTGTATCCAGGGGTTTGTCATTATACTCCCTGTGGTTGCGCTTGCATATGGGGAAGGAGAGAACCTGTCAGCTGATGAGGAGGCAAGAATAACCTGCCTCAGCCCGACCAGCTGGCGGCACTTCCCGTTTGAGGAACAAAAGAGGATCGCTGTGGGTTTGGCAAACAGGACTCTCTTCAGTTTAAGCGATGGCCTTTTATAACTCAGGCTTGCTGTGTGCTGAGGAGTCTGTCCAGAGCTGGGGGCCGCGCTAACCTGTTCACACTGCGCAGGGAACCACTGCTGCTGGGAGACCGCAGAAACTCCGGCCCTGTTGCTAAGTCCACGTGGCCTGGCATCTCGTGCCCTAACCACAGCACACCGGTGCCACTCGGTCCCACAGAATGTAATAACTTGTCCAGAACCTGGACTATAGCTATGTTTTCATACGCTCCGTAAGGGGGGAGCCCCGGAGTCTGACAGATGCTTGGGTTTGGGCCATCATTCTGCTTCCTTGGGGCTCACTCCCAGAGCCAAAACTAATTTGTAACTTTAAATAATCATCACAACTTAAGATCTATTGGCAATCTATCGGCGTATTAGCTATGTTAGCCCCAAACCAGGGCTTTGAACTGGTTTAAACTGGTTCAGTCATGGCCAAAGAAGTGAAACCAGAACCAAATTGTTAAAATTTGGGTGACGTGGGAGGCTAACCAGAATGAGAAAAATTATGCTCGGACTCCTGGAGTAGGAGCCCCGGAACAGGCCCAGTGAGCCCTTTCAGGAGCCTGATGTGGGACACTGGGTTGTTGGCAGGACTGTGGAGAGCCACACACACTCTAAGTGGCATAGTCAGCCACCATCTGTATGCAGGGCACTGCTGTTTCCAAATCTGCTCCAAATCTAGTGGGGAGGGGTGTGGTTGCTATGCAACATGTATGTGGCCCTTGTTTTCTAAGAGGGTGATTAAGTTTCTAGCAGGGTTTTGACTCATAATTTTTCTGATTCTGGTTATCATTCTGGATCACCCATGTTTAAAATGTCCGGGTCCATCTGGTATTGCTTCATTGGTCATGACTGAACTGCACGGCACCGGTTCAAAGTCCTGCCAGACTCTCAGATCTGCATTACACTGGCAGGTGGTCATGTGCTCCCTCTAGAACTGAGGACGTGTCATTGCTTATTCAAGACCAGTAGAAGTCTAATATACTTGCTCCTCACTTATTCACTATCTCTTTATCTTAAATTTTGCATTATAACAGTAGTAAAAAAATCTACTTTCCAAGTATTTTGTGCATTAACGCCGTATGTCTGCTAGTAACGAATGCCTAAGTTGCAAGGCAAGTGCAATGCTGGCTGTGATGGTTAAGATGTGTCAACTTGGCTGGGCCATGATTCCCTCAGTGGTTTGGCAGTTATGTAATGACATAATCTGGCAGTTACACAATGATGTAATCTGGCAGTTATGTAATGACATGATTTGGCAATTATATAATGGTGTAGTCGTGCTCCATTTTGTGATCAGATGTAGTTATCCCCCATTTTCACACAAAGTTGAGTTTTGTATAACACCTTGTTCTTTGGAACCTAACCATGGTGGTAAGTGAGGTGTGGGTGTAATCGTAAGATGACAAATAGATTTTTGGATTGCGTAGGACTTTTGTTGGAAATTGGGAAATCTGTGGCTTAATGAAATGGAGAGTCAGTAATTATCATAGCAGCAGGCCATCCATCTGAGCTGTTAGACAACTTAACAGTAGGTGAGACAGGCTGCCTCCTGGAATAGTGTGTTTACATAATGAAGGAATAGTTCTACTAACGACAAATACTAGAACAATTGAGTAATGTGATAACAAAACACACTACATACACATTTGGAAGGCCTGACAATCTACTTCCAAAAATCAGCCAGTGAAAGCCCTACGGACCACAGTGGTCCAATCTGCAATGAATTACATAGATGGAAGCCTTCTGTTCTGTTGTGTGGGGTCAGCATGAGTTTCGGGCTGACTCAGTGGCAGCTAATATAAGTATAAATAAATATACAAGTACTGGATAGGTATAAATGTAAATATATAAAATATACATTAAAATATATACATAGAAGCCATGGTAATTGAATGTTTGACTGCTAACCAAAAGATGAGCAGTTCAAATCTACCTATGGCTCTGCAGGAAAAAGACCTGACTATCTGCTTCTGTAAAGACTGATGGCCTTGGAAACCTGTCAGTTCTACTCTGTCCTCTAGGGCCACTGCGTGTTGGAATCAACTCGATGGCTGTGGGTGTGGTTTAGGCTTTGCTTCCTTAAAGATCATAGCCTTGGAAACCCTACTGGGCAATTCTACTCTGTCCTCTATGGGTACTATGAGTTAGAACTGACTCCATGGCATATGTAGTGTAGTGCCTAAGGCACTTGACTGCTAACCAGAAGGCTGGCGGTTCAAGCCCACCAGCCACTCCTCGGAAGGAAGATGGGTAAATCTACTTCTGTAGTGATACTGCCTTGGAAACCCAAGGAGGGGTCGCTATGAGTCAGGTCTAACTCCACGGCACATAACAACAACAACAATGTGAATGTGCAAAGCTGTGTAGCTGATGTCCTGAGAGGGTGGTAAGCAAACCTGACACAGCAAGCTTCTAAGTAAGCACAGTTCTAGGGCTGAGAACCACAAGATACACCACAAACAATGGCAACACTAACGCATGCTTTGATGCTCAGTGGCAGCTGAGCGGAAAAACCAAGAGAGTGCTTTTTCCTGTGGGGCACATACCTGTGAGCCTGCCCTCTGCCATCCATGATTGAATCAGAGTAGCTTCCCCTGCAAGATAAGAAGTCGTCTCCTCCTGGCACCAGGAGCCTCTTTCCTACCATTCCCTCATTGCCCTTGCAAAGCGTGAGAGCAGCAGAGACCCTGACTAGCATTTGACTGGCATTCTTGGGCACAGTGTCTCTTGGAGGTGGCTCTGCAGTGCACAGACAGTAGTCTCTGGTTTCCGGGAGCTCTCCTGAGCTGCAGGAAGGAGGGACGAAGTGCTTTGTACACACTGAGCTGTGTGTCCACTGTGCCAGTGCTACACAAGCCTGGAAGCCTATTTTAAAACCAAAAATTTCAACGGGAGAAAGTCAGGAGGAATTTTCCTTTCCTCTGATTGGGGTTGGGGGTGGGCCCTCTGTGGGAAGATGAACAATACTTGCTTGTTTACTGAGGAAGCAGCCCATGATGGGCAGTGGAGTTACAGCCCCTGTTGATGTGCTCGAGAGATGGTTCAAGGAATCCTAACCAAAGTGCCCGTGGCTCTAACCCAGCCTGAGGTTCTTCACAAGCATATGATCAGGAGGACTGCTTTATAAGTGAGGCTTTTAAAATGAGAGTATGTACCTGGGAGCTGACCCAGTGGTGGCCCAGGACTGCCCAAGGCCCTCAGAAGCAGTACTTTGGTTCTGCTTTAAGGGAACTCTTCGATGTTAAGTGCTCGCCACAATATTCGTAACACTAATAACTGAGTATTTTAACTTTTACAGATAACGTACGTTGAAACTCATGACAATTTTCATACTTTTCTTTTCACAGGTATGAGAACTAAGACTAGAGTCTCCTGGTGGCACACATGGTTAAAGAGCTCAGCCGCTAACTGAGAGGTGGGAGGTTGGAGTCCAGCCAGAGCTTCCTCCAAAGAAAGGCCTGGCCGTCTTCTGAAAAATCAGCCACTGAAAACCGTATGAGCACAGTTCCATTCGAAACACAGAGAGGGTCGCCATGAGTCGTGGTCAACTCGATAGCAACTAGTGAAACGGGACTGGAGGTACATCATCAACAAGAGTAGGAATGGGATAGAAGAATTTAGTGGGAAAGAACACACCACGTTAAAGCTTTAATAGGGAAGGAAAAATACATGGAAGGATATTTACAAGCAGGATGTAGTGAGAATTTCTCCAGGGATATGGCAGATGTCAGATGACACCCATCCAAGCAGGTTGTTGGTTTTCTACCCAGAGCGCTGTGCACAGAGGTGTGTTTACACAAGTATTTCCCTGACCCAAGGTCTGTACTGAGTTACTGGAATCACTTCAACTCTTAGCAATGAACAACACTGCTCTGCTATGAGGCACACCATGTAGGCTGAGAGTATGGCTTCTTGTTCAGGTAAGGCTACCAGAACATCCATCCTTGAAGCATATCCATTCAGCTCCCTTAATGATGCCCCTTCATTACAGGGCATTTGGATTTGGGCCCTTGGCCACTGTCAGAGAAACGGCCACTGGAGAAGGACCACTTCTTGGTCTTACAATACTGCTGAGGACGTTGCCATTTACTGCATGAGATCTCTCTTGAAAACTTCCCTAAGGATTTACTCTTAGAAGAGGTGGCTTGCTCTTTTAAAACAAAGCATGTTATCTGTTGTTTCTACCTTTTTTGCTTAAAGAAATGCATACTTGCCTCCTTTTTTTTTTTTTAAACTCACTCATGATGACATCATAACTGCCCATCTTGCTCTATATGTCTTTCTTTAGCACTTTCACAGGCTAAGAGTTACCACAAAGAACAAGATGGACTCCTGTTCTCATGGTGCTTCCCTTCTACTTAGTACAAGCAAACAGCCCCACCAATATGACACACATATGTATATGAAATATGCAAAGACCTGGCATCAGAAAATCAAAAGGGAAGAACATGCTTGGCATTTCTCAAGCTGAAAAGACTGAAGAGGAAGAAATTTAAGCCTTGAGTCGCAATACTGAAAGATTCTATGGGCAAAGTATTGAATGATGCAGGAAGCATCAAAAAAAAAAAAAAAAAAAGATGGAAAGAATACACAGAGTCACTGTGCCAAAAAGGACTGGTCGATGTTCAGCCATTTTAGAAGGTGGCATGTGATCAAGAACCAATGATATTGAAGGAAAAAGTTGAAGCTGCTCTGAAGGGATTGGCAAAAAACAAGGCTCCAAGAATTGACCCAATATCCATTGAGATGTTTCAACAAATGGACACCCCACTGGAGGCACTTACTTGGCTATCTGGCCAAGTGGCTGGAAGAGATCTGTATTTGTACCCCTTCCAAAGAAGGTGATCCCACAGAATGTGGAAATTATCAAACAATATCATTAATATTGTACACAAGTAAAACCTTACTGAAGATAAATAAAAAAGGGTGGCAGCAGTATATTGACAGAGAACTTCCAGAATTGCAAGCTGGATTCAGAAGAGGACATGGAATCAGGGATATCATTGCTGATGTCAGATGGATCTTGGTTGTAAGCAAAGAATACCAGAAAGATGTTCACTTGTGTTTTATTGACTATGCAAAATCATTCGATTGTGTGGCTCATAACAAATTATGGATAACATTGAGAAGAATGGGAATTCCTGAACACTTAATTGTACTCATGATAAACCTGTGCATAGACCAGGAGGCTGTCGTTTGAACAGAACAAGGGGACACTGCATGGTTTAAAATCAGGAAGGGACTGCGACAGGGTTGTGTCCTTTGACCATACTTATTCAATCTGTATGCTGAGAAAATAATCTGAGAAGCTGGACTTTATGAAGAAGAATGTGGCATCAGGGCTGGAGGAAGACTCATTAACAACCTGCAATACATAGATGACACAACTTGCTTGCTTGAAGTGAGGATAACCTGAAGCACTTACTCATGAAGATTGAAGACTACAGTCTGCAGTATGGATTAAACCTCAATATAAAGAAAACAAAAATCCTCACAACTGGACCAATAAGCAGCATCATAATAAATGGAGAAAAGATTGAAGTTGTCAAAGACTTCATATTACTTGGTTCTATAATCAACACCAATGGACGCAACAGTCAAGATATCAGATGATGTATTGCATTGGGCAAATCTGCTGCAAAAGACCTCTTTAAAGTGCTGAAGAGTAAAAACGTCTCCTTGAGGACTAAGTTGCGCCTAACCCAACCAATGGTATTTGCAATCGCCTCATATGCATATGAGACCTGGACAGTGAATAAGGAAGACTGAAGAAGAGTTGATGCTTTTGAGTTGTGGTGTTGGTGAAGAATGCTGAAAGGACCGTGGACTGCTAAAAGAACTAACAGATCTGTCCTGGAGGAAGTGCAGCCAGAATGCTCCTTGGAAGTGAGAATGGCCAGACTTCGTCTCACGTAATTTGGTCATGTTGTCAAAAGGGACCATTCCCTGGAGCAGGATGTCATGCTTGGTAAAGCAGAAGGTCAACAAAAGGGGAAGGCCCTCAACGAGATGAACTGACACAGTGGCTGTGACGATGGGCTCGGGCATGACAGGGACTGTGGGACTGCCACAGGACCGGGCAGTGTTTCATTCTGTTGTGCAGAGGGTCACTATGAGCCGGAGACAGTTCAGTGGCACCTAACAACAACAGCAATACGCATAAGGTATTATATATACATGTTGGTTATAAATATTATGGTGAAGGTAAAATGAGATAGGGGGATAGACTGTGCTAGCATCAGTAAGAACATGGGTTTAAACAGGGTGGTAGGAGGAAGCTCTCTGAGGAGGTGACGTCTGAGCAGTGATCTGATTGAAGAGGAGAACGAGCCATGTGTGGAACCAGGGTGAGAGTGTTCTAAACAGAGAAAGAGCAAGAGGATTTGAGGAACGACAAGATGTCCAGTGGGGTTGGAAAATAGCAAATGAGGCTGAAAGATTATGGGAGACAGGGGAAGAGAGAGAGATGAGGGTCAGATGTCTCCAGTGTGTAGGGGTGAGGAGACTGAAATGTACTCTAAATGTGATAGGGTGTCACTGGAAGGTCTTAAGTAAGGGAGCGACATTCAATTTTGAAGAGACCCTTCTGGCTACTGACAGTGAATGGGTGGAAAGTAGAGGGGCTTCTCAGAAGCTGTTGGGGCAATCAGGTAGGAGTGGCAGAGCAAGTGCTGTGGAGTGACCCGACTCTTCGTGGTGATAAAGTGGAGCTCTTGTTTGTTGTTGCAGATTTTGTGCAGAGGATCTGGAAATGAAGACTTGTTTGGATGTGTTCAGTTGGACATAAGCACTGGGCCTCCCCAGGCAGATACTGCTTAGAGGTTGGGTATTTGAGTCAGAAGCTCAGAGTAGAGGTCAGAGTGAGGTCACATTTGGGGGAGAGGGTGCTGAAGCTGTGATGGAAGGGGGTCTCCAAGGGAGGGAGGAGTAATGAACAGAAGACAATTGGGGAGAGAGCCCCCCTCAACCTCTGATTTATTCTGCCTTTACGACTGACCCTACAACCAGCCAGGAGTTCCAGGATGGTGCCCACGATCATGAACTGAAACACTGGCCTTTCAAGCCCACCCAGAGGTCCATGGAAGGAAGGCCTGGAGATCTGGTTCCGAAAGGTCCCAGCCTTGGAAACTCTACGGAGCAGTTCGACTCTGCACACATGAGGCCCTCACAGGCCAGAATCAACTCCACAGCAACTAACAACAACAACACACCAGGTGGCTTTCCAAACCTGTCCTAGAGACGCTGGTCTGTGGACACTGAGGGTGATTTTCAATGAACAAAGCCATACTTGGCTAGGGTCTTCCCTGAGGAATAATGAAAGTACCCTCACTGTGATATGCTGCTAAATAAAATTCAGCTTTAGGCTATAACTGTAATTCAGGCAAAACTGTATGTTTTTGAGAGTTCTATTTTATAATACAGAGTTCCTGTATGTTAACAAGTGACCCAAAGCAGATTTTAAAAGAAAAAGCCACAACAATATGTTATTAAAATGTATATTGGGCATCCCCAGGTTGACACAATTTTTGTAACTTCTTGTTTGAGTTCATTCGGAATCAAGCATTAGTGCTGGAAATGGACACTTGTGAAGTGTCCGCTGACGTAGGACAAGGAGCCAACTTGGAGGTGCATTCGCGGTAGAAATGGCAGGAAGCAAAGGCGGCATGGGAGGCCTCTGCTGCTGCTGTTTGACCCCCGACGGCAGTCCGTGTGCGTCGGCGGGCTCCTGAGAGACACACGCAGAGGTCGGGCTCCGTTATGACAACCTCAGCGCTTTTCTAAAGCCCCGGGCTTTCTCCGAGTCTCGTCCCGGTCCTGGACCCATTTTGCTTGAAAAACACTTTCATGTCAGCGCTGCTCACTTGGGCGTTCCCCAAAGAAGAGGCGCCATTAAAATGGAGGCTCCGTCTGACAGCTGGGGGCGGTGGGCCCTTCGGAGGACAGACGCGGAGAAGTGAAGCCATGTTTCCCGTCGGCCTCGGTCAGACGCCTGGACACACAGTGGCGGCTCGGCCTTGCGGAACCCCGGGGTGAAATGCCGTCCGTGCCAGGCGTCCTCGTCCAAATGACCGCGGAACAAGCGGGCCTTTCTTTGGAAGGGGAAGCACACGACGGAGCCGGCGGGATTCCTGCGGCCGGGCCCTCCCATCACCTCGCACCGTGAGGCCTGTGCGTCTTTGCAGGGTCTGGAAGGCGCGCCCGGAGCGCACAGCCCGCGTCCCCGAGGCCCAGCCAGCGGAAACTACTAGAGGAGCCGGGCACAGGTCCTGGGTTCAGCTCGTGTGCAAAAACAACGGCCATCAGCTCTCCCCAACGCAATGCGGCTGGAAGAAGGAAGGAGGTGACCCTTCCGCAAAAGCGACCTCCCAGCCGCCGGGCTGAAGGCGGCCCACGCGCCCACCGCACCGCCGGCCTGGTCGCTCCAGACGCGGACAGGGGGACCGCGTTGCAGACTGCGCGCCTCGCTCGCGCTTGGGAGGGCCGGGGCGGGACCCATTGTCTCCTCTCGGGCGAGGCCGCCGCAGCGCCTCCTCGCCCCGGTAGGGAGGCCGCTGCAGAAAGCTTGGTCACCGGCTGCAGCCCCAGGGCGCGCCGCTCCGCTGCGTCCCGGGACTCCACTTCCTCACAGGACCGCGGCCGCCTCCGTAGTAGCTTCAGGGACTGATTCTGAGCAGCTGGGCCTCGCGCCCCAGGGGAAGTCTCTTTTGGTGACTTTTTTTTTTTTTTTTTTAAATTATAGACAATTCATTATCATCTAAATAAGGACCTGTGGTGGCCTAGTGCCTAAAGCATTTGACTGCTAATCAAAAGGTTGGTGGTTCAAATACACCAGCCACTCCTCAGAAGGAAGACTGGGCAATCCACTTCTGTGGAGATTTACTGCCTCACAGATCCAAAGGGCGTCGTTATGAGTCGGAATTGACCTGATGGCACTGAGTTTGGATTTTTTTGGTTTGGTGGCATAGTGGTTAAAGCATTCCGCTACTAAAAGGTCAGCTGTTTGAACCCAACAGCTGCTCCATGGGAGAAAGAGGAGGCATTCTGCTTCCGCAAAGGTTATGGCCTTGGAAACCCTACGTGCAGTTTGACTTAGCCACATGGGGTCACTATGAGTTGGAATCAACTCGAGGGCAGTGGGTTGTCTTCTAAATCAGATGTTCTCCAATCCCCGGGCAGTTAGCCTTCAGGGTTGACTCAGAGTTTCCAGCTCTCTAGGCATCTTGGAAGGTCCTGGGGTGGCACAAACCATTCACTCTAGGCTGCTAACCCCAAGGCTGATAGTTCAAATCCCCTGAACAGCATCCTGGCAGAAAGGCCTGGTGATCTGCTTCCGTAAATCTCACAGCCAGGACAACCCTATGGAGCATGTGAGGTTGCCATGCGTCGGAGCTGACAGGTCGGCAACCAGTTTTTTGTTATTTGAAGCATCTTGAGAGATTTCTGGGAAGGAATGACAGATGAGACAAGGTCCTGAACTTGAGCCCACTGCTAGCCCACTGTTAAATGGGGGCCGGGGACCTGAGGGGCCTGAGGGTGGCAGTCTGCACTTCACCTACCCCTGATGTACTGGTGTATGCTCAGGTCCCAGCTCTCGACTGTCTTAGAAATGGAAAGACCCACTTTTGTTGCCAGATACAAGCACAGATTGGAGAGTCAGAAAATTGACTTAAAAAAAAAGCCTAAGAAGCTCTGTGTGGTGCAGCCGCACTGTGTTATCTCGGAGTTGGGCAAATGCGGCGTCTATGCAGACACCCACACACTTCACGGATGGTAAACACGCACACTTGTACTGTGCCAGGCAGCGAATCGTCCCTCTCCCGGGGAACATGGCCTCACAGTAGCTGTGTGTGGCAGTGCCAGTTGCAGCCAGCTGTGGAGACCAGTGAGAGCCAGGAGCCAGTACGTTTGTATACAAACAGGGCCCAGCCTCACAGCTCGGCAAGGGCCCAGCGGCATGGCCCCTAATCCATTGGATCAGTGATGGCACCTGGACCCATGCTTCCGTCCAGAGAAAAGTCACATCCGTCAGGATATGTCATTTACTCACACAGATACTGGCCTGTTAGAAAAAAAAAAAAAAAAAAAATACAGCAACAACAGAGCCCACTAAGTGTGCACTGTGCAGGTGGGGAGATAGACAATTGTTTTCAGACTAAACTACCAGCAAACACAATGGTTGTGTCAGCTGCAATTTGCAATTCATGATCGAATCCCATTTAAATGTTGGTTGCAGTCTGAACTCATTTGGACACAAAAGAAACAATTCCCTGTGATATTTGGAGACATCATTTTCTTTTCAAATAAAATAGAAAAAAAATGAATTTTTCGCTTGTAGCCTGCAAACATTTGTTGCTCTAAATGACAAATGCCATAATCGGTTAAGTATTCCAAAGGTGCTGTGGTTGGTACTGATTTAACTTTTCCACAGCTACTTTATTAACTGGATCTACGGAGACCAAAACGGATGAGCTGAGCCATCCCGTTCCCC
Source organism: Orycteropus afer afer (assembly GCF_000298275.1). Lineage (NCBI taxonomy): Eukaryota > Metazoa > Chordata > Mammalia > Tubulidentata > Orycteropodidae > Orycteropus > Orycteropus afer. Next base: position 2,003,706 of record NW_006921722.1, read on the forward strand.
CATTTGCACATGTTTGCTAAAGCATAGCAGTATTTGACAGTATCACATTAGACTCTGTCCCTGATGCTAAGAAAGCTGCCTCTCACGCTTTGGTCTTTTAGTGGGAAAGACATTGCTTGTGACTAAAGAAAGATAACTGAGCCCTAGGCATCCAGGGGGCACACCACAGCCTTCCACCTGCCACTCACCTCCTGCGTCTTCCAAAATGCATGTGAATGGCACTGAGGAATGCATGGGGAAAAAAAAATGTCAATGTTGCCCTCAATATGAGATAGCTCACATGCGTTACATCTGAAACACACCGGGCGTTCATTAGTGGAATGATGGCGTGCTATATCCTTTGGTGAGTGGCAGTTTGGTGTGACACCTGGATGGTTCACACTTACCTAAAACTGTTGTGAAGTGGGGAGTGGGTAGATCATTGGCTGGGAACCAGCCCAACTGGATTTTCGAGCTTTGGTTCTGTTCTGGTTACCTCTAGGCTGCTCCACCAGAAAATACCACCAATGGGATGGCTAAACAAACAGGAGTTTACCCTCTTACAGGTTTGGAGGCTTGAAGTCTGAGCTCAAAAGTGCCAGGGTCTAGGGGCTGGGTGAAAGCCCTTAGACCTTGGGCTTCAGCTCTGCCTCTTATTCCCGGCCCACTGAAACTGGAGGCTTTTCTTCACTCAGACAGCTGTTGGCTGCTGAGGCTGACAAGCCCAAGGTTGACAAGTTAAAAAGGCACAGTCCCAATGTTACCAAACAACATGGCAGGCCACTAATTCAAGTCCAGAAGAAGTTCCAAGATCAGCAGAGTATGGCAGGCTGTTGAACAGTAACTCGGCTATGTACAGGGTCCAAGCGTGCCCCAAAGGTGGAGCCCTTCCTCCAACTTGCTTCTTATAGTTGGGAAGCAGACCACATCACTAAAGCAGCTACTCAGATGCTCCAATAGATTCCACGCTGGGGTTAATTACCAATCTCACCATGGGGAATGACTACATCCAGCTACCCAGCCACACAACCAGATCCAGCCAACTTGACAACTTTAACTAACACAGGTTTAATGCTTTTTTTTTTTTTTTTGCATGGATGAAAACAGTCACAAATTGCAACTCAAAGGTACATGAAAATCCTTTTTAGAGGTCTGCTCAAGTAAGTGGTGGGGTCGGCAGGGGAAGATTTTTTAATGTGGATTAAGCCCAGCGAGGCCATAACGTGATGGTTTCTGGGTCAAAGCCCACCACACCTCTTCCCCACTGTCTCTCCCCTGCTGTCTCCCCCGCCGTCTCTCCCCGACCATCTCTCCCTCGCTGTCTCTCCCCGATCGTCTCTCCCCACCCCCGTCTCTCTGGCAGGTGTTTTCACAAAGGCCAACGTACAGCATATAGGCTTGGTGGGGCCATGCGGGGCTTCAGGATGATTTTTGGTTCTACTGTCCCACTGTCCCCTCTGCTGGGTCTATGGACAGTGTCTAAGTCACTGGATTTTCTCCTTTAACCTTCCCACCCACCTGTTTCACCCTGTACTTAGGTGCAAACAGTTACCCGCTCTGCTACTGAGAAAGGCTGGTGGTCTGAACCCACCCAGGGGCGCCCAGGGAGACTGACTTGGTGATCTGCTCCTGCAAGGCCCCAGCCTTGAGGACCCTGTGGGCCAGGTCTGCTCTGCACGCACAGGGTTCTAGGACTCAGAGGCACCTGCATGGCAGCTGCTTTGCTTTTGCTGTCGGGTTGGGGTTCCCACCAATTGCTTGAATTCAAACCCTCCCCTTCCTCTAATCCAAAGTATTTAAACATGCACCTCAATTCCGATTGCTCCGCGGCCACGCACCGCCACCACGTCTGATCGTGCCTCCTCCTTGTTGCCCCAGATTTGGCCCTTTTGGGGTGGTCTCATGACTGTCCTGACTGCTGGCCCCTCCTTGGTGATTACGTGACAGCCAACAGGCTCTGCTCCCAAGTGGATGGCAGGTGGAGGCAGGAGGCTCAGATCACCTTTACTCCATTGTCCCCTGGGGGTGGCCAGTGGTTATGGATGGACTGCACAACACAGATACACAGGTTTGTATTTTTCCTTTTGAAACTTGAAATGATCCTAAAGACTTGTTGTATTTTGTGACCTAACCTGTAATCCCTTCTGGTTTTCCTCATGTGCAAATCTAATAAAGACTTGAGAAGAAAAAGTGAGGCTGTGTCAAAAAATATGCAATCTGCCCCGTGGGATATTTTACTGTTTTTCCCCCCAATGAGAACATATCATACATTTAAATTAAACTTTTGCAATTTATTGGCTCAACACAAGCCTTCATCTTTTCTTTTCCGCCCTGATTGAGTTAATGAAATTTACATGGTATAGAAAATCTTATCTTTGACTAGAAAACATGGTTAAAAATATCAAACATCAATTTTCTAGATAATTTCCATTAAGAATTGAAGAAAGACTAGCACACAAACATATTAAATAGACTGACATTGTCTTTCAAAGGGAATCAGAACACATGAAAAAATTTCTTTTGGTGAAATCTCAAATAGATGCAATTCTTTTAGAACTTGAACACTTGTACAAAGGACAAAGGGGGGACCTCATCTCACAGGGTATGTAGCAGGCCTGTCCAGCATCAGCTCCTCTAACGGCAGTCACTAGTTCAAGGCCACCAGCACAGAGGGGCCGTGCTGGGACTGGGGAACAGGGCTGTTTGATGGTGAAGCAGGACCCTTCTCTGCCTGGGGCTGCCTCCCACAAGGCCCCACGGACTGGCAGGCCACACGAAGACATTGTTGAATGGATGAACAAAGAGTTCTATGTTCCTGGGCTTTCATATCTAAGAAAGCCCAATCGCTTATGCACCCAAAGCCAAATAGGAGCAGAAACCAAAAAGAGAGGTGTTTGGGGTTACTGGTCTGAATTAAACCAAGAAGCAGCCCAGAGTGGACGGGGTTCTGATCAGCAGTGGTGGTGCTTTGGTTGGGTGCCTTCAAGTTGGCTCTGACTCATGGCAACCTTATGTACAACAGAATGAAATGCTCCACAATCCTACATCCTCTGCAGGAGAGGTGGCCAATGTTGCAGTGGCCAAAAGGCAGCCAGCCCCTGGTGACAGGTGAGGATGGAGCCAAAGGAAAGTGCGGCGTCCCAGAGGATTCCAACAGGCACTGGATAGGTGGGGTGGGCCACACACACTGACAGAAAAGCCATGGGATTGTATCGGACCTCATCTAGTTGTCCCCCTGATCTCACCCACTGCTCAACTGTGGACTCCAAAACTCAGCACCAAACACGTCATTAATGTGATATACTTTCAGGGAGGCCTCATGAGGAGAGGGTACATGGTTTGTACTCTGACCTGTCAAACTACTGTTCAATCTTTAAATATAGTTTCAAATCTTTTGTTTTTCAATGTCTTCTCCGGTAGCGTAGTGCCTAAGGCATTTGACTGCTAACTAGAAGGCTGGTTGTTCAAACCCACCAGCCACTCCTCGGAAGGAAGACTGGGCAATCTATTTCCGTAGTGATACTGCCTCAGAAACCCAAGGAGGGGTTGCTATGAGTTGGATTTGACTCGACGGCAGTGAGTTTGGTTTTTAGTTCTGCTTCTCACAGCTTCCTGATCCCACGACCTTCTCTCTGATACCCCTCCACCCCTTCTCCAATCTCCTAACTTATCTCTCCCACCCCTCTCTAGAAACCCCTCTCCCAGCCCTGTTGGTATGCTACTCATTAGTCAAAGCCCAGAAGAAACCCTTCACCTGAGCCCAATCAGAACCACCCAGAGCCGCATGGCCTGGTGATGTGTGTGTCTGTGGTGTTGCCTATCTGTGTGTGTGGTATTGCCTGTATGTGTTTTGTTGTTGTTATATGCCGTCAAGTCGGACCCGACTTATAGTGACCACTCCTTGGGTTTCCGAGGCAGTATCACTACGGAAGTAGATTGCCCCATCTTCCTTCCGAGGAGTGACTGGTGGGTTTGAACCGCCAGCCTTCTGGTAGGCAGTCAAGTGCCTTAGGCACTACGCTTCCAGAGCCTGTGTGTGTAGGTGTCGGTATATGTGTGTGTGGTGTTGCCTGTGTGTATGTGGCATTGCCTGTGTGTGCATGTGCCTGTGTGTGCATGTGTGTGTGGTATTGTCTGCATGTGTGTGTGGCATTCCCTGTGTGTGTAGGTGTCTGTATATATGTGTGCAGTATTGCCTGTGTCTGGCATTGCCTGTGTATGTGTTTGTGTATGTGCGTGTGTGTGGCACTGTCTGCATGTGTCTGTGCATGTCTGTGTGTGTGTGGCATTGCCTGTGTGTACCTGTGTGTGCTTTGCACACATCATCAACACCATCTAGTGATGGTAAGAACGGTAAAGTGTTGCAATGAGACACATTTCATTTTAGCAGGCAGTCTAGCTACCTACTAGTTAACAACAGGTATTGTCAAAGGGAAAAATGAATAACAGACATCTTACTATGATTTTTAAGGTTTTCTTGCCCAATAAACCCAATATTCACTGTAAAGAAATTTCTGACAAAATTAATCCTGCCACCAGCTTTTCTTTCATCCAGAATTGCTGGTCTGTTATTTCCTGTTTGAAGCCAGGCTCACTAAACTTGAACTTCAAAAGATCTGGGCTGCAGTTGATAGCAGGGTTGAGTCAATCACATTACGATTAGCCAGTGGTCCACCTGTCCTATCTCCCTCTTCTTCTCTTTACTGGCCTCAGTGTACCTAACTTCTTCCAGCCATTTGCTTTCTCTGGAATCAAAATGGTCTCCCTATATGCATAGAGAATAACTGCTCAGAACAAAGCTCATCTTCACATTTTGTTGACTTTTGATTATTTTTAACAGCATCCAACAACAAGGGAGTCTTTGATGCCCTGTAATTTTGATTAGGGGCTAATTCTTACAGGTGTGCTTCTGGGCAGAGAAGTTAGTGACCCAACTTTAAATGTAGATCTTAGTGTCCTCTTGTAAAGGTTGTCCTTGAGACCAAGAGAGAGGTAAGTGCCTTAAGAAGATGATAATGTAGGAAAAAGGCTTATTCCAGCAGGCAGTGAGTATCTGCTGATAGTCAACAGAACACACAGACGTACACCAGCAGGGCCTTTACAATAATGTCTCTACAGAATTTCTTCTAAGTTGAACATAGAGAAATAACAGTATCTTCAAGGTCTCAGGGCTGTTGTTTCATTGAGTCATCATAACATCCCAGAGGAAAGGTAGTATCAACCTCATTTGATGAATGACAGAAATATTAAGAAAGATTAAGTACCTCTGGTAAGTCATTTACTCAGGCAATGGGATTTGGAACTAAAAGGTGAAAATCTTTTCTTTCAACCATTTAATAAACATCTGTTTGCCACATGCTGCGTGCTGACCACTACGCCAGTTGCTGGAGATATGGCCAAAAATTCCACTTTTTCTTTAAAAAAAAAAAATGTGTTTCTATTCAGAGCCTCCCCATCACCCAATAAAAACAATGATTACACACCAAAAATGATCTTGAAGTGTGGGATGCATAAATTAAAGTACGGAGGCTTAAGAGAAAATGGAGTGTGCAGAACATAGAACATACCAGAGAATGAAAAGGGAATAGTTTCTGAGCTTTTTACATGAGGGAAACTTTCGGGCAAGTCTCACAGTTGATTCTTTAACACTGAGAAAAATTAAGATAAAAGCCAATAGGACTCAGAAGAGTTATTCAAAGTACGAATGGAGACTGGGAATGTAGGCATGATGGTGGGTGTTGAAAGGGTCCCTCCTTTGTTCTGTGACCACCAGAGTCTCTGGTTGAGACATGAGACCCCAGGGAGCGGGCTGAGACAAGGATGGCTTCTGCGCAGCAGCAGTGACACTCAGGGTTTCTGTCATCATGTCTGCTCTCAGTGGGTCAGCATTTTGGAGAGATGGGCTCTCACATGAGCAAACCCAAGCAAGCCAGCTGCTACTGAGTCCACTGCAATGTGGGCAGAGTAGCACTGTACTGCACAGAGCTTTCATGGCTGTGAGTATTAGGAAGTAGACCACCAGACCTTTCTTCCAAGGTACCTGTGGGTGAATGCGACCCCCAGCCTCTTGGGGCATCATACCGTTTACACTACCTCTGTTCTTGCCTGGTATTCAAATTCCCGCCCCCCCCGCCCCCAAGGTGACACTGTCTTAAGTGACATTTGCCACAACACTACACCAATCTTTGTCTCTACACAAGGGGTGGTTTGCGGCTTCTGTAGTCAACTGCACTTAACTATCTACTCTTTCCTATGAAGTCTGCTTGTTGGCATATTTTCCTACTTCAGTAAACACTGTTGGGTGACGTGTAATGGAACAAAAGAGGGAGCAAGAGAGAGTCTGTTTCATTTAAGGTATAATAGAATAAAATCTTAGATCAATTTGAAATGTTTGATCATAAATTCAACTGTAGAACAGAGTAAAATCAATTCTGATGCTAGCCCATCACACCATCAAAAGATTTCTTTCCTTAAGCAAGAAGGAAATATAATTGCAAAGTTACATGAAAGGCTTGATTATATGACCTTTCACAGCTGTTCTTGGAGGCACATCCTTAAGGAAAGACCCCAGGGCTTTTGGTTGCATATAGAATGCATATTTCTTATAATCAATGATAGGCCCCAAGGATCTGAGCTACCTACAGAATGCATATGTCTTAAGGCAGGAATAAGGGAGTCTCGGGGAATACAAACAACACATCTTGTCATGGATGTCAGACCGGACAACAAATGAATTAGCTGTGGATTCTGAGCAGAACCTGTAGAGATAACGTATTCAACTAAAATATGAGGAGTGTTTTGTGGCAGGATTTCCCTAAAGAAAGAGTTTTCAGGAGAAAATAGGTTATGAAATGATTAATTTGTGGCCTGACACTAATACAATTTATGGTGCTTCCATTTCTTTTCATAAGAACTATCTTAGGAGAAAAGAAACATGGCTTAGAGATAGCCACTGGGACGACAGCAGCAGCACACCCACTTCCTTTGTCTTATAAAGGACAGTATTATTTTTCTGAATAATGTTACAATTGGACTTATACTCATTATCAACAAAAGCTAAGCATTTTTGTTTTGCTCAGGCAAAAAAAAAGATAAACTAAAGCTAGAGTTTCTATTTAATAACTTCTAGTTGAATTAGCTACATTGGAAGAAAATGGCTATATAGAAAATATTCGCTAAGATAGAAATCCATTTATGTAAAATTGTGCCTATCAAGTAAATAAAATGTCCACAGCCAGGATGTATGGAAATCCCAATATCATTTTATGAAACAATCATGTGACAAAAAATTATAGCGTCAGACTGGGGAGATGGAGCCAAAATTCCGGCCTCCACCCTAAACTACCCCCCCCCCCCAAAAAAAAACAATCAATCTACCAAACCAACAAACAAAAAACGACCCTTGTCAGATTTTTAGGCCTCTGGGTGGCATGGTTTGCACTTGACTACTGTGGTGTAATAAATTACACAGTGTGGCATTTCTAGCCGTGAGTCTTTGTGAACTCCATGGTGGAATTTGCCATGAGCAACCAAGTAGCTTTTGATTGTTAGTTATCCATCTGGGGTATTTCTGTTGAGAGTGGCACGAAGTAATCTTCTGGGAAGTTCTCTCTCTTTCAGGTATCTAGAATTCTGATGTTGGGATTGGTTAGTTTGGCCACTCTGCCAGGCTCAAAAAGGAGCCCTCCTAGAGGCAGAGGGGGACTCTCTGACTGCTGGCTAAGAAAGACATGCTGCTGAGAGAAACGTACTCCTGAGAGACTTGACAGACACATACTGCTGGGAAAGAGAGACTGAGAGACACGTGCTGCTGGGAGAGAGACTGAGAGAGACTGTCGGCTGAGAGACAGCTGACTGAGAGAGACTGAGCCTGCTCATGAACTTGAATTGTAGCCTATTGCTTTCCTAATAAACCCCATAATCTGTGAGTTCTGTGTGGCCACCGCAGTGAATTATCAAACCCAGCAGAGAGATGGCTGGTGCTGCAGAAGGAATGGTTGGTGCCAGGGTTGATAAAAGGGCTGGGGGGAGGCAGCATATCTGGCCTTGCAGGAATAGGCCTTAGGCTGCTGATGGTGATTCTGTCTTCCTCTTCTGGGGTTAGAGGAGGTCAGGAACTGAGGCCTCTTTGCCTCTTTGGCAACTACTAACCTAAAGGTTGGCAGTTCAAACCCACTCAGTGGCGAGGCAGCAGAAAGACCTGATGACCTGCCTCTGTGAAGTTTACAGCCAAAAACACCCTACAGGGCAGGCTACTTTGTAACATGTGGGGTTTCCATAAGTCAGAATTCTCATGTGTTTGTTGTTGTTATGTGCTATTGAGTTGGACCCAACTCACAGCGACCCCTCCTTGGGTTTCTGAGGCAGTATCACTATGGAAGTAGATTGGAAATCACCCAGAAGCAAGGAAGGACAGGTCTCCAGAAACTGGAAGAGATCTTCCCCCAGAGAGGGCAGAGAGAGCTTCCTCTAGAGACTCGAGTTCAGATTTCTAGCCTCTTGGATTGTGAGGAAGTAAGTTTCTGTTCTTTAAAACCACCCACTCATGGTATTTGTTAGAGCAGCACCCAGGAAGCAGAGCACTACTGACGCCCAGGGATACATGGACGAGCTGCCACTCGACTTCCTGTCACAGAGACGAACTTCTAAGAGGGAAAGAAGCTAGAAAAGCATGTTGCTGTTGTTGTCACAAGCCGTCTAATCCCTTTGGACTCACAGCGACCCCGTGTACAACAGAACGAAACGCTGCCCAGTCCTGTCCCATCCTCACAATCCTTGCTATGCCTGAGCCCATTGTTGCAGCCAGTGTGCCAATCCATCTCACTGAGGGTCTTCCCCTTTTTCACTGACCATTCACTTTACAAAGGATGATATCTCCAGGGACTGGTCCCTTCTGACAACATGACCAAAGTAGCAGAGATGAAGTTTGGCCATTCTTGCTTCCAAGGAGCATTCTGGCTGCACTTCTTCCAGGACAGATTTGTTAGTTCTTTTGGCAGTCCATGGTACTTTCAGTATTCTTCATCAACACCACAACTCAAAAGCATCAACTCTTCTTTGGTCTTCCTCATTCATTGTCCAGCTCTCACATGCATGTGAGGCTACTGAATAGACAATGGCTTGGATCAGATGCACCTTAGTCTTCAAAGCAACATCTTTGCTCTTTAACACTTTGAAGAGGACTTTTGAAGCAGATTTTCCAAAAGTAATACATTATTTGATTTCTTGACTGCTGCTACCATGGGCATTGATTGTGGACCCAAGTAAAATGAAATCCTTGACAACTTTCATCTTTTCTCCATTTATCATGATGTTGCTTACTAGCACAGCTGTGAAGATTTTTTTTTTTTATCTTTTGTTTTTTTAATACTGAAGGCTGTACTTTTTATTTTCATCAGTAAGTGCTTCAAGCTCTGTTCACTTTCAGCAAGCAAGGTTGTATCATCTGCACATCACAGGTTGTTAATGAGTCTCCCTCCAATTCTGATGCCGCGTTCTTCTTCACATAGTCCAGCTTCTCAGATTATTTGCTCACCATACAGATTGAATAAAGGAGTTCTGGTGGTATAGTGGTTAAGGCATTTGGCTGCTAACCAGAAGGTCAGTGGTTCAAACTCACCAACTGCTTCTTGGAAGAAAGATTGGGAAGTCTGCTTCTGTAAAGATTTACAGCCTTGGAAATCCAGTGGGTGTTGCTATGAGTTGGAATCAACTCAATGGCAGTGAGTTTGTTTTTCTTTTTGATTTATATGGATTGAATAAGTATGGTGAAAGGATACAACCCTGATGCACACCTTTCCTGATTTTAAATCATGCACTATCCCCTTGTTCTGTTAAAACAATTGCTTCTTGGCCTATGTCCTTGTTCCTCATGAGCACAATTAAGTGTTCTGGAATTCTCATTCTTCGCAATATTATCCATAATTTGTTATGATTCACACAGTTGAATGCCTTTACATAGTCAATAAAGCATAGGTAAACATCTTTCTAGTATTCTTTACCTTATCCAAGTGCCATCTGACATCAGCAATGACATCCCTCGTTCCATATCCTCCTCTGAATCTCGATTGACTTTCTGGCAGTTCTCTGTCAATGTACTGCTATAACCATTCTAAAATTATTTTCAGCAAAACTTTACTTGCATGTGATGTTAATAGTATTGTTTGATACTTTCTGCTTCCTGTTGAATCACCTTTCTTTGCAATAGGCACAAATATGGATCTCTTCTAGTTGGCAGGCCTGGTAGCTGTCTTCCAACTTTCTTGGCATAAATAAGTGAGCACTTCCACACTGTGTTCATTTGCTGACACACATCAATGGCTATTCCATCAATTCCTGGAGCCTTGCTTTTTGCCAATGCCTTCAGTGCAGCTTGGACTTCTTCCTTCAGTACCATCGGTTCTTGATCATATACTATCCTCCTGAAATGGCTGAATGTTGACCAATTCTTTTTGGTGCAGTGATCTGTGTGTATTTTATGCTTTTTAAAGGAAAGCATAAATATACATAAATAAATCACAACTGCAGATCAATAAAAGAGCACACAGAAGGAGGAGGCCAGCTCAGGATAGCACTTGAAGAAGTGGAGAAGGACAGTGCTGTTTAGGAAACACATTTAGTGGAGGTGAAGCCACAGTTTGGTTTGAAGCAAAATGGATGCATGTTGGCAGCTGGGGGAGAGTTGTTTCACTTTGGCGCAGGTGTGCCCGGACGCTGGTATGGAGCTCTGTGTGCTCTGTGCATCCAGCCCAGCCGAGTTCCAGAATATCTAGTGGGCAGTGCTGCCCTGATATAGGAGACTCTCAATAAGACACTTTCAGACACACAGGTGCCTGGAGATCAGTTCTACGTCAAGTGACTCCTGGGAAAGCAGAATACGTGGGCATCCACAAAGCTTCTCCCTTATATGCAAGACGTGACAATTGATTAAAACAAACAAACAAACAACCCAACCAACCCAAAACCCCACAAAGTAAACTGTACATATTGGCTTGTCAAGGGCAGGAGGAAGGAAGAAAACTGTATGCTCTACAGACCCTCTTGGACATTTTGAAAAATTAAAAATAAATTTCTAGTAATTCAGATGTTAAATCCTTGTGAAACTGAGAATTTTTTGTTTTGAGAGTTAAGTATGTAACAGAGCATGGGCAGTGTTTCTGATATTTTCGTTTAGGTTCTGCTAAGCTGCCATTCCATTGCAGGTTCAAGGATACTAACACAGAGAACGGATGACAGGACCTGGCAGCAAGGAAAACCTTGTCCCGAAGGAGCAGGGCCTTGAGGAAGGGAAGCAGATGTCTCATGTCAGAGAAGTAAAGAGAACCATACTTGGGAGACTAAATTTTCTAATCCAAAGACTGCCTCCTCTCACTCAAATGGCATTTTAGTGACTATTAAGGACCTGTGCTTAGTTGGTCTTTATTTTCTAAGGAAGAGTTTTGACTCTGCCCTCTTTGGTCATTGCCACTCGTGTAATGAGCACAGTTGCCCGGTTTCTCTCCTCCATCTGTGGTTGCCATTCACAGCCTCCTTGGGAGCTGTCTATCCACTCAATGTAGCTGCTATGCAGCAGGTCATGTTAGGCTCACGCTGCATGATGTTCTATGGACTACTTCATTCCTTGAAGACTTCAGTTAGCCTCTAAAATCCGAGCACTCTTAAGTCAACCCTTTCCTACCAAGTGTTTTTGGTCAGGCTCCAAAACCCAATGTCCAATTATTTTGGGAACATTTCCATCTGGATGCCCCCAGATAGTAAAATCTTAACAATGAATTAAAGCGCAACTCTCTCTCTGCCTCCCTACAAACTTCTCATCCTGGTTCCTATTTCAGAGTTCTGTTCCTAACAGAAATCCAGAAGGCACCTTTTACCATTCCTCTTTCTCACTCATGAAGCTCCATTATTAAGACCTGCCCTCTGTGTTTCTTAACTGTTTTCAGATGTCCCCATTCCTCTCTGAAGCCAGTGCCATTTCTTCATTATTCTGCTGTGCTCAGCCTCCTCAACGGTCACCGTGACTAACCTTATCACTTGTCATCTCCACTTTAAAAATGTCTTTTTTGGGAACTCACAATGTATTTTCTCACTCAATAACATGCATGGCAGTCACTGGGCTACTGCATAAAAGTAATTTAGCCCACACAGAGTAATTAAAACACAATGTAACTGAGATTCAATACTGTTCGTATCTCTCTCTCTTTAAATTAATATCTAGGTAAACTGTAAAATGCTCTTCTATCCTTTACCTTCCTGGTATTCATTTTCTATTTTGTTTGGCAGGTAAACTTTTGCCCACTAATCAGTCTACCCATCTTTCATCCATCCATTCATGTATCTCCAGCTTTGTCCCTAAATCACTTCAACCTTCTAACAAGGACATATATAACACTATATAACACAACAGGGAGGTGAGAAAGACACAAACAATAGTGAGCACGTTATTCCTTTCATATGAATCAGTGAAGACTTTGTTGTTGTTGTTCTTGTTTGCTGTCGAGTCAGCCCCGACTCATAGTGACCCCTCCTTGGGTTTCCGAGGCAGTATCACTACGGAAGTAGGATTGCCCAACCTTCCTTCCAAGGAGTGGCTGGTGGGTTTGAACCACCAGCCTTCTGGTTAGCAGTCAAGTGCCTTAGGCACTATGCTACCAGAGCTCCATAGATGACATATATTGATATTGTGGTTAAAAAGAGTCAGTGAAGCAAATGATACCAAAGAATATTTCGTGGGAGAGAAAAAGCTCTGCCAATAGTACTATGTAACATTGCTATACGTCATAAGGTTCCAACAGGAAGTTGCATTCGAACCTCCAGTTTGGAAGCAGGGACCAATCCCTCCCATGAAGCACCTTTGCTCCATTGGCTGAGGGGGGTGGCAGCGGAGGGACACCCAGCTGCCCAGTGGGTTTTCAGCTAGAGACAGAGTCAGGAGAAGGCAGAGGCAGTGCTAGTGATGGAGGCTCTAGGAGGGAAGGCAGAGGGGCCAGGTGGGCAGGACACAGAGCCTCTTGTTTGGAGGATCAGCTCCCTGGGGACACTTAGTGATCTTGGTCTGCTCTTAGATCATCACTGCGTCTTCCTCCTCTGTCACCTCCATGGAATTACCTGTCTACTTCTCTTCGTAACTGCTCGCACCTGCCACTTCTGACCAGGATTCTCTTCTCTCTGCCCTACAGGAGACAGGACTCCTTTTCCCTACTGGACTTCAAGGGCGTGCATCGTTTTTCATATCTTAAGTGTGCACTGCTGCTAACGGTGCGGGGAACCCAGGCTCTTGCCCCTGTCCCATGCTTGCTCTTCCCTGTCAGTCCTCTTTTCATTTTTCTGTTTCTTCCTCCCAATATTCCTTTTTTTTCCCTCTTTTCCTTCCTTTAGGATTGCCTAAGTAGATAACGTGGGCTTATCTTTGAATACCAAGTCTGGAGATAAGATACACCTTCATTAGAAGGCTGCTCAGGTTTGGGGGTAGGGGACACCTCCTCACAGACCCCGAGGAGGCTCACGACCTAGCAAGTCCCAGCATAGCATCATCTCCTGGGGCAGGCAGCCTTTTTCTGTTATTCATCCATGACTCAGGCTTTCTGCCCTAATGTGTTCTGTTAGTCATAAATAGTACTGAAATGAATCTAATTGCACTGGCCCATCATTAGTCACCAACCTCAGTCCTGGGGCTCTGTGGTTAGTGGAATCCCTCATCAATTAGTGGAGGTGGGCCGAGAAGAGCTGGTACAAAGGACCCTGGGCAAGTGAGTAGCCTGCTTCCCGCAGTTTACATAGTAGATGGTAAGTTTTGTTCGTTTGAAATGATTGTGTGTCAACTTCAGCACATACTGCTGATGAAATATCTGCACACCAGCATTACATACTGAATGCCAAATCCAACTGAGAGAGGCAAGCACGTGTGTACATGCCATAACTGAGTGCACAGCAACCTTGTGCTTGACTGTTTATGTGTTTGACCTTGCAGCCTATGGTCTAGGGCGGCTCTTGCATGTGTTGGATCTTAGCATAGGCAGGGCCAATGGGCTTTATCCCGTGGGACAGCTTTGAGTATTTGTAGCTGCTTGGCACAGTGTGTTGGGAATGATTCTGAGGCTATGTCCATGCTCACGGATAGAAGTGCTGATAAACGGTGTCTGCCAGGGGTAAAGCGAGATACAGGGCAATGTGCTCACGTGCCCACGGAACCAGGACCAGGAGGTCATCTGATTCTCCTTCTGTGCTTCAGGTAGCTCTGAACAGAAACAATGGCTGGGTTCAGGGCTTGTTTTGTTTGTTAAACTTCAGGGACCGTTTCTCCCAAGTCCTATTAAGGGCTTGAGTGCAGTGTGGCTATGTCAATTTATTCTCTCCTCCTCTTCTCTTCTCCCATTGTCCCAACCCTTGGATAGATCAAGGGAATACAGGGGCAATATGGACAGTTTCAGGCAGTGAATGAGTGTAGCAGTTAAAAAACAAACAAAAAACACGGTAAGGCGGAGGCTGGGCTGTCCAGTTGAGTTACATGGAAGGCAGTGAGTACTTGCCTAGCTAGCAACCCGGTGATGCCATGGTTTATTGTAGTGAACTACTCTGATGACATGGTACTGGACTGGGTTGTTACGACCAATAAAGTAGGTAATATGCACAGCTCCGCTTGAATTCATCCATGCTCTGTCATGATGAGTCCAGCATGCAAGGTGTACCCATGTTGACAGTATGGCTCATACACAAGTATTGTGGGCCAGTGAAGAATTTCTACTAAGCCCTTCTTGGGACTGTCAGCTGCTTAACAAAGGAACCTATGAGCAGGATTAGGCAGGACATTAATGACATTAGGTGAACTACAGAATACTGTTCTCTTGGTTCTAAGGGACATTCAGTGGTATGGCAGTAAGGGTTTAGTGGGACAGGAGAAAAGTTTGTGGCTGAAGAAAAGAGAAAAGAGAAGACACATTTTCTGAGCACTGATGGAGCTGTGAGCAGGAAGAAAATCTGACTGGTGAAGCCAGCTCTGTTAGCCCTTGTTGTTAGCCTCCTTGGGTCTGGGGGACCCCTTTTTGGCCAGTAGTTACATGTCCTGCCACAGAAGCTGTGTCCTGCATTGGGTGGTTGGGACTGTTACCTTCACATTGATATTTTCAGCAGTGGTACCAAGAGCAGCACTACGACTATGACTCCCCATTCTCCATCTTACCCAGCAGCTTCATTGCTGTTTTCTAGAGTTGTCTCCTGATGCTGCTTCTTTTGACAGGGGGACACCCTCCCCAATGCTGCAGTTGGCTGTCAAGTTGGCTTGACTCTTAGTGACCTTATGGACAACAGAAGGGAACACTGCCCAGTCCCGGACCATCTCAATAGTCCTTGGTGTGTGAGTCCATTCTTGCAGCTCGTGTTTCAGCTCATCCTGGTGAGTGCCTCATTTCACTGACCCCCACTTTAGCAAACATGATGTCCTTTTCCAGCAACTGGTCTTTCCTGATGACATGTCCAAAGGAAGCGTGCTAAAATCTCTCCACCTCTCTTCCAAGGGGCATTCTGGTTGTGTTGTTTTAAGACTGATTTGTTTGGGCTTTTGAACAAAAATCGCATATTCAATATTCCTCATCGACACCATGGTTCAAATACATCAATTCCTCTGTCTTCTGTTTTCATTTGTCCAACTTTCACAAGTATACAAGGTAATTGCAAAGACCTACCTTCCCCCTCCTTTCTTCAGTACTATCTTTCAAAGCTTAATTCAAGACCTAGCTCCCCAAGAAAGCCTTTTCTGACTACTTAAATCCATGATAATGTTTCATCCTGCCGCCCAGCCCCTGACTCCAATTACACTTATTGCAACTTAGTATTCAATTATATACCATCCTGTGTCCCTTAGTTGCATCTTCAACCATATTTTAGGGGTTGTAAAGGTAAGTATTTCTTTGATATTCCCAACAGTAACAAGCAGACATGTAGACTTTTTTCCTCCATAAAATTTTTGGCTGATAACTTGGATAGCAGGCATTCTAAGGTACATAAATTTCCAACACAAAGGACACAAAGATTTGTGGTGTTAAAGAGAGAATAAAAATTGATTAGTGAATGTTCTATCTTAAAGTTG
The DNA here is from genome assembly GCF_000298275.1 of Orycteropus afer afer. Taxonomy (NCBI): domain Eukaryota; kingdom Metazoa; phylum Chordata; class Mammalia; order Tubulidentata; family Orycteropodidae; genus Orycteropus; species Orycteropus afer. The sequence goes on from NW_006921722.1 coordinate 2,019,766, forward strand.
AGTATAGTAAAGAAAGGTCATATTTGCAAAGTTCTTTAAAAAATGTAACACGCAACATGTGGCAGAAATATTTTACATATATACATAAATTCTTCTTTGCCAAGGGCCTTCAAAAAGGAGAACTATCCACCGCTGGAAATATAGCTACATGGAAATAAACAGATTTAATCATCCTTTCTGATGTCACTAAATATGATGTCAACCGTAGTAATATTAAATCTGTCACTTTAATTTTTTTATTTCAATGCTTGCTCAAAAGAGAATTATGTTCTAAATTATAGGAAATTACTGGGAATCTTTCCACCACTTGTCTGTCGGTTTGTCACACTGTGGTGGTTTGTGTGTTGTGTGATGCTGGAAGCCACGCCACTAGTATTTCAAATACCAAGAGGGTCACCTATGGTGGACAGGTTTCAGCAGAGCTTCCAGACTAAGACAGACTAGAAAGAAGGACCTGGTGATCTACTTTGAAAACAGATGCTGGTAAAAATCCTATGAACAGCAACAGAACATTGTCTGATAAAGTGCCAGATGAGCCCCTCGAGTTAGAAAGCACTCAAAATACAACTGGGGAAGAATTGTCTCCTCAAGGTAGAGTTGACCTGAATGACGTGGATGGTGCAAAGCTTTCTGGTCATTCATTTGCTGATGTGTCATGACACAAAATGAGAAGAAACAGTTGCAAACATACACTAATGTCTGTAACATGGAATATACACAGTATGAACCCAGAAAAATTCAAAGTTGTCAAAAACAAAATGGAATTCTTGAAGATAGGTATCCTAGCCATTAGTGAGCTGAAACTGGTATTAGCCATTTTGAACTGGACAATCATGGTTTACTATGCCAGGAATGAAAATTTAAGGAGGAACTGTGGTACATTTATAGCCAGAAAGAACATTTCAATATCTATCCTGAAGTACATCTCTATAAGTGATAGGATAATGTCCATATGCCTACAAAGAAGAGAAGTTAATATGAATATTATTCAAATTCATACCCCAACTACAAATGACTAAGAAGAAGAAATTGAAGATTTTTATTAACTTCTTCAGTTTGAAATAGGAGCTCTGGTGGTGTAGTGCCTTAGGCACTTGACTGCTAACCAAAAGGCTGGCTGTTCAAACCCACCGGCCACTCCTCAGAAGAAACTGGGCAATAGCCTTCTGTAGTGACACTGCCTCAGAAACCCAAGGAGGGGTTGCTATGAGTTGGATGAGATTTGATGGCAGTGAGTTTGTTTCTTTTGTTTTCTATTTGAAATGGATAAAACATGCACTCACGAGGCATTGATAATTAACGGTGATTGGAATGTGAAAGCCATGAGCAAAGAAGAGGATTAGCAGTTGAAAGATATTGTCAGGGTGATAGAAATGATGTCAAAGATTGCATGAAAGAATTTTGTAAGACCAATGACTTATTCACTGGAAACATCTTTTTCAACAACATGAATGGTGACTATACATGTGAACCCACTGCACAGAACACACAAGAATCAAACCAACTAGATCTGTGGAAAGAGATAATGGAGAAGCTTAATATCATCAGTCAGAATAAGACCAGAGTTTGACTGTGGAACAGACCACTAATTGCTCCTATGCAAGTTCAAGTTGAAGCTGAAGACAATTAAAACAGTCCAGAAGAGCCAAAATACAACCTTGAGTATATCCAATCCAGATTTAGAGACCATCTCAAGAATAGATTTGATGCATTGAACACTAATGACTGAAGACTAGATGAGTTGTGAGATGACATCAAGGATATCATATATAAAGAATCCAAAAGGTCATTAAAAAGGAAGAAAAAGAAGCAAAAAACAAAAGGGTTTCCAGGAGAGACCCTAAAATGTACCTGTGAACATAGAGTAGCTAAAGCAAAAGGAAGAAATGATGCAGTAAAAGAAATGAACAGATAATTTCAAAGGGTGGCTCAAGAACACAGACTAGTATTATAATAAAATGTACAAACACTTGGAGTTAGAAAACCAAAAGGAAAGACCATACTTGTCATTTCTCAAACTGAAAGAAGTGGAGAAAAAATTCAAGCCTTAGTTGTAATACTGAAGGATTCTCTGGGCAAAATATAGAATGATGCAGGGAGCATCAAAAGAAGACAGAAGGAGGACACAGGGTCACTGTGCTACCAAGAACTAGATGACATTCAATCATTTCAAGAGGTAGCATATGATCAAGAATCAAGGATATTGAAGGGAAAATGCCAAGGTTCACTGAAGGCACTGGCCAAAATCAAGGCTCCAGGAATTGAAGGAATATCAATTGAGATGTTTCAACAAACTTATGCAATGCTGGGAGCACTCACTCATCTATGCCAAGAAATTTGGGAGACAGCTACCTGGCCAAATGACTGGAAGAGATCAATATTTGTGCCCATTCCAAAGAAAGTTGATACAATGGAACACAGAAATTATTGAACAATATCTTCACATGACATGCATGTGAAATTTTGCTGAAGATAATTCAAAATGGTTGTAACAGTATACTGACCAGTGCAGTGTAGTCAATTACATAGTGTGGCTTTTCTAGCCACAAGTCTTTGTAAACGTCATGGAGGAATTTGCTGTGAGCAACTGAGTAGCTCCTTATTGTTAAGGTTAGCCACCTGGGGGATTTCTGTTGAGAGTAGCATGAAGCAATGTTCTGGGAAGTTCACTCTCTCCCTGGTGCTTAGAATTCTTATGTTATGATTGGTTAGTTTGGCCACTCTGCCAGGCTCAAAAGAACCCCTTCTAGAGGCAGAAGGAATCTCTTTGACTGCTGGCTAAGAAAGATGTGTTGCTGAGAGAAATGTGCTCCTGAGAGACATGTGCTGCTGAGAAAGAGACACTGAGAGACATGCACTGCTGAGAAAGAGATGCCGAGAGACACACGTTGCTGGGAGAGAGACACCAAGAGACACACGCTGCTGGGAGAGAGACTGAGAGAGACTGTTGGCTGAGAGACGGTGGGCTGAGAGAGACTGTTGTTCCTGAACTTGAATTGTAGCCTATTGCTTCCCTAATAAACACCATAATCTGTGAGTTCTGTGTGGCCACTGCAGTGAATTATCGAACCCAGCAGAAAGGTGGTGGATACTGTGGGAGGAACAGTTGGTGTCAGGGTATGAAAGCGCTGGAGGGAGGCAGCATGTCTGGCCTTACAGGAACAGGCCTTGGGCTACTGATGGTGATTCTGCCCTCTTCTTGTGGGATTAGAGGAGGTCAGAAGATGCAGCCTCCCTACCCCTTTAGCAGCCAGAAATTCAAGTTAGATTCAGAAGAGGACATGGAACAAGGGATATCATTACTGAAGTCAGATGGATCTTGAATGAAAGCAGAGAATACCAGAAAGATGTTTACTTGTGTTTTATTGACTATGCAAAGGCATTCAACTGTTTGGATCACAACAAATTATGGATAACATTGTGAAGATTGGGAATTCCAGAACACTTAATTGTGCTCATTAGGAATCTGTACAAAGACAAAGAGGTTGTCCTTCAAACAGAACAAGGGGATATTTCATGTTTTAAAATCAGGAAATGTGTGCTTCAAGGTTGTATCCTTTCAGTACTTATTCAATCCGTATGCTGAGCAAACAATCTGAGAAGCTAGACTCTATGAAGAAGAATGCGTATTCATCAACAGCCTGCCATATGCACATGACACAACTTGGTTGTGAAAGTGAAGAAGACTTGAAGCACTTACTAATGAAGATCAAAGACTACAGCATTTAGTATGGATTACACCTCAACATAAAGAAAACAAAAATCCTGACAACTTGATCAATAAGCAACATCACAATAAATGGAGAAAAGATTGAGGTTGTAAAGGACTTCAATTAAGCTGGATCCACAATCAACATCCATGGAAACAGCAATCAAGAAATTATACAATATATTTCAATGGGTATATCTGGTGGCGTAGTGCCTAAGGCATTTGACTGCTAACCAGAAGGCTGGCAGTTCAAACCCACCAACCACTCCTCAGAAGGAAGGTTGGGCAATCTACTTCTGTAGTGATACTGCCTCGGAAACCCAAGGAGGGGTTGCTATGAGTTGGATCTGACTTGATGGCAATGAAGATCTGTTTCAAAAGACTTCTTTAAGGTGTTAAAAAACAAAAATAGCACTTTGAGGACCAAGATGCATCTGACCCAAGCCATTGTATTTCAATGCTTCATATGCCCATGATAGCTATGCAATGAATAAAGAGGACTGAAGAAGAATTAAACCTTTAAATTATGATTTATGGTGTTGATGAAGATTACTGAATATATCGTTGACTGCCAGAAGAACAAACAGATCTGCCTTTGAAGAAATGCAACCAGAATTCTCCTCAGAAGCAAGTATGGAGAGACTTCATCTCTTGTACTTTGGTATGAGAAGGGACCGGTCCCTGGAGGAGGACATCATGAATCGTAAAGTAAAGCATTAGCAAAAATTAGCAAGACGCTTAATGAGATTGACTGGCACAGTGGTTGCCACAGTGGGCTCCAACATCATAATGATTGTGAGGATGGTGTGGGACTGGTCAGTGTTTCCTTCTGTTGAAGGTACTAGGAGAAGGTCTGGGAGTCTGACTGATACAGTTGCTAAAGGAATCATGAAGTTTGTTGACCATCGTGAGAGAAACTCAGTGGTCTCCTTACTCATCTTCTCTTCTCTAAGAAGAGAATTTCTTGGCAGAGAAGGTTTCTCCTAAACCATTTAAGAGGTCTTTCCCAACCATATTTGGTAGCTACAGGATTACTATTATTGAAAAGTCATGGAAGAAATGGAACAGAATTATCGATACTGTGTCGCCACTCATGCTCTGTCTAAATGGACAACGTCTGGAACCCTTACTGGTGCACAGCCCAGAGACACTTCCTTGCTAAACTATAACGTGATGCTTCTGGTAAGCAAACTGTGAGATGCAATCTGTGTGCCCCAAGAAGCAGAAGAATCAGTGCTTGGAAAACTATATTTGCAAACAATTTAAAATTGAAATATGAAATTTAGCAGTTTTAATATGGTAAAATATTTAATATTTTTATAAACAAAACACCAGACGGAGAGTCTACTTTTTCAGAATTAGGCACTCCCTCCACATTTTTTAACTTCCAGGAGAAAGTGACCTCACTATCTGGAAAACTTGTTTTAGATGGAGTTTTATTGATTTGGACACTTACTAGGCATTCAATTCCTAGCTAACCAAAATGGAAAAAAATATGTAAGTAGACTCATTCCTCAACCTATAAGGTCACTAGTATTTCAAATATCATTAGCCTTCCATAGTGGGTTTCAGAGGAGCGCTCAGACTAAGACCGACTAGGAAGAAAGGCGTGCTGATCTATTTCTGGAAAACCTTACGGCTCACACAGAACACTGATTCGCTCTGGGCCCATCATCATGAAGGATCAGTCACTAGAGGAGGACATCATGTTTGGTGAAGCAGAAGCCCAGCGAGGGTGAGGGAGGCCCTCGATGAGATGGACTGGCAAAACAGCTGCAAGGAGAGACTAAAACATGCTGGTGCTGTGGGGAGGACACGGGACCAGGCAACAGTTGGTTCTGTCGTAAGCTTTCTCGGAGTTAGAGTTGACTTGACAGCAGTCCACAACAACAGGAAAATAATAAATACACCATATTCTATTTTATTTTTCATCAACTGGTTCAGTGTTGTCCCACACAATTCATGTCTTCATGCCCTCTCTCTCCTGGAACACATTTCTCCTCAACCACTGGAGGCCCCACTACACGTGAAAGCTAGACATGCTCCCTGCCCAAAGCTTATCTAAGACCTTTCACTTGCCCCTTCTGCCTTCCAAGCTTGAGTACTCGCAGGCCTTTATGTGGCTTCTCTCCTGTTGTTGTTGTTAGGTGCTGTCAAGTCAATCCCGACTCATAGCAACTCCATGTGAGGGAGTAGAACAGCGCCGTAGGGTTTCCTGGGCTGTGTTCGTTCGGGGAGCAGATGGCCAGGTCTTTCTCCCGCTTGCTTGCTTTTCCCTTGTGCTTCACGGTGGGAGTCAGCTAACCTCCTCACCAAATGGAGCCAAGCATGGCGGTGACCATGAGGATGGCTGGGACTGGGCAACATTTCATTCTGTTGTACATGGGCTCCCATGTTGGAGTTAACTCAATGACAGCTAAAAAGAACACCAACTCCTTCACCAGGCTGCGGGCTTCCTGAAGGCAGGGAGCCGGGGTGACTCTTCCCTGCACTACGTCTAAGCTCTCACCGGGCCTCATGCACTGCTCAGGGCGTTCAGGACGTGTTTATGGGACACTCTCATTTTTATTATTTTTTTGTACTTCTTTTTTCTTATATATATGATATACGTATGTCATACCTACTAAATTATCTACTAAGACTTAATTGGTAATTATTGAAGGCAAGATGAATCTATTCATTAAATTAAAAAAAACCTTCATAATAATATTACAGTCTCATTTATTTTTCCTTTCTGAATTCAATAATGCTAACTTTCTCCACTGCCTTCTGATAGGACTTCAACTCTACATGATTTTTCAAAAGTAATGTTTTTAGTGTTAGAGTCAATTCTCTTAATTACTTGGGATGCATAGAGTCTGGACCGAGTAATTTATAAATGTTAGCATAGGCAAGTGCTTCCTTATTTATGTCTTGTCAATATCGGTTTCTGCATTCTACATTATTCGTTAGTGGTTCAAACTTTGTTTCTTAATTTTTTTTTCTAGGGCAGATTGAACTAGGCCTTCAAATTAGTTCATTCTGGTTGGACCTGCTGCTGTGAATTTGCATTTTTACTCCAGATACACTGACTCAGAATCTGCTTTTTAACAAGATCCCCAGTGATTCATATGAATACCTAGAATCACCTGGAGATCTTGTTAAACTGTACAATGAATGATGCAGTATATTTGAGGTAGAAATGTAAATTCTCAGCAGGGGTGGAACCGGAATGAACCGGTTCAAAACCCTGGATTGAACGAGAGCCTCAGCCTCTTTTAGGACTGCTATCAGTGCTTTTGCTCATGTATCCTTCTTTGTGATGCAACCCGCACCCCCCCACACACCAAACTCAGCACACACTCAGTGATGGAGTTGTGATGGACCAGGTAGCACTTTTCATGTTAAGAAGGTGTCCTTGAGGGACCCAACTGGTTTCTTCTGTAAACACACTCAAGTACTGAAATATTTGTCATCATGGAAAAAATCCAGTGTGCATGGTGGTGTGGAGCGGGGCGCACGGCACCCAAGTGGGAGGCCTCCATGGGGAAGGGGTCTTTATTCCACGTGACACAGGAAGCAGTAGGGTTATGTAAGTAAGGGAAGGTCACCATGTGATTTACTCCTTAAAAGCTGGATCAGAACACCGTGTGGAGATCTGACCTTAGGGCATTCTGAATGGAGTGGCATTGAGAATGGAAGTAAGGAGAAAAATGAACAAGCTATTATTGCACAAGTCCAACCAAGAGACAATGGAGCCTTGGAAGGATATATTTTGGACATATTGACAAGTGATTGGCTTTGGGAAGTACTGTGAAGACAGAGCCAAGATGTGCTGATGGATGGGATAAGAGAAGAGTCGAGGATGGCCTGCTGGTGTTTGGCCCATGTAACTGGTTTCACTGAGCTGGGCAGGACCAAAGAAGAGTAGACTTTGGAGGGAAATAAGAAGTGTGTCTTAGGGGTTGTGTTTGAGTTTCCCATTTAGATAGCCAAATGGGTATGATGGGCAGGCAGTCAGATATACAACTTATAAGGATGATTAGAGCTACATGTGTAAATCTGGGATCACTCACCTCCATATAAAATATTTTAAAACCAACACTAGAATAGAGTGTCTCAATTTTGGCACTATTGACATTTTGGGCCAGATAAGTCTTTGTTGTAGAAGATGTCCTGTGAATTGTAGACTGTCCCGTGAACTGGCCTCAAAACACTAGATGTCCATAACATCTCTCCCAGTGTGACAATGTCTCCAGACATTGCCAAATGATCCCCCAGAAGGTACAACTGTCCTTTGTTGAGAACTGAACTACACACGTGGTCAGAGAGTACAGCTGGAGAAGAGAATGCCCTGAGAACTGAGCCCTGTGGCTTGCAGACGCTTCTAGGCTGGGCAGGTGAGGGATGCAGGTGAAGGGGATGGAGGAGGGACCAAGAAGGTTCAGTGAAACCCAGGAGCATGTAGTGGCCCACATACAAGAGAAGGGCGTTACCCGGAAGGACGGCTTTGCTCAGTATCACTGAGGCTTTAAGTACAATGAGGACAAAGAACTGGCCATTGGATTTGGCAAGATGGAGGCTATCTGTGACCTTGACACAGATAAATGTAATGAAGGGAATAAAAGCCTAATTGGAGTGGGCTGTGCAGAGAAGAAAGGTGCTCTGGTGGTACAGTGCCTAAGGTATTTGACTGCAAACCATAAGGTTGGTGGTTCAAACCCACCAGCCACTCCACGGAAGGACAACAAGGCAATTTACTTCTGTAAAGATTTACTGCCGCGGAAATTATGAGTTGGAATCAATTTGATAGCAGCGAGTTCTGTTTTTTGGGTTTTGGTGCAGAGAAGGGAAGGGTGTTGAGGAAGTGGATACATGAAGCATTGGCAAACCTTTGCAGCAGTTTTGCTGAAAAGCAGAGCAAAGGTGTGGTAACCCTAAAGAAATGTGAGGGTAAAAGGGGTATTTTTCACAGGAGAGGTGCAGTGGACAGTGGAAGAGTGACAGAAGTTAAATTCTCAGGCAGGTGAAGGAGGCCGGGATCAGTACGAGGGGCTGGCAGAGAGAACTGCACGAAGACTGCTGTGTCCGTGTAGGAGGGAAAGTGGCACACATGGGCACAGACACAGCTAAGTGGATCCAGACTTTGGTGGAAGAAGTGGCAGTTCTCACATAATTCCTTCCATTTTCTTAGGAACATAGATAATTTGTTAGCAAAGAATGAGGAATGAAATACTCACTTAAGAGAGTGGAAGTAAGCATTCCCCAGGGAGGTGTAGAAAGAGGGCCGCCTGTTTGAGATCTAGGACCAAAGGTTTAAGGGGAGCCCGTGCCCCTGCCTCTGCCCCCTAACAGGCCACATGGTTATCGGGCTCTGTATCCCAGGCTGGGCCCTACAATGGGGTACTGCTCTGTAGCATCAAGATGTGGTGAAAAACATGTGAAACTGTACACTAAAGAGCAGTAAGTAAGCACAAGTCAGCCTGTGCTTACCTTGCTTACTGGGTAATCCACCCCTGACACAAAGCCCCATAATGCCCAGTCATAGGGTCAGCCTGATACATAGTCTGGGATACACAGTCCGAGCACCCAGTCATGAAGCCACCCTGGGACAGAACCCGACAGCGCCCCTCGTCACCACATCTTCAATGTGGTGGTGGTGGTGGTGGGGGAAATATATATAATCTCGTGTGAAACTATTGACTAACCTTACTGGCTACTCCATCCCTACCAGGGATGGTAAATTTGAAAACAGGTTTTGATTCTGTAGGAAGGTGCTGTGAGGTTGGGAGAGACAAATATTAGATATGGGGAAAAAAATCTGAAACTGGCTACTAGAGATTAGTAAGTACCTACATTGTAAGCCCGTGCTTACCTTGTTTATTGAGTCATGGGCACGGATTTGTATCCTAGGTTGGCTCTATAATTGGGCCCTATCAGGCTTGGGCAATCCTACTTCCATAGTGATACTGCCTCGGAAACCCAAGGAGGGGTTGCTATGAGTCGGGTTTGACTCGACAGCACATAACAACAACAACGCCAACATCAGGCTTTGAATCCTAGGTGATGCTGGGTTTACAATCAGACACCTCCCCAGACCCAGGCTTTTTGTCGGAGTCTGATACCCACACAGACCTGCCCATGTCTTCTCACACCTGTCCCTTTTCCTTGAGGACTGTCCATGTTCTTCCATACCTGCCCTCTTTCCTGAAGGGCTGGACTCCATTGAGCATGGCTGGATTTCCAGGCTCTGAGATTGTGGCCTGGAGCTGGTTAGCCACCTGAGCAGTAAACACAGAGCCACAGGACCGTACCGCTAACTTGTGCAGTGATTGGAGAACCAGACTTCACCTGTTCAGCTCACCCTGCTCCTGCAGGCCTGCCAGCTCCCCAGCGCGGAGGCCTGGTGTCCATCCGCAGGCCTACAAGCACTCAGTGGGGGTTCTGAATGAAAATTGGGATGGTTCATTTGCAAAGGCACCTGGTGCATTTTCCAAAGCTCCTCGAGAAGACCAAACATTCCACAGACAGAGAAAACACTTGGGGTTTTCCATGGATTATGGATGGATTGAACCAGATGAGGAGAACAGAAGCACACGGACCGGACCTTACAAAGTTGCTGTGTGCAGAACCTTCAGTAACAGGGGGGTTTGTTCTTGAAGGGTGGCTCTGGTGGACTGTTAAGCACTTAGCTGCTAACTGAAAGGTCAGCAGTTCAAACCCACCTGCTGCTCTGTGAGAGAAAGATGTGGCAGTCTGCTTCCATGAAGATTATAGCCTAGGAAACCCTACTTCTACCCTGTCCTATAGTGTTGCTATGAGTCGGAATTGACTCGACAGCAATGGGTTTGATCAATGGGTTTTGCCTTGGAAGACAAAGTATAAGTATAAATGATTCAAATACAATCAAATAGCAGACAGGGCGAAGTACTGCCAGATTACTAGGCATGACCGAGTCACAGGGTTACAAAGCTGGATCTCTACATAACAGGTGTGTGTGTGAGTGTGCATGGGAGCTGGGGAGTGTGGAGGGTGGTGGAGGATGTTTGTGGAGGAAGACCCCAAGTAGTCAGCATCGACTTGGATCTTCCTAAACTATCAAGCTCTGGTTTGCATTTGAGACTTGTTTTCAGACTTCCAATCTACCATCTTGACATTAACTAGAGTGTTTTCAAGCATTTGTAAATATTTCCCAAAAAATCCTGCCTTGTGTTTCACTTCCTCTCAGCCCTCTCAGCCTTCTTCCTCTTTTGTTCACAGTGTCCTCTCTGAGTCTGAGGCCTCGTGATTCCCTAAGGCCCCAGCCTCGCTTGAGTTTCCTCTAAGTTTTCTGTTTTTGCTTCCTTGGCGGTGCGACAGTCTCTCACTTCAGCTTGCTGCCCTTGCATTCTCCCTCTGTTTGGGACGGGGGTGGGGGTGGGGGCTCTTCACTGCTCCTGTGCACTCCACGGGGTTGTCAGTGTCCCATCCTTTACTGTAAACGGACAAGGGAACCGGCTCTCCGTGCCAACTGAAAGCAGCTAACTCTCTGGAACGTGTTAACAGCACAGGCGAACTCTGGTCCTCCTGCTCAGCTGTTCTGGGCAGAGGAATGAGGGGAAGACAGTCTCCTTTCCTGGTGTGTACTGAAGAAACAGTTTCTAAAATTCCTCAAGACACAGAATCCATCTCTTCTCAGCCAAGCTTCTGGTAGAGGTAGTAGTCGACACTCACTCCCAGTTCCTCACCTTCTGTTGATGTTTGGCCACCCGAGAGCAGGCATGGCTCTGTCTCCAACACTCCCTTGAAACTGCTTTTGCTCAGGTCACCTGTGATCTCCTAGGTGATAAATCCCAGGGACACTGTTCAGTTTATCTTCCTCGACCGTTCCAATGCCCTGTGCAATTCTGACTCCACAGTCTTGTTCTTGGAGTTCAGGTGGCATAATGCCTAAGGTATTTGACTGCTAACCAGAAGGCCGGCAGTTCAAACCCACCAGCCACCCCTCAGAAGGAAAACTGGGCAATCTACTTCCATACAGATACTGCCTCGGAAACCCACAGAGGGGTTGCTATGAGTTGGGACCGACTCAACAGCAGTGAGCTTGGTTTTGGTTTGGAGTCTTGTTCTTGAAATGTGTCTCTTGTCCTCCCGCAATCCCAGGCTCCTTTCAGGCTATTTCCCCTCTTTGTACCCAGTTAGATGGAGGCCTCCCCAGTGTTCTGCCTGTAGCATTTGCTCTGCATGTCACTGTGTTCTCTCTGGGTGGCACTAACCACCACAGCCATGTGGGTGTGCCTTTCCAGAAGATCTCTAAGACATCTAGTCTATCTCCTTGTCAGCCATTGCCACCTTGTTGTCCCACACACATCTTAAACTCAACAAACCTAAAACTACAACTATTACATGTCCTTCAAACATCCTCCTGATGAATTTGGTACTGGGTTAAGGGTGTCAATATCTACCTGGTCAAGGAAAATGGAATCTACTAAAATTGACTCCAAACAGACCAATAATGAGCGGCATAATCGAAGCCATTAAGAAGTTACTTCCAGAAAATACTATTCTCAGATGGTTTTAGAAGTGAATTAATTTCACTCTCCATGGAATGAGTGTTTCCCTATTGAGTCCTATTTAGGTCGTATTAAAAAAGGAAACCTCCAAGTTCTATTTTATGATGATAACATACACTGACACCAAGACTTGAGAAAAGTATCCATAAAATAGATACTAATTCTGCATTTACAAGTTCTTAAATAAAATAGCTATGGCAGGCAGGTTCTAACAGTACACTGGACGAAACATCCACCATGACTAAGTGGCATTTATGTCCTGAATACATGAGCAGGTCAATATAAAATCGGTGCAGTTACTACACAGTAGGAATGGGTCAAAGGAGGTCATTTATATCACTTATAAAAGAGATTCCAGAGGAGGCATTTGGACAAAAGTCAACATCATTGCTGCTGTTAAAAATGGTTGATAAGGTAAGAACTAATAATTTCTTTTTTATTTTCAATATTTATTATTACTTTTAAATAATATATTTTATTTGGTTGAAAATATCCACACATTTAAATATTTTATGTGTGCAATCAAGTAACATTGATGACATTCTTCAAGTTGCCCAACCATTTCTCACTCTCTTTTTCCTGAATTGTTTTTCCCCCATAAACATTAACTGACTGCCCCTGTTTCCTGTCTAATCAACTTCATCCCATGTAGACAGCTCTTTACAGGAGCACAGTGCTCAAGGCGGCCATTTTTCACTAATTAAGCTAAAGTAGTGTTTGGTTTAAAGAGGACTTCAGGGGGTATTTTTGGTTAAAAGTTTAAGGTTTAAAGGTAAATACTTTCTTAATCCAGCATTAGGCTTAATTATAAAACACTAAAAAACAATTCTGTTGAAGTCTAGAACAAGGCAGGGATATTAACTATTGCTACAACTTTAAAATTGTTATTGAAATAGTAGCCAGTGACGCTAAGCAAGAGAAATAAAAAAAAAAAAAAAGTATGAATACTGGAAGGAAGAATTTTTATTATTTTTTTCAGATATTATGATTAATAACCAGAAAATATAAGTAGAATCACCTGAAATATTATTATAAATAAAATAATTCAGGAAGATTACAAATCCACACACCGTAGCTACACTATATACAAATAGTAGAGAGAAAGGACAGTGAAGGGACTGGAAGGAAGGAAGGATGCCATTGATAACAGAACAAATACAACAAAACAAGAAGAAAACATGCTGATGAATGAACTTAAGAGATGCATAAAATTATACAAAGAAAACTTTAAAACTTGTCTGACAGACTTAAAAGAAGGTTTGGAGATGTAATACTCTAACAATTCTATCTGAAGTGTTCGAAAAATTTAAAGTGACTTTTTATGGTCAAGAAGAAAATCTAGTTTTCTTAGGAAAAGAAAATCATAGGGAAATATTCACATGTGAGAATAGCCTGGAGTATTCTGGACAGAAGATCAGTGAGTAGGGACTAGCCTCACAAGATATGAAGACTGTACTGTCTAATAGGTTGTCCATAAGGTTACTATGAGTCAGAATCATCTTGATGGCACCTAACAACAGCAGCAGCTATATGTGGCTATTTTAAATGAAAACTTACTAAAAATAAACGAAAATTCAGTCCCTCAGTCATGCTGGCCACATTTCAAGGGCTTAATAGCCACATGTGGTTAGTGGCCACTGTACCGGGCAGAGCAGAGAGAATGTTTCCATCATTGTAGAAGGTTCTATTGCTCTATTAAAATATCTTAAATAACTTTAATATCTTTAAATAACTAATGAAGAAAAAAGTTTGCTACTGAAGGAGAAATAGTCAAGGACAGAATCTAGTTCATAATTCTACCCATATAATATTGGAATTTAGATTATGGTAAAAATTGAATTTTAAAGGTGGAGAAAAGAAAGCTTTTTATACAGTGTTCAAACCATTGATTAACCATTTGAAAATATATATAGCTGGATCTTTATCTTGTTACTCAAACCAATATAAATTTCAGATAGAGCAAAGATTTAAAATGTAAAAACAGAACTAAACTCCCTAATGTTCTAGAAGAAAGGATAGGAAGGATATTTGAAAAAAAAAAAAAAAGAAAAGTGGGGATATTTGTAATACATATAGCAGGCAAAAGGTTAATTTCCTTAATTTACATAAAACTTACATAAATCAATACGAAAAACCCAACTAAAGCAATAGAAAAAGGAACAAGGGATGTAAATCAGGAATTTATAAGGAAATAAAAATAATAGGCCAATGATCAAACGATAGTCAACCTCATCAGGAAAGAAACACTCCAGTATGTGTGTTTAATTCCTTAGGAACAAGGACATTGTCCTACATAATCAGAACACGACTAGTGCAATCAACACCGTGACACTGATAGCCCACCACCATCTAAACTTCACCAAACCATCAAATCCATTCTGACTCACAGTGACCCCCACTGGGTTTCCCAGGCTGGGAATCTTCTTTTTTTTATTGTGATTTGGGTGAAGATTTACAGAGCAAATTCACTTTCCATACAGCAATTCACATACACTTTGTCTCATGACATTGACCACAGTTTACCACAATGCAACAGCTCCCCTCCAACTTCCTCCCCATAGTTACCTCTTCCCAGTGTCCATCCCTCCATGCACTCCTGACCCCTGAGCTGTCTCCCTGTGCATAAGCAGCCCTTCTTTCTCCCATGATTGTTCTCTCCAAGGAGTGTATCTACCTGAGGTAAATGTTCAATTCATATGCCTGTCTTTTGTTTGGCTGGAAACCAGGGGTGTGGGTTCAATTCCAGACCTGAAGGGCAGCTAGGGGCCATAGTCTCAGTGGTTCCACCAGGCTCTATCGGACCAGCAAACCTGGTTCCCCCACCCCCCTTTTCTTTTTCTCCAAATAATTTTGAGTTTTGTTCCACATTGTTTTCTGTATCGAGGATCTCCTACCAGGCTGGGAATCTTTATGGAAGCAGACTACCTCATGTTTCTTCCACAGAATGGCTAGTGGGTTCACACCACTGACCTTTGGTTAGCAGCCAAATGCCTTAACCACTAGTCCAAATTTTGCCATTTCTCCCAATAACATTCTTGATAGCAGAAACATCCAACCCAGAGTCACATGTTACATTTAGTTGGGATGTCTCTCTATTCTCCTATCTGGGGCAGTGTGGGTTCACACCACTGACCTTTGGTTAGCAGCCAAATGTCTTAACCACTAATCCAAATCTTGCCATTTCTCCCAATAACATTTTCGATAGCTAAAACATCCAACCCAGAGTCACACGTTACATTTAGCTGGGATGTCTCTCTATCCTCCCATCTGGGGCAGTGTTGCAGTGTAATTTCCTGACTTCCACGCCCTTGATATTTTTAAAAGACCACCGGCTAGTTACTTTGTAGAATGTCGCTCCATTTGCATTTGTCTGATACTTCCTAATTTCAGTGACCCATCTATAGCGGGGACATCACACTGCACTCTATGCGGTGGTGCCATATTCTTGTGTGTGGCATCTGGTCATGTTCACATGCATCACCTGATTACAGTGTGTCTGGCCACCATCTCTCCGCGCAGTACAGTTACCCTCTGCCCTTTGGGGGGACACTGTGAAGGAATGCACACACTCAGTCCCTCACCAACCTTCAACGCGTGCATTGATTGCTCTACATTAGCATGGAACCACTGATTCCTACTTTACTCGCTAGGTTGTGGCCCCGTTTATCATGGTTCTGATGCTCAGCTGGGCGTCCTTTCACGCTGGCTTCTGTGGCCTCCACCTGTGCCGCTGCCCGTTAGCCACTTCCTAACTTTCTGGCCCAGCTCTGTTCTAGGCTCCTCTTTTAGGTCTCCTGCTCTCGTCCCGCATTCAGCCATTTCTCTAAGGAGACCTGGTTCCTTTTTGTGGAGAATGGTATTTAGAAACCAAGTTCTAGGTGCTAGATGTGCTCAATGATTTTTGGGGTATACCTGCTCCCAGGCCTTCTTAGTGGACATATATACACATACACAGAGGTATAACAGTATTATCTCTCTACTAATCTTCATACACACATATATGCACACAAACACAATTGTGAGTTTATACCACTGTCTCTAATTCTAATGCAACCACAGAGGACATTCTATTTTTCTATTTTTCTATATTTGTAACTCTATTGGCTCTCCTTGTACTTTTTATATTTACTTATTTAACCAGCCTTATGTATGTAACCAGTCTCCCACTGACACCACTGCCCTGCCCTCTCTACCACCCTGGCACTGACGGTTTTCTCACCACGTGTGTGTCTCAACCCTCTTCACGGGGACATAGATACCACTCCCTACCATATGGATGCCTGCTCACTGTTCACAGACTCCGACTCCCCTCTCTGGACTCCATGGCTCCCTCATAGCAGATGGAAGCCAATGTGCCAAGTCCCACCTAATGGACTGGGTGGACTGAATTGTTGTGGAGAAGAAGAGGACACTGCATGCACTAAACATATCCCCACACCCTCACCACCCTCAGCCATCTAAACGCTTCTCCTGCCCTCACCACCCTCAGCCATCTCATTTCGTTCTGGAGTGTCACTTACTCAAAGAATGATGTGTCTCAGGCACCTACAACCTTGTTCCTTCTCCTAGTTCTAAAACAAGACTCAGTGAACTACAAAACCATGAGCCCCACCCTCGTCCCTGCTGACATATTAACTCTTCATGGAGCGCAGGACTAGGAAGGGAACTTTTATTGTCGTATTACATGCCATACGAAGCAAACTATTTCTGTGAGTCTTTCACTGTGTGAAATTGATTTAAATACTGAGAATCATGACAGATTGGTTTTTGTGCAATTTTAAAAATAAAGTTCTTTTACATAAGCATCTGCCTAGATTTAATTTCGGGAGCTCTGGTAGCATAATGCCTAAGGACTTGCCTGCTAACCAGAAGGCTGGCAGTTCAAACCCACCAGCCACTCCTTGGAAGGAAGGTTGGGCAATCTACTTCCATAGTGATACTGCCTCGGAAACCCAAGGAGGGGTCGCTATGAGTCGGGTCCGACTCGACGGCATGTAACAACAACAACAAGATTTAATTTCTGAAAGTAATCACTTATGGTAGGAGTCTAAATTGTCATGAAAAAAGCTACCTGTATGTCACCTTTATATTTCCTTGTTATTGGTGGATAGGATAAAGAAACGCATTTTATTCATCACGATAAGTTTTAAGAAAATGATTTAAATGGACCTCAGGAATCCGTTCCCTTAACCTGTTTAACAGCGCCTTTATGATGTGGGAAATACTACTGACACCAAGCAGTGATGTTTTCATTAAACCAATGACGGAGCTGCACTCGGGACTGATTATTGAATACTCCTGTGAAGTGCAGGGCAGCTGCATAGTTTGCCACAGGCTTTAAAGAATTGCCGCTTTGCCTGGAGAAGAATTTCCTGTTGTCAGAAAAGGTCAGCTTTAAGTGAGGCTGTCCTAATGGCAACGTCAAGAGCTAAAGGGAATTTCAGGAAAAAGGAAGGGTGGGGGAGAAGGGCTGTGTGATTGGAGCCTGTCTCCCAGGCCTAAATTTAGGAAGCAAACAGGTCCATCAAGGCAGGCTCCAGCAAGTAATAAAGACTTTCTAATTAAGTCAGTATCACTTGGGGGAAGACATTTTAACATTTTAAGAAACTTGAGGTCTGTTTAAGGTCTGATTAAATGCAGAATAAAACTGATTGGGTTCAGGAGAATTGACCAGGTCAGCATTTGGACACTTGAAATGAATTGCCTGTTTCTCCACCCCCGCCACAACACAACCATTTAAGGATTTAGACAGCTTACTGTTTCTTATTGAATGTCTCGTGTTTGGCATCTCAGAGGCCCTGGGTAGTGCAAACAGTTACTGTGCTCAGCTGCTAATCGGAAAGGTAGGCCCATCGGAAGCAAGGGCTGGCGATCCACCCCCAAACAAGCAGTGACTGCAAACCCTATGGGGCACAGCTGTACCGTAACGCGCGTGGGGGCACCACGAGTCACAAATGACTCAGAGATTCCCACCCCCCGATATTTGCCATTATACTGAGGGGGAAGTTTTCTTGTTTTTGAAAATTCAAAGTTGGCCCTTGCAGTACAAACTGAGTGTGGCACAGAATTGGTATTATGTTATTCCCAACACAAGCAAAGGAAAGGATACATACAGTTAGTTGCGTGCCTACCCCTAAGAACCAGGGTTCAATGGCTGCTTTCACAGGTAGTACCCAGCTCAATCCTCCAGCAGGCCTCTGCAGGAGGTAGCCACACGACGCTGACCAGGAAACTGATGGTCAGGGAGGTTTCAGTCCCAGCTGTGGCAGACGGACATGCCAGACTAGACCCAGGCCTTCTAAGGCCATGCCCAGTGGTTCGTCCACCCTGGTGGCCTCTACTTGGTTACGAGTGGAGGTTTTTTTGATGTGAATTCACTTGAGAATCTTTGTCCTCATGTTTCGGCAGGTATTGGGGGGCACCGAGCACTTGACACTATATTATGTTCTAGAAGGATGTGGCGCACTATAGAATGGATAAGACCTTGATATAAAAAAACTCTAAACTTTTTCAATAGTTCTATAAATACTAAATAGTTCTATAAATACTTCAGAAGCAGTAAATTTAGGTCACAGGTAAAGTCCACTAAAGTGTAGAAAATTAATATGTGTTCTGGCCTTCCATTGATTTTCCCAATATGACTGTCTCTACTCTTGTCTGATGGTGTTATTATCTTTAATAGGATTTCTAAAAGACACGTAAGAATAAGCTCTGCCTCTCATGGGCATAACCACCACGACTCACAGTGATTGTGGGCTTAATAGGGACACCTGCCAACAGTTAAACCACCAAAGCCAGAGGTTGGAGAGCTGAGACCCCAGCAGACTCCTCCTGCATTTGGAGTTGACAGAGATTTTAGGTGGCGTGGCTCAAGGACTTCATAAGTTTGCTGTGGGATGGAGTGCTGATTTGCACAGACCGTCCAACCTTGAAGACTGGGTGGTCTACTTTCATACAGATTTATCGCCTCGGAAACCAAAGGGGGTCACTATGAGTCGGAATCGACACGGTGGCGGTGTGTTTGGTTTTAGGTTTTGATCGTATCTTTGTTTACTGATGAGTCACAAACTTTTTTTTTTTTTTTTTTAAGTAAAGAACATGAAGGCATAGGTGTGTATCGTAGCCATATGGAATGGGCTCAAATCTGTTGTTAGTCCACAATACAGTATTTCCTTTGTGACATACGCTTCATAGCTATTTGTGGCTTGGACGTGTTGGGGCCTTGTTCAAATATTGACTAGGTTGATGCATGTTTATTTCATGCATTATGGAAAAAAATCAATACAAAGGAAATTTAAAAACTCAGTGAGGACATAATACTCCTTTAGAATAAACATTATATAGTAGTTGTCTCATTTTGCGTTATCCTCAACTGTGAAATTAGGTAACCCTTGTAGCATAACCTGTCAGTATGGATAATTATTTGCTGTTTACACCATTCAACCTCTACTTCATACCCAATCACTCTCTATGGTTGTTTTTTTTTAATTATAGATTTAGGGATTGATTAATGAAACACAAAATGCTAGATCAACTTTCAACTACCTTCAACCTTACCCCCCAAAATCCATTCTCTGACTCCTTTACAGAGTACCTCTTTCACAGTGAGGGTGGTTGTTGCGTTAATACTCTGAGACCTACTTCAACTTCTCTTTACTGAGGCTGCTGAGAACTTTGCGTGATAAGATGCTCTGTTTCAAGGCCACTCATCACTTCTCCTGATAAATGCTAACAATAGGTCACTCTGTGCTTCCTTGACTACATCTACCCAACTCTTTGTCAACGGGGGAAGGTGTCAGATAAATGGACCTAGCGTTGCTGCAACCTTATTTAGTAAATGAATTTGAGTGCTAGGCGATAGATTACATCAACTTGTGCTTCTATTTGTAGCTACTCAAAGAGATAGCTTACCTACCCACTCCTGCTAGACCGTCTTCTAAACAAAGTCGAATACCAAAGGGGGGAAAGTGTAGTACATTAGGAGGGCGACAGCGCCTCATATTAGCTAATGCACTTTTCTGCTGAATAATCTGACATGAGGCATTGGACAACACTTCAGTAGAACGTTATATCTTGTTTCTGACTGGCCTTAGAACCTCAGTTCTGAGAGGCTCATTCACACAACTGGAGGGAGATATTTGCATTGTCCAGAGCTGTTCTATTCTCCTAATTAGTTCATCTCTTACTTCACACAAAGAAGAGATTTTTGGATTAGGCATAATATTGTAGTATCCTTTTGGGGCTTGCTGCACCAAAATCCTAGTAAGCTGCACCCCAAATACTGAAATCCAATTGTGTGATCAGCCAAAGCAGCCAAAAAGCCAGCAAAATATCAAAAATAGTTTAAAAATGCATATTTAGTTATTTTATTCCTATGCTTCTCCTGACAGAACAGATTAATTAACAAGGAGACGATACTAATATTTAATGTAATATACTCTGACAGTTTTTTTTTTAATAGCAACATTTAGCTTGAATTTTGATCTCTGCCGTATTTTGCTTTTTCTAATTTATATACTGCTAAAAACCACTACTATCAGCTTCACCCTGTTTTGGTGGACTGTGACATATTAAGTCTCCAGAAAGGAAAATAATAAGGAAAGGGAAAAAAAAAAAAAAAAGAAAAGTTCAGGTGTTGTCTGTGAATAGAAACTGCTTCAATTCTTCTTCCTCTTCTTCTGTTTTTTTAAAATAATATTTAATTGTATTTTTGGTGAAAGTTTACGCAGCAAGTTAGGTTCCCATCTGACAGTTTTTAGCAGATCGTTCAGTGACGTTAGTTGCATTTTTCAAAATGTGGTCTGATTGTTCCATTTCTAGTACTCTAGTTGCCCTGCCCCGTTGTGTTGTCGTCTTTCCTTTGGAGTACACAATGACCCTTTGGTCTCACACAGAAGATTTCTCACCAGAGCACCATGCTCATGGATAACATCCTTGTATGTTTTATTTTTTTGTGCCATTCTGCTATTTCACTAGACATTGCTTCAGCTCTTTGCAGGATGTCTGCTTTAGTTAGTAAAATAAATAAAATTAAGCAAAAATAAACTTTGGGCTAAATTATGCAATCCAAGCTAGCTTACTAACAGGATAACACCAGTTTCACTACAAAGCCATTCAGCGGAGCTATTAAGTTATGCTCGTGTAGACAGTGGCAATATGTTAGACAACTGTGAAGAAAGAAGGAAGCGCCCCCAAGAGTCTGTGCCCCACACAGGCCAAGTCCATATGCTTTCAGGCGCCTGACAGCTTTGCCGCCTGAGTCCCTAACTCCTCCTCGGTGGCGTCCATCTGGCGTTCACAGCTCTGGTGCCCGCCTGTTCCGAGACAGGCAGAGTCACGCTCATTCTTTCCTTCACACTGGATATCGGTGAACGCTGATTCATAATGTCATTTTGTAAAAAATAAAAAAAAAAGTATGATACTAGATTCTTCCAAAGAGACAGTTAAGGTTCCTGACAGTCTTAGATTTCAATTCTATAGAAAGAAATGAGTTGCATGCATTTGATTCTAATATCAAAATGGGCCAGACTGCCATCCATGCCCCTAGTATGTTCTGGGCACCATGGCATCTCAAGCAGCCAGAAAATGAGGGGAAAATAAGACTGGGCAAGGATGTCATTGCTTAGCTGTGTTCTCACATCTGACCAGACAAGGGCGCTGAACTTCATGGCAGTGCCCGACAGGTAACGAGGAACAGTGTGAACAAAGGACGTGCCTGGGAGTGACAATTGGTTTCAGCATTTTCTGAGGGTGTTTGTTTACATGGTGCTTTGTAGGCCTTACACATTCACTGACTTGTTACTGTGAACATCTGTTGTTCTCAGACTTTGGAAACACTGGGCATCAACACAGGGCATCACTTATTTCATTCAGCAAAGATTTAACAGGCAGGGGTCACTGAGAAGTTGGTGGTCAAACCCAGGAGAAAGGTGAGGCAGTCTGCTTCCATGAAGAGTGACAGTCCCGGAGACCCTGTGGGGCAGTTCCACTCAGTCCTCTAGGGGCGCTGTGGGTCGGAATGGACTCCATGGGCAATGGGTGTGGTTTGGGCTTTGCTTCCATGAAGACTGACAGTCTTGGAGACTCTATGGGGCAGTTCCATTCTGTGCTCCAGGGGCGCTGTGAGTGGGATCGACTGGACAGCAGTGGGTTGGGTTTGGTTTCGATGCAGCGATATTTTCATTTTAGGAGAGAGAGACTGAACTGCGTCTAAGTTACAAAGAGCAGGATGAGCGTGGAAAACATGCTCTGAAAGGAAAGAAAGCTCTGCTTTCCTTGTAAGAAAGTGAAACCTCAGGTGATGGATTAGGAAGAGGTGGCCACTATTCTGTTACTAGCATCATTGTATTTAAAGACATTTCTCACTTCCTACAAGGTTTTTAAAAATCAGAAAATCAAAACATTGGTAATTAATGAACATTACAATTTATGAAAGAACACATGGCATCCTAGAGGAACGAGCGAAACTGGTTTCAACACACCAATTTTAACTGATAGCAAGCTGGGAAGAGATACTACCATTGGCAAAAGAAGAAATATGGAGTATGTAATTTCAAGAGCTGGAAAAAAAAAGCAAATACTGTTACCTTCCCTCAATAAAACTTCCTAAGTTAATAATTTGTTTTGCATTTTCTTTCCCATAAAGGAATTCAACCAGATCTGGATTTGAGCCTGTGATGTAGGTTCTCTGGGGAAAACGTAAGGAACAGCAAAAAGATAACCCTTTTTTCTTCAGTCTAGTCCTCCCCTCCTCCTGTCTTCTCCTCCCCTTCAAGGCTTCTACACCTCCACAAAAGTCTAAGGAATGTTACTCTGGGTTTTTCTTAAAGTCCCTCAGTCTGCCCCTTGGCCCCACTGGGTGTGGCTTCATGTTCTCAGTTTACAATAATCCCTTTTGCTTTTCTCTTCCTCTTAGCTTCTGATGACTGTGCTGATCTGCCCATAGGATCTTCCTGTTACCTCGGTCTGTGTCTTCTGGTGTCTAGGCTGTTCACGCATTTGGGCCCCAGTTTTTCAGTATCCCATGTAGTTGGCAGGGGAAGGGGAGAAAAGGGAAGTGGGACAAGAGATGGGGTCTCACCTCTGGCAGTATTTTCATCTAAGCATATAAATGTGCACCCACAGAGAAAACATTAATCCCAGGGGGAAAAGTGGTGATTCAACAATGACCTGTGTAATTTGGAGAAAATCGAATACTGCCATCCTTAACAGTGAATCAGAATTCACAGTGAAGGGATGTGAAACCCCAATAATCTACCAATGATCTATTAAACTATGTAAATAATTGCAGAAGACAATCACTCGGAGGCCTCGCTAATGTCAACAATCCCATCTCAGACTGTCTTACAAATATCTGCAAACACTCCGGTGGGTGTTCATGGGGCCTGTGAATGGAATGACACATCAGGAACCCTCTAGCCCTATCACAGAACTCAAGTTGGATATCATTTAATAGTCTTAGTTTGTCTGAAACATAATCATGGTTTTCTTAGACATCGCTACTGTGAAAATTTACATAAAACTACCTATGTACAGTCTCTTCTCACCTTACGGAGGCCGAATTAAACAGGACCACACATCACTCAGGTATGAAGTGCTATGAAGGACTACACCCAAGTACAATTTGTGAACATCACATGAAATGTCCACTGATACATTTGCAGCAACTTCTATTAATTAAGGAGAGCTCTTACATGCATCTGCTAATTGAAACGCAACTTTGTCTCATTTTGTTTTACAAGTAATTAGTCTTAAGAAGCTACCAGGCCAACACAGCTTTGGTGTACTGCCCATGGGCTGTCTGACGACCTGGTGACACCACGTATTTTAATAAGCCCTGCGTTTGCTGCTATTGTCCTGTGGGTTCAGAAAGAGCAGAATTCTCTTTCCCCGAGGGCACTGCGAATGTGATACACACAGTGCTTGTTATCTGAGCAAATGCACTGGGGGAGGGAAAACACGGGGAGCAGCAACCCCAGGTGAGCAGAGCTCCTTCCTCATGAAAGTGACGCTTCAGAAGCAACACACAGGGTCCACACACAGGAGTCCTCCATCTCCAACTGCTCCAGCCCAGTGCTCTTCGGGGCGACCTGGGGCAAGCAGGGAAGGGAGGAGGGTGAAAGAAGACTGGCACTCATTTTCCCTGCCCTGGCTCTCAGGTGTCCAAGCAGGCGTCATTCCCCATGGCCTCTTCGACTCTCTGGCCCCCAGAACGCTGACATTTGGATGCTTGACCACACAGCTGGTCGGACAGCTTTTAGTGATGATGACATAGCCCCTTCTTTCTGACTTTAGAACCTGGTGTTGGTCTCTTAACTCAATGAAAACCCAGAAGCAAAACCTGTTGCCACTGAGCTGTTCCGACTCATAGTGACCCCGTTTGTTGGAGTAGAAAGTTGCTTCATAGGGTTTTCCTGGCTTTGATCATCACAGAAGCAGACGGCCAGGCCTTTCTTCCATGGTACACTGGTTGGGTTGAACCACCAACCCGTAGGTTAATAGATGAGGCCACAATGCTCACACCTTGCAGAGATCTTTCCTCTTTCTACTACTCCTTTAATGTTCTGTACTCAAAACTCTCTGGAAAGGTATGGACAAAGCTCAGATGATTTGGCTTTTTCTCAATTATTCATGTGATTTAGGCCAAATCACTGATTTTTATTTCATTTTTGGTATGAATTGCTTAGGTAAATAGCAGGCAAGGACTCAATCCAAGATCTTGCTAGAACTCTCTTTAGGTTAGCTAAGCTCATTATTTCGAATTTCAGTATGGAAACTATCACATTGCAAATACTTTTCTTTAAACTCAGAAAAAGGAGAATCCCGAACATTTGACAGTTGGTGGCAATTTATGTTACTTGTTCTATTACTGTTGGCAGAATGAGGGAAAACATAGGAATGAAAATCTGAATTTACATACTACACACACACACACACACACATTAACATAATTTTTTAGTGGCAGTAAAAGACGGAAATTGCAGCTCCTTGGAAGCGGTAAGGACTCAGAGATTACTGAGTATGTGAGAACAGTGTTGGTATCAACGATTTCCACTCAGAGAAAGTCTAACTTGTTGAGACTCTAGTTTCCAGTTACTGAAGGTTGGACACATGAAGCACTTGCCTCCCCCCTGCTTGCTCCTGGCCCCCTCATCCACCCTCCAGCACCGGGCTCTGTGGGCGTGGCTCCCCTATGTCTCCTTCACTTGCATCTGTCTTGGCCGTGGTGGCTCAGGGAGCAGCAAATTCCTCTATGACTCTATGACTTTCTTGCCCTGGTGGCATAATAGTTAACTGCCTGGCTGCTAACCAAATGGTTGGCAGTTTGAACCACCAGTGGCACTCTGTTCCTGTACAGATTACAGCCCAGGAAACACCATGGTGCAGTTCCACTCTGTCACATGGAGTCCCTATGAGTTGGAATCAACTAGACAATACCCAACAATTGTTCTTACAGAAACAGGGACATTCAACTAGACAATACCCAACAAATGTTCTTACAGAAATGGGGACATACATGTATCTACTAAACCACAGGGTTAAAAAGATCTGGTTGTGGACCCATTAAGATTTTGGACTTCAGATTCCTTTTGAAATTTATTTGTCCTATGAAGAATTAAAACAACAAAACAAGTACCCTAATGAAGTAGAAAAATGGGTTTGTGATAACCCATTTCTGTAAACTAAAACTTTTCAATAATTCTGTTAAAAGTATTCAAATTTTTTTTCTTAATGCTGCATTAGAATTATTTTCCCATATGCATCAATGTCTCTAACTTTCCTTATCCTTGTTCCATACATTACAAAGTAAGAGAGAAGAAGTATCATATACTAAACAAACAAACAAACAAACAAACAAATAAAAAAAAATTTCTCCAGAACTCATGGAGCCCAGACCAGAGCTCAAGAGGGGGATCGACATGAAGAGAGAACTCAGAAGACATGAAGCGACTGACCGGCAGCTTACGTCTCCTGGTTGAGCTCTTCCTGTGGGTCTGTCACCTGGGAGGTCCTTGGCACACTAAGCCCAGGTTCCAGGTGTTAGGTAATGCAGGTGAAGCAGTGGCAGTTTCCACTGTCCCAACTCAGTGACACATAAAAGCAGGCTGCCCACTGTCCCCATTGTAGTACTGAAATGTCTAAGAGCACCCCCAATCCTGAGGAAGCTGGAATGGCTGGCCACCCCATGAAAGGGACATTTAAGCTGGTATTGCAAAAGAAAAGGAAACAGATGAGGATTTCAGCATTCTCTGGTTCTCCAGCTGTCATTATCAGGGGTGCTTGCTGGACATGGAAAGGTTAACACTTGACCTTACTCAGAGAAAGGGCACTTGCTGCAGGTCTATCAATACATCTGGAATGCTTTCCTGAAACCCAGTGGCTCTCCTACTCATGGTTATGTGTTGTTCGGAAAGTATGCATGAACTTGGAAGTATGTGGCACGTGCCCATGGTCATACCCTTGGTGTTTAGAGTCCAAGGTTAGAACTATTTTGCCTTAGAGTGAGGTAACGCACATATTACAGGTCACAAACATCACACAGACGCTGGGACAACTCTATGTGTGTGTATGTGTGTGTGTGTGTGTGGGTGCATGTGTGTATGTGTGTCTGGGGGGAATGTGTGTGTTAGGGGTATCGTCCTGAGGAGATGCCTATGTCCCAGCTTCTGATTCTGTCGAAGAGAGAAACAGTGAATAGTTTTATGAACAATATTGCCACTCATTTGGTTAAAACATGTGCTACTTAGACCAAATTAAAATGGTCATTTCAAAAGGAAGGAATGTTTTTTATCTAGACTGCCACCTTCCTCCAGACGTTAGCACATCCCAGTACGGTGGGGGAGAGCCACATGGATAAACGTGGGTCGAGAAACCTCTCCATCTAATAGTACAACCACCCTAGCCTTGTATTTTAGCATCAAGGTATTTTCTGTGGCATCACACCTTTACTTGTTTCCTTTGTGTATCTGGAATGCTTGGAGGGGTGATGTTTTTATATTTCCATTTGGATATGGTTAGTTCTGTGCTGCTTTGAATGATAAGATTGCCTCTGCTTTTAATCTTTCCCTTGTCAATTCCTTTAAAATGGGAGGTAAAGAGAGAAAAAGTAAGAACAGAAAATAACCACGGGTTTCGTGAGGACAGAAGGTGACTGGGACTCTGTTTATGATGCATCTCTAGACAAAAGCATTTATAGCTAAAGGAGATTCCAGAGTGGAGCTGGACTCCCACAACAGCTCAAAGCCCCAGAACATGTCCAGAGAGATAGGGGGTGGTCGGCAGGGACAAAACACAGGTATAACTGGATTTGAAGGGAATTTCTGACTGTGAAAAAAGTTAAATACCCATT
Organism: Orycteropus afer afer; assembly: GCF_000298275.1. Classification (NCBI taxonomy): domain Eukaryota; kingdom Metazoa; phylum Chordata; class Mammalia; order Tubulidentata; family Orycteropodidae; genus Orycteropus; species Orycteropus afer. The sequence continues at coordinate 2,047,355 of NW_006921722.1, forward strand.
GATTAAATGGGTCTTTTTTTTTTTTTTTTCTGGTGGAAAGAAAATTATCTTAAAGATTTCAGGTTTACTTTTTAAGAGTTTAGTAAAATAACCACAAATTCTATTTACTCTCTTTTAATTCAGTCTTCTCCCTCATGCGTATCTTTCCTATTTATATATTCTATCATTCATCCATTTACCAAAACATCTTTCTTTCTATCTACTTGTTTATCCATATATGTATGTTTTTACATATCTGTCTGTCTGTCTAATTATCTGTGTCTATCTTTCGCATGTCTACTCATCCTAGGTCTTGCATTATGCGTTGGTATATTTATTTGTACCTTATTTCTTGGCTTCGCTTCTTCCTTTGATTGCACAATAAAATTGTTGACTACATAATATTCCATGTAAATATCATCAGAATTTCCTATGATATGTTACTAGTTGTAACAACAAGACAGGTAACCTTTATTGGACTTTTACTATGTGTCACACATATTATTATGCTATTTACATACCCTATTTTGCCTAAAGTTTCCCCCAGTCCTGCTAAGAACTGTTTCACCTCTCTAAGACTTAGGGGGAGTCAGCAATTGTCCTATGTAACACCATGGTGTGCAGTTATTAGTAAAATTTCCCAGGAACCTAGCCTATGAGAGGCATTGGTATAGAGATGATGTTGAGGAAAAGGGAGGAAAAAATCAAAGTTCACTTTAAGATACAGATAGATCCTGGTTGACCAGAAGACTGATAATGCCATTAACCAAAAACCAAACCCGTGCTGTTGAGGGGCTCCAACTCATGGTGACCGTGTAGGACAGGATGGAACTGACCCATTGGGTTTCCAAGGCTGTAATCTTTACAAAAGGAGACCACCTCATCTTTCTCCCATGGAGTGGCTGGTGGGCTCAAACAGCCAACTAGGGGAGCAACAAGCAAGGAGGCAAGGTTTATTTGTGCTTACTTACTAATCTGTAGTGAACAATCTCACAGGGGTTTCACCACCACCATTTTGTAAACTCTAGCTGCCTGCTATTGGGTTGGAAGAACAGCTGGCAGTAATGATGTCTTTGAGGTCATTCCCTGTGTGATGCCCAGGTGGCATGTGGCCAGGAGCAGCCAAAGGCACCAGCCTAGAAGGGTCAGGAAGTTCTCGGGAGCCCTTCTGTGGGAAGGAAAGGCTGAAATAAAGACAGAAGGACATGAAGAAAGGGAAGAAAGAGAGACAGAGGAACAGAGGGACAGACTGACAACCTGGAAAAGTTGAAATAAATTGGAAAACGGTGGAAAAGTATTAACAAGACAACTCTCCCAGGTGCTGTCAGGCCAGGGGTTTTGAGAAAGAGAATTTAAGAGGAAGAAGTAACATTAAGTCCTGGGGCATCAGAGTTAAAACCCAGCCTACCAGGGACAGTGGCTCTGGGGTCTCTGCTGTCGAATGACTTAAAGGGAGAGTGTAGTGGACGCAGAGTCTCCACCACCGGTGGCCTGTCATTATTGTTGTCAGGTGCCATTGAGTCGTACGACTCATAGCGACCCTATGTACAAAAGAACAAAACACTGTCCAGTCCACCCATGGCCTGGTTATTGTCCAATGTGTTAAGAAGAAGAACACACACCCTAATCTGACACGGATTTAAAGCAGTCTCTTTATATGTTTTTTCAAACATGTTTTAAATAGGCACAACTTTTAAAATACATTGATATCTTTTTCTCTTTTAAATAATATTTATTAAATGACTGTTACTTGCAAAGACTGTGGTAGATGTTGATAGCAGGCACTGTGATTTTTTTGAATAAAAGTTATAATGATGGTATCAAACATTTATTATATGCCTGGTTCTAAACATTTAAATTCACAGCAGTCCTATGAGATAGGAAAGTGCTGTTATTCTCCCTATTTTAAAGGAGGAGTCAGACTTGGAGTCCAAAGTTACACTGGAATTTTCCTAGTACGGTTCTGGGTGCTTGGAGCTGTGCATGAGTGGTTGACCTGAACCCCGTGGGTTTCTGCCAGTGGAAAGAGTCCCAGTTTACATGTTGTCTTGGATTTGACCCCAACACCACCTGTCTTTAGCTCTCTGTTGTGTTGATCTGGCTCGTGATTGGTCGCCAGGAACCTCGGTTAGCAGTATCTGCTGAAAAATTTATATTTCATAGTTATATAGAAAGGTGCCTGGTGGTGCAGTGCCTGAGGCATTCGACTGCTAGCTGGAAGATTGGCCATTCAAACCCACCTGCCGCTCCGTGGAAGGAAGAGGGGGCAGTCTACTTCCATAAAGATTTACTGCCTTGGAAACCCAGGGGGGTCACTATGAGTCAGGACTGACTCAGTGGCAGTGGGTTTATTTATTTATTTTCCCCCTTTGTTTTTCTTAATTGTGTTTTGGGTGCACATTTATAGAGCAGAATTTGTTTTACATTCAACAGTTCATGTACATTTGATTTCACTCCCTCTTTACCATCCGCAACCCTAACTCACTCTCCTCTCCTCCCTTCTCTGTGACCCCTCTCTGTGCCCTTCTCAGTTACATACTCCTGTCTGTCCAGCTCTCCCTCCACGTGAATGCTGCCTCTCTGGTGCCCCATGGCCTATTGCTCCAAGGGGTGTAAGAGATACATTTATATCTCAAATAGATTTAGGAACACTTTCAAAATAGGATGTGCTCTTACAATTTTTAAGTTGAATATGAAAATTTATGTTTGAGGAAAGCCATTAAATTAAAGCCTACAAAATATGAGAATAAACGCCTGTACTGCAAGCTCACGTGTCCTTATCCTTATTCAGCACCTCACTTCCAGCTCCCTGAGAAGACCTCCATGCTACACATGGTCCTTATACAACGTCTGGGTTAAGAATGGTTGGTCTCAAAATCCCTGGCCTGACAGCACCTGGGAGAGCTGTCTTGTTAAGTACTTTCCCAGCTTTTCCAACTTGTTCCAACTTTTCCAAGTTGAGTAACAGGTAAAGTGCTAACGGTGGTGTCAACTTCCCACACACTGACTTAAAAAGTCTGAAAAGGCCTCAAAATCAGATTTAAAACAAAACTAAAAGGTTTTCTCTCTAGGCCTTTGAAAGCCTGATCATTGCTTCCAGCCCTTCAACGGAAACGAGGCCTAGTGGAAATAATCAGAGCAGCACCACTTATCCCTGTGCTCTGATCCTCATGAAAACAGGAAGCGGCACATTCGCACTTCCTGTAGACGCCATCTCCAGCACAGAAGGGGACACAACACCACCCTGAGGTCACACACCACTGGCTTCAGATTCATCTTACCTCATTTCTTTGTGGTAAATACTCACTTTAATTAAAGCCTTCACGTGCCTACATTAAGCAACGTACTGTAGTATTTTAAGCTAGGAAAAAGAGAGTCACTACTTATTAGAAGAAAAATAACAAACAAAACAAGTTTCATCTCTCAAGGGCTTTGCGGGTGGGTTTATGAATGACCAAATAGGAGGGAGTTGAATGTTTGGAAAAACGGGGCTCCCACGAGTGGAGGAGTGTGTCCCATCCTTTCCACAGCACGAACCCAGTGACAGCCATGTGCTGCCACACATCACAGATGTCTGCACCTGTCCACAGGACAAACACGCCTAGCTTCCCCTGTCCCCTGATCTCAGAGTCAGCAGGCGTAGCCATCCCCTGAAGAAGGCAGAAACATTACTAAAGTAGGGGGCATTTTCCTCAATTCTGAGTGTAAACCACACATGGTGGAGAAATCAAGTTTGACAGACTATCATAAGATTGTATTTAAAATGAGAAAAATGCCTAATTCATGAATATCTTGAGACAGACAATGTTTAAATGTTTAAAAACAAGGCCAACATTTTTATGGTTGATAACAAACTGCAAATTTGTCTGGGGGGAAAGGCATTCAATGCTTGACAAAGGAGCTGTGATACGAGAGAAAACACAGCGTCCAGTGTCGATGGACCGAGGGGGAGACACAGCTTGTCCCCAGTCCCACATTCTCAGCTATGTGTGCTACGATTACAATGGTCACTGTGTCAGCACAGAGCAAACCAAACAATAGGTCTTTTTCTGACAGTATCTGTAGGAAGAACATACAAATTAGTCAACAAGGGAACTGAAATAATCCTGGTATTCTTTGCAAAAATAATACTTTAAGGCTCATTAGCAAGAATGTTGGTATTCTTTCCCACTGTGCATCTTATTTTCCTTCATTCACTATAGAAATTTTCTAAACTTGCACCTGGTTTGACCAGCAGTCAGCTGGCTTCTGAGGATTCTCCCTGTTTGATTCCCTGCAACTCCCAGAGGCTCTGTAGACAGCTGCACAGCCATGCTTTCTTTAGTTATGAAAGCAAGCTTGTGACACCCTTTGCTGGATTCAGTTAAAGAATGGAATGGATTGAAATTAAATCAACAAACACTCCCTCAGTGCTTACTGCGTTGAAGGCACTGCTAATTTGGGAGGGGGTTCTGAGGGGTGGGGGTAAGACCCAGTCTTTAATAGGCTTATGGTTGACCGTTAGGTACAAGGCACACATAACACAAACAAGGTGGGCTATCTCTTTCACAGGAGAGGTCTTAACGGGGTGTGAAGTAGGGTTAGCGGGAAAGAGCAGAGGGGGAGTGCTGTGGAAGAAGAGAAGGGGTCACCTGAGACCAGCCTGAAAGCATAAGTGGTGGGAAAGGAGATGGCATTTCTGTGACCTGATGGCAGAGCAAAGCAAAGGCCCAGATGGCTGAGTGTGGCGTGTAGTCCACATGGAACAGAGCAAAAAGCCCCAGTTGGAGAGCAGAGGAAGATACAAGAAAGGCTAGAGTCGCAGGATTTTACAGCTAACAGATGGAAGCATCTAATCCTGGAGCTGGGAGAATCCCTGTGAATGACATAAGAAAGCCCCTTACTTAGAGGAGAGAGGTCAGGCCCAGCGAGACGAAATGATGATCACATGTGATGGAAAGAGTGGTCAACAGCAGAGTGCAGGGCCCAGGGAGCAGAGCATCCCGTAGGACGACACAGGCTGTGATTAGGAAAACAGACTCAAAAAAGAGATGTGGAGTCAGGGTAAGACCTCAGAGGAACAAGCAGCTGAAGCAAAATGGTGTGGAGGTCAAGGACAGGGAAGGGTCAAATCCAACACTGAGCTTTCACTCCTTGGAGAGACTGGGTGGGGTCTTCAACTCATCTTTGATTTGGAGGATGGGAGAGAATTGGGTTTGGAAGGAGTGAGGACGAATTTCATTTGCTTCCCATGACGTTCGATGTATTAGTATTGAACTCAGGAAAAGGTGCCCGTACACGACAATGTTCTCCTGGACTAAGACCCACTGCCACTATGTTGACCCAACTCATAGTGGCCACAGATTAGTTAATCCTTTCTCTAACTTGAATTCGAGTGATAGTTTTTCAACCTATTCAAATGATAATATGTAAATAATATTTTAAATTCAATATTGGGTGGGTGAAAAGGGACTTCTATCTTTGGTTGGTCAGTGTGCGTCATACATCATCGGCATACCTGGAGTGGGCATAATTAGCCAAGGATGAAATAGGATGGAGATAATCAGGGACAAAGACTAAAATCCTTGTGATGTACTCTTTTGGGGTGGACTACAGAGCAGGTGAGTGACCTTTATGATGAAGTCAGTGGGAGCACCAGGCACTCCTGTCTGATTCTAGGTCTGAGCTCGACAACGCATTTTGCTGAGGTTCTAAACTGGGCAGTTAATTTGCTTCTATTAACTTGTATAAATATTTTTGACCTTTGAAGTTCAGTCAGAAGAGATAGTTTTTATCTTCTGAAAGAAAAGAAATGAAAATTCCGTAAGGAGGCTGCTTCCTCCCCACTAGTTGTGCTGGCCTGCAGCAGCTCTCCATACTTTCCCGGTAGATAGTCAACCTTCTGAGTGCCTTCGGTGCCTTGAGTCCGAGCCCCTTCCTGGACACTCTGTGTGAACACTCGAGTCCAGTGCAAGTCTTTGCATGAACCAGATTGTATTTCAGCTCTTGAAACCTTCCATTGAAACACTGGCTCCAGGCACACTTCTGCGGGATGGGCCTCTTTTTTTTTCCTGACTGTGCTTCTAAAGAATAGACGTCTACATGGTTGGGGCGGTGAGATTCGTTCGAGGAGGCTTATACATTCATTTGTAATCCCATTTATACAATATTTAGGCAAGTTTTCTGGCTCCTAACTGGTTACTAATGAATCACTGCTGGTAAGGTTTACAGATTAAGAATTTACTGTTAGCATGGCAATGAGCTGTTTTTCCTCATTTGTGAATTATTGAGAAGGGAAACCAATTTAATGCAACCTGGACACAATTGTCTTGTTAAGACTTGCATTAGGAACTTACTTCCTTCTACTGTTGCCTGATCTTTCTGAGTAAGGTTTATCTTCTTGGAGTAATTGTCTTCATTTTTGGATTCTGCCACTTCCAGTTTATGGGTGGATGCTGCTGCTTTTAGTGTTCCCAAGTCTATTTCATGGCATTCAGTGATGGGCACCACGTGAGCATTGAGTTAGCTACAAGCAGCCTGTCTCAAGCGTTCCAGTGCCTCAACGTTTATTCACACAGGGAGAGTGTGGGCTTGGGGCTTATGGCACTGGACAATGCTGACTTCCTATGGATGCTGACGGCTTCATGGCTGATTGAAACACACTTTCAAAAACTCAGCTGCAGGAACTCAAATGGAGTTAGCCTGTGGGGGTGCAGCTCTAATGTAAAAATTTCTAATAGAAAATGGAATGGAATGTGCAGCTGTTTTGTGTAAAAGGGAATGTGGATGAAACCAACAATCTTTACATTGTTCGTGGAAGCACTTGCTACAGTAAATAATTGGCAATGACATTCAGCCTTTAAAGGTATCAGATAATAAATGAGCAGGGCATACACCCCTAGTTCAATTGTGTTATTCTCCAGTATATTATGTCTTAAGAGCTTGGTCAGCGAGATTCTGCTTTTTGTTCCATCGATCTGTAAGAGATTCTGAAAACACAGTGCTAATAACCTGCCTAGATGTCCACTTACGGAATTGCATTATCAAAAACCAGAATCCGTCATTACAGCTATTATGCATCTGTAAGTCAACCTCGTATCAGTTCACCTCATGGCTGACTTTTCTTCAACAAAATTGTGTTAGGCATAGATATTAGCAACACACATGAGGCATTCTTTGATCATACAAAGGGGCTTTGTGCAAGAATTATAAATCTCCATTTTAATTTGTTTTTGTGAAATATTTTCTGCATTATCATTCAATTTCACCACTCTACAAACATCTTTGATGTTTCTTACTGTTATTCTCTCATGTCTTGTTAGGCTAAAAGTGTAGGGTCTCTACTATTTCAAAGAAAAGTATGTAGATGGCTTAAAAGATGAATAAAAATGTAAGAGATGTTTTTCAAGACCTAGCATACATTCCTTAATTGTTCTCAGTAAATATCTACTGATGAATAGCATTTGGAAAGACGCTAAGCCTTGAGCTTGCTTTGCAGAAAGGAATCCTTTCCTAATGACTAAAGTGCAGGATCTAGATGGACAACGACAGCTGCTCTCAGATCTCAGATGCAATACAAGAGGAACACACAGAGCCAGACATGAACCAAGCTGCAACTATGGAGGGAATTTGGTGCAGAAAGTGTAACAAAAATGTAGCTAGACAAAGCGCCACAATGGCCACTGAAAGGGAATCGTTAGGCTTCTCCTTTAGAATCAGTATCGGAGACATGTCACGTTTCCCAGCTAGACAGGACCTTTGTGCTCTAATGCCAATCCTTGATTTAACCATGTGAAGAACCTTCAGGCTGGAGGACGAGTATTCTGGTGCCTTAGTTCCCCAGTGCTATTCTATTAGAAATATCACAAGTGGGTGGTTGTAACCAAAGGAGACTCGTTTCCCCACAGCTTAGGAAGGTGGTGGTGTTGTTATGTGCCATCAAGTCGGACCCAACTCATAGCGACCCCTCTTTGGGTTTCCGAGGCGGAAACCCTTCTGGTTAGCAGTCAAGTGCCTTAGGCAGGTAGAAGTGGGAATTCAGGGTGCCAGTTCTAGCGGAAGGCTCTCTCACTGTCAACTCTTGGGGAAGGTCCTTGTGTCTTCACTGCTTCTGTTCCTTGGCTCGTTGGTGGTCTTCACATGGCACGGCACCTATCTCACCATCTCTATTGGCTCTCTGTGCCGAATCTGCTCTTTTATGGCTTAAAACACGCCTTACAATGACATGGTCTCTTACCATAACAAAGAAAACATATTATCCAATGGGATTATAACCACAGGGATGGGAGATAGAATTTACAGCATATATTTATTGGGACACACTTTAATCCATATATCCCAAGTCTTACAAAGGAGTGGGAGTGGACTCCCAAATAACAGTAAATTGGGATTTTATCAAGGTTACCTCTAGGAGAGTTCATTAGGTGTCCTAATGAACTGAGGGACTTAAACATATATTCCCTACTTCAGAGTTAGGAATCAAACATTTTCATTAGGCACAGGTCTTTGGAATCAGCTATCATCCAAACAGTTCATGGAGCAGCAAATTAATTCAACGTTGACTAAACATTTGGTAACTGCCTACTACGTATGAGCCAAAGAAAATAAATGGGGCTCTTGGGTTAGGAAGCAAGCCAGTACTGTGCTGAGAACTCTATTTATACGGCTCATAGAATTCCACTTAGGAAAAGATATTGCTATAAATATATACAACTTTGAAAATGACTATTAGAATTTTTTTCTATATTAAAAAAATGAAAATTATAAGTGGTCTTTCAAAGAGATTTGATCATGATGGCATTTTTACCCTAGGTCATTTGTTTGTTACCTCACTGAACATATATTTAGTATCTGCACTGTGTGTGGCATGTGCTAGACCCTAGGAACATAAAGGAGAATGGGGCCAACTTGCAGCTCCAAGGAGTTCTTCATCTACTAATGGACGGAAACCATTTGACAAGATCTTGACAGTTTGTGCTGCAGGTGGAGCTGTGGGATCTTTATAGTGATAGGGAAGATACTGAATGAGATGGTTGACCACGGGGCAGAGATTGCTTGCCAGAGAAAGTTACCATTCTCTTGGATGTGGGAGAAGGAAGAGGAATTGGCCTGCAGAAAACATCATGGAGGCATTGGGAGCTCTGGTGGCCTAGTGTCTAAGGCATTTGACTGCTAACCGGAAAGCTGGCAATTCAAACCCACCAGCCACTCCTCAGAAGAAAGACTGGGCAATGTACTTCTGTAATGATACAACCTCAGAAACCCAAGGAGGGGTCGCTATGAGTTGGATCTGACTCGACAGCAGTGAGTTTGGTTTTTGGTTTTTGGTGATGGAGGCACTCTCTGTTTCTTATATGGGAAGCTCATTTGCTGAAGAGGAACAGAATGAAGCTGAAGAGTAGGATATGAGTCTGGAAGGTGCAGAGGGTCTGCAGTGAGTCCATTGGCAGAGGTATTACCAAGAGAGCAGCAGAAGTAGAAATGCATTAGAAACGTGTAATAGGGTAAGGTTGTCTGTCGTCTTGGGTTGGGCCATGATTCTCAGTGGTTTGGCAGTTATGACGTTGTCATTCCCCATGATGAGATTTGATGTAATGCAATCACTTCCATGATGAGATCTGATGTAATGCAATCACTTCCATGATGAGATCTGATGTAATGCAATCACTTCCATGATGAGATCTGCTAGGAGCAGCCAATCGATTGAAAGTGGTGTCCTCAGGTGTGTGGACTGCTTCCACTATGTATGGACATGCAGGCAAAGCTCCCTGGTGCTTTGCTCAATCTGGATCCTGCAAGGGCCCATCATCCAGTTCTTTGGACTTGAGCCAAGAGGCCTGCTGTGTTGCCTGCTGATCTTGAGATTCATTGGCCTATGCAGCTAGAAGCCAGCAGCCAGCCATCTTACTGCCAACCTCGGATTTGGCAGCCTCCACAACCTGTGAGCCAGCAGCTTGCCGTCTGACCTGCCAATCAATCTTAGGTTCATCAGCCCCTGCAGCTAAGTGAGACGGGAAAGCCTCCAGCCTGATGTCTGACCCATGGAATTGGGACTTGCCAGCCTTTACAACCTGGTGAGTCATTTCTTTGAGATAAATCTCTTTATCTATCTGTGTCTATCTATCTACACACACACACACATATATAAACATTCAAATGTATACACACACACACATATAAACACACAAATGTATACACACACACACACACATATACATATACACATGGACTTTTTAAGGTTTGGGGTCCTGCTGACATGGAAGCAAACTGCATGAAACTGCCTAGGGATTGTGTGGAGGTAAAATGCTGGTGAGCTCTAGCCAGTAAGCCGCAGTGGAGGGACAGGAGGCAGAGCTCTCAGGTGAAGAGAAAAGAAAAGGAGAAATGATGATGAAGACCCAGAGGAGGAAACTGAGGGACTTCAAGAAGCAAATGCCCAGTATTAACAATCAAAACAGTAATCAGGTATCTACTGAGTGAGGGCGAAGGCTGAGGCTGGTAAGCACTTCTTGCAAGTTCCAACCAGGAGTTGGAGCAGAATGGCACCCCCAAACGGAGACTGGAGCCCATGGTCAGTAAACGTTTGCTGAATCGCACTGACTAAGACAAACTAAATTGAAGGGAAGGAACTTCATTTTTTAGTCCATGAGGCAGAGCAGGGGTGTGTGTGTGTGTGTGTGTGTGTGTGTGTACATGCTGAGTGCAGTCAGCCTGCAGCAGGAATTTGACATGTGAACTTGCACGTTGTCCTCCCTGTGACTACCTCCACTGAGGCCAGGAGAAAGGATGGGCCAGGCGAGGGCTGCTGGAGAAGGACCAGTGGGATCCAGACCCAGCTTCTTAGTAAGAATAAGGCAGGAGAGATCGGATGGGGGTACAGATACTACAAAGCAGATGTCTTCCCCCCACTAAGCTCCATGCGGGGAGAGAGGCAGACAGTTTGGAGGTAGCATGCATGTATGTGTGTGGGCATGTGTGAGCGTGCGTGTGTTTGCACATGTGTGTGAGCAGCTGTGTGTCTGTGCTGTGTGTGTGTCTATGTGTGTAAAAGAAGGGGTTCACGAGAGACTTTCTTCACAAGTTTGAGAGGATCTGAGCCTGGAGACAATGGGAACATCACCTTCAGATCAGCAGCTCTCCAGCCGGATGCCTTGTGACCTGGGAGGGGAGGGGCGCACAGATGGCATATGTGCTGTGTCCACCCACGGGGCTGGAATCCAGCCCTGGGGTTCCACTCTGAGCTGAACATGGGGATGTGAAGTTCTCCCGAGATGGGGAGACACACCAGTGCTGGGCTAAATCCATCTTGGGGATCTAGGAGTCGTAATGCAGGCATGCTCAGGACACACGGGCCTACGAGCTGAGGAGACTGCTAAGAGAGCTAGGTGCATCAGCAGCATGGGCTTGTCACCGTGTCTGGGGGCGCTTGTGCTGTCTATGCGGGGTGGAGACAGGGAAAGAGCATGGCTCTACCTCGTCAGCCTGGAAATGGAGGGTCATTTGCTGAAGCTTAGAATACATGAGTCACTGGGTGGTACAAACGGCTGAAAGTAGTCTGGGTAGTCCTAACCAAAAGGTTGGAGGTTTGAATCCACTCGGAAGTGCTTGGGAGGAAAGGCCTGGCCATCCATCCTTAAAGGTCACAGCCATGGAAACACTATGGAGCACAGCTCCACTCCAACACACGCAGCATGGCCACGAGTGGAAACTCACAGAATGGTGACTACTGGTGGTGGAGGAAGTGGGGGGGAGTGGGAGAGGAAATACCGGAAGCAGCTATCCGCCTGCACCACAGACCTGAGCTCACCAGGAGCCACGTGGCCAGATCTGGTGAGGCAGCCTGGGCCTCAGAACCAGGGTATTAAACTGAGATAGATAAGACAGAAAACATTTAATTTTGTCCTTTCAGTCCCACAACAACTGCAACCGGGTCTGTGGAAACTAAGGTGGTTGCTTTGAAGCTTCTGCGGTATTTTAGGTGGGATTAAGTGATGATCTACTTATTTCTCCCAGTGTCTTCCCAGATGTAAACGGACCGATAATGAACCTGCAATTAGTGTCCCCAGTTTAAACTGTGGGCACTAATTGCTTCTTTTTATTAAGGAATTCTTTGATCATGTAACATTTTATTTTTTTTAAAAATGGCTAATTTATCTGTAGTGAAATCCACCAATCGTTAAAGTACCATAAAGTCTTGGTAATTTGAAAGAGCTAGATTGCTTGTGACAATCCTGAATGTGGACATGACAGGGCTGAACTTAAGATCTGGGCTTCAGAATGTCCTAGGAAGATGGACCTGCGTTCCAAGAATGATGTGGACGGCTTGCATTACAGCAAGGTCCCCTCATCTTTTCCTCGGTTTCACTTTCTGTCACAACCCAGTCATGTTCTGGCCAATTCTTCCTGCTTACTTTTTCCAGTCAAAAACTGATGTGACATCTCTCAGGGCTGGGATCTGTTCCTCCCTTATCTCCGCCTCTCTGGGGCCATGCACTGAACGGCATGGTGTTCAGCAAGCTCCCTTCACACCACTGCTGGCTTTGACGGTAAGTTTGAGTCTGCCTTATAGACAGATGCTGGCATGCTAAGTCAATTAATTCTTTGACTTCTGACAATGCTTTGTGTCTCTGGACTTGGCCTTCTCAGTCTTGAGGGTCTTGTGCCATGAAAACAAATCTTTCATGATCTGACCTGATTTCCTCCACCTGCCAGCCAGGTCTCTGTGCTCAGCCAGATGGTGCTCTTCTTAACGTGGGGCATTGGTTTATGGCACCTGCAGGGTCGTTTTGTCCCCTTCTCCTCACTCCTTGGCCTCTGGGTGGCTCGACACGCGTTTCTTTACATCAGTGCCCGGAGTCAGGCAGACGGGTGCTTCCCTCACCTTGATGATTGTCCCATGTTCTCTAGGACAGGGCCTGTGACGCTCGGACTTCACCGGCTGTGTAGAAGGGATTCATAGTTACCTTTTCCCAAGAAGGGATTATGCACTCAGAGCACCTGTTCCACTTAGAACAATTAGAGATGCAACACCTGGTGTGGCCAATGGGAATACCTGCAGTGCCTTGTTTGAGACTGCTCTTCCTATCTAGATAATCAAGGCTCTTTGTCTATATTAATGAAATGTGATATTTAAATAGACTGTAGCATTATCTGGGCACTACTATTTTCTAGGAGAGTTTTCATTATCGTTTGATGCTCAAAATATGATTGTAATTTGTCATGGCCACAGGAACTGTCTCGGGACAGTTCTATTGAACTACAATGAGGTGGACACACAGACTCAGAATAACCTGTAGCATTAGAGAAACGATTTATATACAGAAATTACTAGACACTTAAATAGACCTAAATTGAATAAGAAATTCTACTTTCAAATTCTCAATTACTGTATGTTCTATTATCTATGAGCCCTGCACATTAGCATCGGGGTACATTTCGTAGGGAACTGAGAGCACGGAGCTAAATTTGGACATTGATTTTTGTCTTTTGTCTGAGGTTTAAGCCTAATTTAAAAGGATGGTGAGGAGATTCTATTTTCAACTGGCTGAAGTTCAATAAGAATATAATAAAACACTGTTACAGCAAACTCTTTCACAGTGAAATTCTGGCAACGCTAAATCCAATTCCTTTCACTGGGCTCCAATGCAGCTAAAACACTGTCCCAGGGAGTTAGGCCCCCACTAGAGTGACAAGCTTCCTACCATGCAAAGGTTTCTCCATATTTTATTTCATTGTAAACTAAATCAGCACTTCATCGCTTTGAATTAAGAAGGCAAAAAAAGAAATATTGCATAATGAAATCAATAAAGGATGTACATTTCATTACAGCTATATTTTTATCGTAAGTCTGCATTTTCCTAATTTCAGAATCATATTTGATCATTTTAGACGCAGGAAATTGCTTCATTTAATTATTCTTCTAGTGAAAGCTACTGATTAGATTAAAACCCCTAATGGACATAGTAACTGTATACCAGATCTCTTGGGTACAATTCAAGATGAGAAGTTTTAAAGGTGCGTTTCTTTTTCCTTCTTCTCTCTTTCTCTTCTGTCCTCTTTTCTTCCCCTCCTTCTCCCCGCCATCCCTCCCCTCCTTCTTTTCCTCTACTCTTCCAGCTATTGGCCTTCAAGCCTACTGCTTCCTGCTGATGGGAAGAGCGGAGGGAGGCTTTAGAGAGGCAAGGGGTGAGGTTCCTCACATCAGGGCCAGCTTGATCTTCTTCATAAAACACTGGATGTTTCCCTGAGTTGTCAACGATCCCCCACTGTCTTCAGGATAAAGCTCTCGATCAAAGACAATGACCTTCGGCCCTAATCTGCAAGGTAAGGTCAACACTGCTCACTGACACCCAGCGCCCTCTGTAGTCCCAGAACACTTCCCATCTCTTCTCCCCCCACTGGCCAGGGCAGACCTCCTGCCAGGGTGCCCTACTCAGACCCCCTGCACACACCAAGGGAAATTCTGCCTTCACACCTTTGTTAGATCATTTGCTGACTCAGATGCTTCTTGCCTCATTCATTCATTCCCCTCCTCATTCAACACACATTTATTGGACCAGCCACATAGTTATATGGCTGCTTCTTCTCAACTATTCAAATCCCTCTGATTCTTCAAGCTATGTTTCTTTCATGAAGCTTTCGTATACGCTAGGGACCCGCAGGAACCTCACTCTCTTACAGCCTCACAGCACTGACTCTATCTAGTGCTCAGCTGCTACCAAAAGGCTGGTGGTTTGAACCCACCCACCCACTCCACAGCAGAAAACCTAGCTATCTCCTCCAATAAACATTACAGCCTAGAAAACCTTATGGGACAATTCCAATCTGTCACACGGGGTCACTGTAAGTAGCAATAGATTCAATGGCACCGCCACCGCCGCCGACTACTCTTCCAGTGCCCAGCTGTGTAGCTTTGTACCTTCTTTGTGATGGCTGTCATGTGGCTATTAACATTAGAGGTGTTATGTAAGTTTCCATAGGCGTATGCCCAACTAAATATGATACCATGAGGATCAAGTCAGGATGTCTTGCAGTGCCTAAGTCAGTTTGGAACAAATGTCCATGCAGTCTAAACCAGACATAGGAAATTGCTTCATTTAGTTATTCTACTAAAGTTTTGTGATTCTTCATAAGGTCTGCTGATAACCTTAAAAATCCCAGTGGAAGAGTAATCATAAAAATGCTTCCTTTGGAAATAGATATCATGGGAAGGTTGAGCTCTAGAAAAAGAACTATCCACTCACAAAATGGAGGCACCTGTTTCGGCTAGAAATCAAACCATGAAACTCGGTGGGCTCTCTGTGTGGAACTAGATCACTAGGCCTTTCTAGTGATCACTAGGTCCACAGAAACACCTCTGTGGACTTGGACACATGACTTAACATCTCTGAGTCTTAGTTCTATGTCTATCAGACAGGGAAATATTTACATCATAAAGCTCACCCTTGGAGATTCAATGAGATAATATACATGAACATTCAATGCTTATGTAAGGAATTATTACATCATTTCTAGGTATTCAGTGTTTCAATATGCATTTTCTTCATAAATTACTTTGAGATTCTTCTTCCTAATGAAGCCCCTGCATGTAAAAGAGACCCACGCTAAACACCACAGTCTCCTTTTGAACATATGAAGACTCTAGTGATTGTTTCAGCAGCAAGGTGATCAGTGGTGACGATATTATGACCTGGTGATGTGCTTCCTTGAAGACGACAGCCCAGAAACCCTGAGGACAGCTCTCCTCTGTCACCTGGGGTCACTATGACTTGAAATTGACTGGACGGCACCTAACAACAGCATCATGAAGGGAGATTAAGAAAACCATCGATAGTCTCATTTGGATTGATTTTGCAGACAGAAGAAAATTCCAAAGACCCTTCTTGTGTTTTAAACTGAGAACCAGGATACAGAAAAACAAACTATTAATTTAAGCAAAGCCTTCAATGTTTTAGAAATTTCTTCAGTCACATGAGTCCATCAGCTGGTTTTATGAACATGGATTTTCACAGACGGGTGGCAGGAGTTCCTGCTTGCTGGGAAGCACCCATTTCACTATATAACAGTGGGATATCAAGGACCTAGAAAAAATCTACACTTTCAATGGAAACTATAAGAGAAATTAAACAGACTAAGCCCTAAGAATGTTCCTGGGTAACCTGTTGGAGTTGAAATTTGGCCAAGAATCATTAAACCTTACCTAAGAGCAGTAAAGCTATGAGGATGGGAAGGGATTAGAAGCTTTGTTTTAAATCCCCCTCCCCAAGAGGGAGAATTGTCCCAGGAGAGACTCAGGTGATGATGGCATGCACGACACTTTCCTCCAGAAAGTTACAAGCCAGTTTATAGGGGCTGGGTGGTTAATGATGAGAAAACCAAAGCAAACAAACAAATTCGGATTATCGACTAACAATGAAACTCTGATGTCCAGTTTGTAAAACAAAAATACACTTATAAAAATGGTTGGCTGGAAATGTATGTACGTATTTTTTTGCTACTTCAAGCAAATAATCTCCAACTCTCTCTCCCCCATGCACGAGGATACGTTTCCAAGGAACAAGTCCTTGGGTCGTGGTTAGGGAAGGGGGAGGGGGGACAGCTGGCATGAGAGACACAGACTGGGAACAAGTTCACAGTGTTCCTCTCCGGGGACCCACAGTATAATTGAGAATTGGCTCTTTCTTCTCTGCCCTCCACTCTGCCTTCGCCTGCCCTGAGACTCTGCTGTCCCCAAGTGGCCATCTGGGTCACTGAGGGCTGACTGGCCTGGATGCTGAGATGCTCTGTGAGTAGGTAAGGGTCTTAGTGCTTCTTGCTTAAAAAGGTCACATCACGTATTCTTTAGCTAATCCTTCATTTACAAGACAGCCCAACAGGGGGCAGTAAAGGGGTTGGGTGCACAGGCTTAGAATCAGTCTGACTCTGTCTCCAGTTCCAGCCCCAGCAGTCATTAGCAGTGTGGCTCTAGGCAAGTTAGCCAGCATCTCTGGGCCTCAGCCTTTCCCCCATGAGACTCTCATAAGGATTATAAGGTTTGAGTGCTGCTTTGACATTCGTGGAAGGCAAACACCTTATGGATCACAAAAGAACACTGTGACTCACTTGCTTTGGACAGGTCACGAAGAAGAAGCAATCGCTAGAGGAGGTCATAGTGCTTGGTAGTGCAGAAGACCACCAAGGGCGGGGGAGAGCCCTGTGAGACGGAGTGGCACAGTAGCCACAAAGATGGACTGGAACGTGCCGACAAATACAGGGATGGCACGGGACCAGGCCGCGTCTCCTCCTGTTGTACATGGGTTGCCATGAGTCAGAAGCACTCAACAGCCCTTGGTGAGACAGAGTGGCACAATGGCCACACCGATGGAACGTGCTGGCCATCGTGAAGATGGTGCAGGAACAGGCAACATTTCCCCGTAGCACATGGGCTGCCATGGGTTAGAACCACTCGAGAGCAGCAAAGCACCACCACCATGAGCATGAGACCCAGGAGGGCTGCACTCCAGCTCCAGCTGTGGCAGTTCCTGCCTATGACCCTGGGCAAGCAGCCCCATTCACCCGGCCTCCAGGCACTTCACTCATAAATGGATGAGGTGGGATCAGATATTGCAGGGCTCACATTCTGGATACTGCTATGGCAGTGATGGGGCTCCTGGCTGCTGCCAACGGTGAATGCACTTGGCTACTAACCAGAAGGTTAGAGGTTGGAGGCCACCCAGAGACCCCTCAGAAAGAAAGGCCTAGTGATCGAGTTCTAAAAGATCAGCTATTGCATACCCTCCAGATCACAATTCTACTCTGACACACGTGGGGTCACTCTAAGTCACGCTTGACTTGATGGCAACCAGGATTTTTTTTTTTTTTTTAAATGAGCTTTAAAAAGAGCTATCACATATGGTCCCTGCCCTCAAGGAGCTTATAGTCTCAATGGAAATTAGCATAAACATACACCACGTGAGAACAGCTAGCAATGTAAGTTTCTTGAACTCTGGATGAATGTGTGGGGACACAAATGAACCCAGGTCGCTCGGAAGCTTCTGGGCCTTGTTTTATTAGGAGAAGTTCAGTGAGGTGTCAGTGTTAGAGGCGGTAAGAACACGTTGTCACCCGCAGCGGCTTCTTCCTTTCTGTCTCACTTCATTAGCCTCGCCTCTGAGATGAAACACACAGCCAAGAATACCAGGATATCAATGCAAACCAAGCTACAAAGCTTTTTACCATAAGAATTCTTTCCAGTCTTAAAAAAGAAACCCACAGTTTAAAACATAAGCTTTTTTATCATGTCCCAAGTGGTAAGTCTCTGTGACTTATTTCATCAACCTGTACATTGAACTCACAACTAATGCAAAGTACAAACTTCAATTCTAGAAGAACAGAGGGATTCGGTCTTTGTAAAGAGAGAACTCTATCAACCCTAATAGGAATTGTCACATGTGATTGTGTCAAAATTTGCTTGTATTCCACGAGTACTTTATTTGAAAATGGCAATTTGGAACACACCAGAGACAAGAAGCTCCACAGAACTACGATTACAGAGCCTGGAAATCCCCTTTACCTGAGGATGTTGCATCTTTGAGGTAGGTATGGGGAAGGTTGAAAGGCTGGCCATTGGCCACTGTGGCACTCAACACCCCCACTGCCGTCAAGTCAATTCGGCTCATAGCGACCCCTCCTTGGGTTTCCAAAGGGGTATCTCTACGGAAGTAGATTGCCCCATCTTCCTTCCAAGGAGTGGCTGGTGGGCATAGCACTCTGAACGCACCTAATCTCCTCTGATGTCAGAAGCTAAGCAAGGTTGGTCCTGCTTAGTGGCACTCCAGGAGGTCTTAAAATACATGACAAGGCCTTGACAGAATTAGAGCATGGCCTTTCTGTGTGGCCCCCGGGGGAGCCTGAGGAAACGGCCTGTCCTGTGACTGCACACGCTTGCATGAATGTGTAGGGCAGTAAAGATTGAGTTTGGCTGCATATAAGAGAAAACTCAGCTGAGGCAAGGCAGCTGTTGAATCTTCCTCCTGTGACAAAGGCAATCTGGTTAGTATGAAGCCCAAGGGCTCCATGACATCACAGGGAACTGGATCTTTCCTACTTTTCTGACTAAATTTCATAAACATGTGATTCCCTCACGTTTTCTTCACAGCCTGCCAGAGCCTCAGTCTGCCCACTGGTGTCTGCACTGCACGAAGGAGGAAGGACCTGCCTCTCCCAGCTCAAATGCACAATACACCCCATCCTGAAATGGTCGTTTCTTACTCATCATGCTGCCGGGGGGGTGGTGGTGGTGGTGAGAAGCTAGCCTTGTCAGGAAGTGCCCTGAATAAGATGAGGTGAGGTCACTAGGATTAAGGGAAGTAAGTGTTTTGTAGCACCTGACAGTCTCAGTGTGGGCTTATGAAAGGAGTGGTGACCTTGAAATGAGGAGGGAAACTTCTCGAAATGTCAGTGTGTCATTTTTCCCCTCTTGTTTCTCCTGGGTCCAGCGTCTTCTGCTTCCATCCTGTTTGTTCCCTATCCTAGAACCTCGTGACCTGAATGATCCCTGCTCTGTCTTGAATCAGACATTCAGTCGATGCCATGTTTTGAGCATCTTCCAAGAGGCAGGTGGTAAATAAGATGGACTTGGCTCATGCCTTTGGTGAACAAGCAGCATGGGCCTATGCTGCGGAAGGGCTAAGCTAGCCCAAGGTATGTTCATGAGACTTCTTGTTGCCATAAAAACATGGCTGTGCCTCCCCAACAACAACAAAAATCCCTTTCCTAATTTCTTTCCTAACGCTTCTTTACTCTTTCCTTCCATAATCTCAGTTTCTCAAAAGAGAGGTTTAGAAGTCATTACTAGATGATCCGAACCTCACCCTTGCAGGCTAGCTCTGTCCTCACCACTCTAACTTTGCTGGGAAGGCCACCAAACCCTCTAAGTCGCCACAGCCCAGAGCTGGCCCTCAGCCTGGTGTGTTCATTTTCTTTCATCTCTAGCTTTCCTTGTTGCTTCCAGGCCTTGGCTTTGGAAAACTCCCTTCTCTGTAGGTTTCTCTGATCCAGGGCTTTTCTGGTTTTCTTTGCCCAGCTCTGACTTTCTGAGGCATGATCTGGCTTATCATTTGTCACTCCTTGGAAGGAAGGTTGGGCATTCCTACTTCCGTAGTGACACTGCCTCGGAAACCCAAGGAGGGGTTGCTATGAGTTGGGGCCAACTCAATGGCAAATAACAACAACAACAACAACACCTCTCAAATATAGTTGTCTTAAACAGAGAGCGAGGAGCTCTGGTGGCGTAGTGCCTAAGGCATTTGACTGGTAACCGGAAGGCTGGTGGTTCAAACCCACCAGCTACTCCTCGGAAGGAAGGTTGGGCAATCTACTTCTGTAGGGATACTGCCTTGGAAATCCAATGAGGGGTCACTATGAGTTGGAACTGACTCAATGGCAGTGAGCTTTTGTTTTTTTTTAAAAAACAAAACAGAGAACTGATGTTGGTCTTCTTTTTCCCACAGGATTTCCCTCAGCAAAATTGTTCACTTTACCTTTTCAGTTATCAGCTTCATAGGGATACTTGCCAATCTCTCAATCCCTCTCTCCCCTGACCTTATAGATAATTAATGGCTAAGCTATGACTCGGGGACGACTCGATGGCAAATAACAACAACAAACAACAACAAAGGTATGTTGTGATACCTGGGGAGTATGTAACTATGGTGTGATCTCTGCGCACTGTCTCTTGCATGCTCTGCTCCTCTTAGTTTCCACTGTCCTTGTACTCAGCCAGCCCCCTGTCCTTTGTCCTGAGTGCAGCAATTGCCTCCAAGTTGGCTTACCCAACTCCAGCCCCAACTCCTTACATCTCATCTTACATGGAACTTCTTTGCTCCAAGCCATCTTACTATATCAACTCCCTATATCCCATCTTACAAGAAGCTACCAGAAGCACAATGATGTCACTCACCTGTGAATATTTGCAAATATTCAATGGCAACTTATTGCCTGTGACATCAAGTCCAGACTCCTAGCTTGCCATTATTCAGCACCAATCTACTCCTTTACTTTCTCTCCTTGCAGTATTTTCTCATCTATGCCAAGAGATTTGGAAGACAGCTACCTGGCCAACTGACTGGAACAGATCCGTATTTGTACCCATTCCAAAGAAAGGTGATCCTACACAATGTAGAAATTATTGAACAATATCATTAATATTGAATGCAAGTAAAATCTTACTGAAGATAATTCAAAAATGGTTGCAGCAGTATATTGACAGAGAACTTCCAGAAATGCAAGCTGTATTCAAAAGAGTATGTGGAACGGCGGGTATCGTTGCTGATGTCAGATGGATCTTGGCTCAAAGCAAAGAATACCAGAAAGATATTTACTTGTGTTTTATTGAGTATGCAGAAGCATTTGATTGTGTGGATCATAACAAATTACGGGTAACATTGAGAAGAATGGAAATCCCAGAACACTTACTTGCACTCATGAGGAACCTGTACATAGACCAGGAGGCTGTCATTTGAACAGAACAAGGGGACACTATATGGTTTAAAATAAGTAGGGAGTGTGTCAGGGTCATATCTTTTCACCATACTTATTCAGTCTCTATGCTGAGCAAGTAATCCGAGAAGCTGAACTATATGAAGAAGAATGTCGCATCAGGATTGGAGGAAGAATCATTAACAACCTGAGATACAATGATGACACAACTTTGGTTGCTGAAAGCGAGAATGACTTGAAGCACTTACTGATGAAGATTGAAGACTACAGTCTGCAGTATGGATTACATCTCAATATAAAGAAAACAAAAATCCTCACAACTGGACCTCTAAGCAGCATCATGATAAATGGAGAAAAGATTGAAGTTGTCAAAGACATCATATTACTTGGTTCTACAATTGACGCCAATGGAAGCAGCAGTCAGGACATCAGACAATGTTAGCACTGGGCAAACTGGCTGCAAAGGACCTCTTTCAAGTGCTGAAGAGCAAAGATATCTCCTTGAGGACTAAGGTATGCCTGACACAAGCCATGGTATTTTCAAGTACCTCATATGCATGTGAGATCTGGACAATTCATAAGGAAGACTGAAGAACAGATGCTTTTGAGTTGTGGTGCTGGCGAAGAATGCAGAAAGTACCATGGACTGCTAAAAGAACTAATAAATCTGTCCTGGAAGAAGTGCAGCCAGAATGCTCCTTGGAAGCGAGAATGGCCAAACTTTTCTCATCTACTTTGGTCATGTTGTCAGAGGGACCATTCTCTGGAGAAGGATGTCAAGCTTGGCAAGGTGGAGGGTCGACAAAAAAGGGGAAGGCCCTCAACAAGATGGACTGACACAGAGGCTGCGGTGATGGGCTCAAGCACAGCAAGGATCATGGAGCTGGTGTGGGACGGGGCAGTGTTTTGTTCTGCTGTGCATAGGGTCACTATGAGTCAGAGATTACTCTACGGCCCCTAACAACAACAGTATTTCCTATGCAACATCCGCTGCAAATTTAGTGTTTATGTTCAAAACTTGTGCTTACACTATTTCTTGAGCTTAGAATATGTTTCTCCCATCTACCTAGTTTAAAGTCTAGGTGAAATGTTTCACCAAACCTTCCATCATTTTGCCCACCAAGCTCCAACAGCATTGCATCTGAATCTTCTAATGGCCCTTGTATGAGTTATCTCCTGACCTTGACTTCAGTCTCAAGGACAGGAATTTTGCTTGAGTTTCTCCTTTCTGCTCTCCTTCCCTCCTTCCAGACCTTTCTCTCACTTAATCTCTTTCTTCCTCTCTTTTCTACTCATTTCTAGTATGTAACATAGTGTCTACCTGCTGGAGTTCAATAAATATTTATAAAATGAATAATCAATGAAAATCAAAAGAAAATGAGTCAAGGGCAGGCCCCAGCTGATCTGATGCCTGTGCAGGTGAGCATTTTGTTTCTTGGGGGTGGTGGTGGTACAATTGTTACTTTGTCTTCTGTTAATGGAACAAAGAGTTGCTGATTAAAGATTAAACCAAATGAAACTCACTGCCATCGAGTTGATTCCAATTCTCATCGACCCTATAGGACAGAGTAGATCCTCCCCATAGCATTTCCATGGCTGTCAATCTTTATGGACGCAGACTGTTGCAACTTCCTCCCATGGAGAGGGTGGTGGGTTTGATCTGCTGACCTTTCGGTTAGAAGCTACGTACTTTTTAACCAATGGAAATTATTGCATGTACTCAGCCTGAACCTCTCACTGGTTTGTCAGTTTCTTAGTCAATTCTTAATCAAGGCAGAGAGCAGGTGGGCCATGTCTCCACCACTGTCACCATTACTACTACTGTGATTACTGCCAATGCTGTTGCTGCCGCCATTTGGGGCAGACACTTCACATCAGTTACTTCATCTGTAGCAAATATAAGAAGAAAGCCTTATTTTTACGCATTTTTTTTTTTGTTGTTGTTATATACTGTCGAGTCCTCTCTGACTCACAGCGACCCCTCCTTGCTGAGGCAGTATCACTATGGAAGTAGATTGCCCAGTCTTCCTTCTGAGGAGTGGCTGGTGGGTTTGAACCACCAGTCTTCTGGTTAGCAGTCAAGTGCCTTAGGCACTATGCCACATTTAAGCAAAGGGAAACAAAGGCTCAAAAATATGAAAAAGTTGTCTAAAATACAGTAGTTAGTAGCAGAGCTATTAACCAGGTCTTTACTACAATGCCATGTTGGTGCAACATTTATTTTTGTACAATTGAAAATGGTTCCTTTTCCCCTTCTCAGTCGTCATTAGGTGAAACAATCCCTGTCTTGTCCTATCTCCTGACCTAGAGTGCTGTCCTCTCAGAATCGTTGCTTGACTGTTGGGGAGGAGGGATACTAGACTAGTATTTTCCCCTAACTGAGATCTGCCCTTTTGAGATTCTTGGGTTTGGGGTAAGGGGGAAGAAACGTGAATGTTCAAGCCTAGGAAACATGCTGACTCACAGATCTCTTAGAAGAGGCGATCTCGTTGGAAGGGGGCTAAGCAGGTGTCTCCAGAAGCGTGGTTTGATAGCAAGCATGCAATTTTTCCTTAGATCATGTATTTACTGGCGTTTGCTTGGGAGGCAGAGTTAGGAAGCCCATGGAAGTGGTTTAAGAACATCCTGCGCAGCCACCTTGATGCCATGACTCCTGAGGAATTTCAGTGAGAATTAATTTTAGTGGAACGCCTCAGTGGATTTCTCTGGTAGCTCTAGTAACCTCAAGGTTACACAAAAGCACTGGATCTTGGGAATTCGTATGATCACCTGCTAGGTTCACAGTGGGAAGTGAGAAAGGCCAAATGTCATACAGTATGTAAGCTGTGACTTGAATCTGGGTGTCTACGGTCCATTACACACACTATAGAGTCAGACAAGATCTGAGCAGCAGCCATTGTAAGAGGAGGAATATCTCTGCTTCCTGCAGGCAGCATTTCCACCAAAGGACCCAGCATTTTCCACTTCTAACCCAACACTATCCTGCTGGGTCACAGAGGATCAGAAGATAAATGAGCCCTTCAATTTGGATTTCCAATCCCAGACACTAGAATCACTCCTGATTTAAAGCACTGTTTGTGTTTCTGTTCTCCTGTGCACAGCCCAGGTAAACAGTCTGTTCTGTTTATTTCAGAGCACTTATCTGATTTAGGGATTGGGCCTCCAAGTCAAAACAGCCTGACACAAAGAAAGAACAAAACACAAGTAGATCGGTTAAGGGCAACTGTAATATGTGAGTTGATTGGTTAAGGGCTACTGCAATGTGTGAGTTGATTGGTTAAGGGCGACTGTAACGTGTGAGTTGCTCTAGCTTATTTCTTCCCTACTCATGGAGGCTTTTTCTCTTGGTCTGCACACAGTCTCACTTGTTCATCGTAATGGCTCCTTCATTTCTGCTGGCAGCCAAGACTGACCTTGGACACAGAAGGTGGTCAGAACAAATATTCAAGCATTTGAATGAAAAGATATTCATTTTGCCACTTGCAGTTGCTTCAACAACAGTTCTGAAATCTCTGGTCAAAGCTACAGAGAGAGAAAACTTTCCTAATCTTTAATCAAGGAGCCCTGGTAGTACAATGGTTAAGTGCTTGACTACATGCTGAAAGGTTGGTGATTTGAACCCACAGTCACTCTGCAGGAGAAAGATGTGGCAGCCTGCTTCTGTAAACATTTAAACCTTGGGAACTCTATGGGGTACTTCTACTGTCCTATTGGTCACTATGAGTTGGAATCGACTTGATGGCAACCAGTTTCGTTTGAGTTTTAACATGTGTAGCACAGACACAGTGCTGTCAGATCTGGGGACAACTAGACACCCACACTGTACTCAAAGCTTCCAACTAGGACCTCATTGTTGTTGTTGTTGTTGTTTGCCGTCGAGTCGGCCCGACTCATAGCGACCCCTCCTTGGGTTTCCGAGGCAGTATCACTACGGAAGTAGGATTGCCCAACCTTCCTTCCGAGGAGTGGCTGGTGGGTTTGAACCGCCAGCCTTCTGGTTAGCCGTCAAGTGCTTTTAGGTGCTGTGAACTGAGCATGGACACTTCTGATGGGGGACTTGCAGTACCCTCCTAGGTTTTGGTGGTTGGTTGGTTTTTGTAGAGAGAGTGATCTTGGAAGCATTTTCTACAAGAAGGGAAATGGTGACTTAAATTCCCACCCCATTTGGTCTAGAGAACAGATTTTCCCCCTTCCAGAGCAAAAATCACTTGAGATGGGAGAGGAGAGGTGAGAGCACACGTCCCCATTCTTCAATGAATTAGGATGGTCTCCCTTCCCTGCCTACAGAATTCAAAAGCCTAAAAACAAAGCCATGAGGTGAGAGTGACCCATGCCATTAAGGAGAACAGTGATATGTGGCTCTCTAGATGGCTCATGGTACATTTATAACCCCAATGAGCTGATCTCCTACAGTTTGGCACTGGTTGGGGTGAGATCAGGGCACAAAATGTGTTTATCTTGAGGAGCAGTTGTTTCTGGAAATACCAAACCCTACCTGGTACTTTCTGACTTATGTTCCATTAGTCCACTCCAATGTTTTTATTTTTAAAATAACCTCCCCCCCATCTTACAGTTCATTTTGAGGAGGTGGTAAACAAAGAAAAGGATAAAGAAGAAAACAAAAATCATTTATAATCTCCCTACCAAGAAATACCTATCAGTGCCATTTACATGTATTTCCTCCTCATCTTGTTTGTGTGTGTGTGTGTAAAACACAGTACATGCAGAGATACAATGAAGACTATGTTATGTATGATTTTGCACCTTGGTATTTTACTTCATGTTATAGCATGATTTTATCATGTCCTTAAAATTCTCCAACAACCACTTTAGTGGCAGCAAAGTATCTCATCCCAAAATGAGACCTAATCTACTAACCATTCCCTTGTTGGTTGTTGTTGTTGTTGTTGTTATGTGCCGTCAAGTCAGCCCTGACTCATAGCGACCCCTCCTTGGGTTTCCGAGGCAGTATCACTACGGAAGTAGGATTGCCCAACCTTCCTTCCGAGGAGTGGCTGGTGGGTTTGAACCGCCAGCCGTCTGGTTAGCAGGCAAGTGTCTTAGCCACTATACTACCAGAACTCCCTCCCTTGTTGGAGGACACAGATTTTCAGATTTTCACTATTATTCAGAACAGATTAACATATCTTAGCTTTTCCATCTGTGTTTCCATCTTTAATTATTGCTTGAGGTTTAATTCTCAGGGCGATTAGGTAATGAGTACTATAAAAACTCCTGGGACACCAGGCTGTTTTAGAGATGAGGAATGGTGGTCAAATGCGTATGGAGTTTTCCCCAGGTCACACAACAACTTAGTGCCAGAAACGTGCCAGGAACCCAGGTCTCCTGCCTCCCCAGTGCAAGTTCTCTCAGCTGTGTTTCAGGATCTTGCAAAAGTTAAGGAAGCAAGAAATTGTGATAATCAGTGAGAGTGGGCAACATTCTTGTTCCAGACAAAAATCTGCTGAGGTGCCTTGAATCTTAGACTCTGTGTGTGTGTGTGCGTGCACACTAATGAAGGCCATTTGATGACCTGGGTCAAAGAGGCCTACTTGGAGCAAACTCCTCTTTATTCTGATGCCAAAGCCAAATGCAGCTTCGGACAGTTAAAATAGCTGAAGTAAAATGCCCAGTTGTCTTTCTTGTATTTTTGGTAACTTCTATTTCAGGGACATGCATGTGAAGTTAAGGTCAGCTTATTTTGTCTGATGGGATGGTATCTTCCGAGTTGATCAAGTTAGGATAGCTGCAAATTCTCAATGCTGGCTGCAAGTTTAAGATATTTAGAAGTCTTTTTCAAATTTTAAGTTTATACCAAGAGACACAGTCCTGCTCTAAAATACCAAGGGTGGCTTAATATAAAGGTAGAGGCTGTGAGCTTCCTGGCATCCGAACTAAATCTATTTCCATGTTTAGGGAACAGTGTTGTCATTTGCACTTTACTGGGGCTCTTGCTGAGGAGAAGACTAAGGCCACACAACTCCATTAACTGTGTGTGCCAACTGGGTGGACTTCTCATATATTCTGGTGTACAAGGTCTGTGGTAGAGTCTGTGATGGGAAGTGCCCCAGCCCAACCACTTGCCCTCACAGGGAAAGGCTGGCTCTTCTGCACTGCTCAGGTGGACCTGGGCCAGCCGGGGTCCAGGAGGTCCCACTGCACTGAGGAAGGGAAGAGTTCTTTCTCAGTCTGTAGGCTCTTTCTCCTCATCTTACCCCTCAGCATGTACCCATTGCCTTCTCCCTGCCCAGCTGACCACAGCTGCCCAGGCCAGAATGGGCTTAGCCACTGCTCATGAGAAAGCAGGTGAACATTTGGTTTTATTTCTGATCAATTTTAAACCTCCCTGCACTTGAGAAGAGCCAGAATTATTGTGCTATTATGGATACATTCCTAAGCCAAACCCAACTCACTGCCATCAAGTGGATTCCAACTCATAGCGACCCCCATTGGGTTTCCAAAGCTGCAGATTTTTATGGAAGCAGACTGCCTCATCTTTCTTCTATGGAGCAGCTGGTGGGTTTGAACCACTGACCTTTCAGTTAGCAGCCCAATGTCTTAACCACTACACCCCCAGGGCTCCTATGGATACATTACTGGGAAGAGATAAGATCCTGTGCTTTAGAGCAGACAGGCTGAGGTTGGAGTCCCACCTCCAACACCATGTGGTCTGGGAGAGACTGCTTAACCTCCTGAGCCTCAGGATCCTGTAAATAGAACATAACAATACCTGCTTACAGGGTGGTCAGGACTGAATGGGAGTTAAGCAGCCTGGCAGGCAACCTGGCATGAAATAAGTGTTAGCTGTTATTGCTACAGGAATTATGGCTATGCTCCCTTGCGACCTTCTCCTCTTCTATTTGCATTTTTCTCTCATCTTGGATACTAGGTTGTAAGTTTGTTTCCATTTCTTCCAGGTTCCTCCCAGTCAACATACTAACCGTTTCTTCAATACTACCACTCCTCGTTGAACAAACTCTTAATATAGCAACCAAAACACTCTTTTGGTGTTCAAAATTATGGTGTAACCTCTATTTTTGATCTTCCGAAATATCAAAACCAAATTAATACTCGTTGATGCAAATGTCTTTATGCCCAGGTTCCACAGAAAACCTAGTCTAACAACTTAAGAATTTTACAGCGACCTGGCACAGGTAATGTTCTTGAACTTCTACAGCTCATTTGGTGAACTGACATTTAGCAGGCCATGCTATAAAGTCATATGAAGATTTCTGGATGCATAGAGGCTACTGATGAAAAAGAATGAGAGAATTAGAGGGGGAATAAAAAGAAAGGTCTAAGCGGTAAAGAACTTGAAAGTGGAGCAACCCTCTGAGTGAGGCTTCGAGCTGGTTTTGTAAAGATGGATATAAACACGCTGCGTCACATGTTTGTGATGCACAGGAAGTGAAGGCGGGCTCTGTGATGCCCTTAGGGGATAGCATTAGCAAATACGAGAAGCAAATACAAGAAGCAAGATAAAAAAAGTTGAGTTAACCATTTGCCAGAAGACCATGTAGCACAACAGTGTGGGGCCTTTCCTTGAGAGATGGGTCAGGTCAGTCCTAGAAGCCCCATGTGAGGATGCTCGGTTCTTGCCCTGAACGGAAGGGTACCACCTAGTGGCACTTTGAGAAAACTGTAGGCACACGACCCTTCACTCTAAGATGCTCAGTAGGGATGTGTCCTTTCAGTTGCACAATCCCAGGCTGACTATGTGCTAGGCAATCCGAGATGACTCAGAGAGGTGATTCCTGCCCACAATGGTTTTACAGAGTGGGAGTGACATGGGGACAGACCATGTCAACGCACACTCTGAGAACACTGTCCTGGAGGGCACGCCCTTCCCATTAGACTGAGCGGCTTAGTCTGCCGACTTCATCTCTGCTTTAAATGGTCCTTAGATGGCCCTGGTCATCACTTGTCATAAGCTACAAATGAAGTCTTCAACTCTTGCTTTCCAGTGCTCAACCATGGCTCTCTTCTCTAGCGATTTTACGCCATACCTGCAAGGTGACCACCCTTCTCAGCAAGCCTATCATGGCCTTACATCCCTCCTCAGCCATCTGCCTAATGCATCTCTCTTCCTAACTCTTATCAGCTCCTCTTAGCACATTCTAGATCCTTTGTCATGTTTTTTTTTTTTTTTTTTTCTTTTTTCCTTTTGCCTCTCCCTCCCTGCAAATTTGTAACCTGGGACAATCAGATCTGGTGATGGTGTCATACAGCTCCTACACTGACACTGCTGCTTGGCGCTGTGCCCAGCCATGTAAAGTGGGGCCAGTCCAAGGTCTCTGGCCCCCAGGGCCCCAGTAGTCTTTACCTGTCCTGGGTCAGCTGCACTAGGTCAGCTCCATGGCTACTCTGACCCTGCACGGCCCAGCTGAAGCCAACTGCCCCCTGCTCTTTCGCTCACAGCTGACCTTCCTTCTCACTTCATTTGGAAAATTGGGCATCAACTCCTCACCTTCACCCTTCCAACTGCGGCCATCTCTGCACCCACTCTCACCTGGTTTTCTCCAGGATCAGAGGAAAGGGGCTTCCTTTCCTTGGCTAGATGACATCCCTGAACATCATATGTGAATCTATGAACTGTAGTTACTTTTTTTCTCAATATGTTAGAGTGCACTTGTACCTTGATTATCATGGTTTTCATAAGTTAAAAAAAATCTATAACTAGAATGAACCTTTCAATCAAATCAACATTACTTCACATTTTGGACTTTCCACTGTATTTTAAATAAAAGAAGTTTCAGCAGAAAACCTAGGGGGAAAAATCAATAACTAATAGCAATTAGAACCATACACACCCCTTCTCCCTTCTGGATTTCCAGAGAAAGAAGAAATAAATGCATGTACTATTTCAACAGATTGTCTTGGGCAAATGTGCTGCAAAAGACCTCTTTAAAGTGTTAAAAAGCAAAAGTATCACCTTGAGGACTAAGGTTTGCCTGACTCAAGCCAAAGTCTTTTCAATTGCCTCATATACGTGCCAAGGTTGGACAATGTCTAAGAAGACCAAGAAGAGTTGAGGTCTTTGAAGTATAGTGTTGGAGAAGAATAGTACTATCGTACGGTGTGCCAAAGAATGAACAAATCAGTCTTAGAAGAAATGAACCCACTGCCGTCGAGTCAAAGCCAGCTCACAGCGACCCCTCCTTGGGTTTCCGAGGTGGTATCACTACGGAAGCAGACTGCCCAGTCTTCCTTCTGACTTAGATGAAAGAGAAGCAGAATATTTCTTAGAAGGGCGGTTGGGGGGACTTCAGCTTGCTTGCTTTGCACATATCATCAGGAAAGACCAGTCACTGGAAAAGGGCTTGCGTCTGCCAAAGTGGAGCGTTAGTGAAAACCAGGGAAACTCAGCTGACACAACAGCTTCAACAATGAGCTCAGACACAGAAACCATGACGACAACAGCGCAGCACGGCCATGTTCATCTGTTATACACACGGTCACCATGCGGCGGAGCTGTCTCCATGGCAACCAACAACAACATAACAACAACAACAACAGCAACTACAACTATTGAACTGAATTAGCTTTAGTCCTGGCAGCTTTTATTCAAATGGCGACATTTTTAGCAGCTGGTAAAATTAGTGCATTAACTTTCAAGCTTTCAGATGGGAAGTTAATCCATATTCTGTTCTATCATATCATATATCATATCATATCATATCATATCATATCATACGCCATGTCATGCCATGCCATGTTACATATCATGGCTACAACCTCCAGGTACCCCATATAACTTAGAAAGGGAAAACACAGTCATAACTACTGAACACTTCAGAAATTCCCATTTTAAACTATTCAGCATGGGTGACTAGAGACTACAGTTCCCAAGAACAAAAGTTAGCACTATGAAATGCATTCATTCATTCTTTTGCTGGAGGTGGTCTTTTCAGTCTATTGAAAACCAGAGTTCAGGCTCAGAAAGACATAGAATGATAAGGAATTAGAGCCAGGCCAAAGCAAAGTAGCATTTTAAAGTAATTGTGGTCAAAGCATTTTCAGGTGCTTTTCTTTTGTGAATCATACTAGGGCTTGAAGCAGGATTCACTCAGCACCTTAACTGATGTCTGCTGCTGTACCCACCTCATTTCCCTGTAGGACCCACCAGAGATCTAGGATGAGAACCTAACCCTAAATCATATGGCTTGATTTGTAAAAGGATTAATAAAAAGGGGGAGGTGCAAGCCACAGAGAGAAAACACTTCATGTTGATTTCAAAGGCAGTGTACAAAAGAAGGTTAAAATGGAATAAATGAAATCAATTGATAAAATAAATGCCAAAGGAAAAGGTACTATGCTCAGTTAGAGACCCACGGGCTCAATCCTGGAAAGAGTAAGTGGTACAATTTTAATGGTAATAATATCCTTAGTGACAATGGCTCAGCCTTGTGTCTCATTTAATAGTTTACACATCACTTTCACATGCATTGTCATTGTCAAAAATGGCTTCAGGGGAATGGTGAGGTTAGTTTTAAAGGACGTGGGACTTCAAAAATCAATGGAACTTTACTTTCAGAGTTTTGAGTAGAATCAAGATAATGAAGTCAATTTAGTCCTTAATATTATGGCAAACTGGTATAATTTGTAGTCCCTCCACCCACCCCCCCCTTTAGGAAAGTCATAGCTCTTTGGTATATAAAACCCAAACCAAACCCACAGCCGTAGAGTTGATTCTGACTCATAGCGACCCCCATTGGGTTGCCAAGGAGGCAAGTCTTTATGGAAGTAGATTGCCACATCTTCCTTCCGTGGAGCAGTTGGTGGGTTTGAACCACCAACCTTCTGGTTAGCAGTCAGGTGCTCTAGACAGTGTGCCACCAGAGCTCCTTAGCTTTTCTGTATAATCATGCTCAAAACAGTACTTCATATTACATTATTTTTAGGTCAGTTATGTCATCTGAATGTAGCTAGGTTAACATTTGTAATACGAATATGATTGATTGGGAAGATGTGTAACCGGAAGCAATACAACCCATTTGTAAAGCACTTTGCATCTGTAAAGTATGCTATGTTTTATTATTCGTAATGCATCTTAAAACAATGCCTCAGTGTATATCAACCTGGAAGAAAATGCATAAGGATGCTATAGACCAGGATACTTAGTGAATAAGTGTTTAAGTTGGGACCCACTGGCACTCCTCTGAGTCAATCAAGGGTCCCTATGACACATTAATGGGATTTTCATATCTCATAAACAAACTATGAAAATCCTCATCGAATATTTAAATAATAATTTAAAAAAACCCATTGCCGATAAATCAATTACAAGTCATAGTGACCCTATGGGACAGAGTAGAACTACCCTACAGGGCTTCCAAGGAAGGAGCTCTGGTGGCGTAGTGCCTTAGGCATTTGACTGCTAACCAGAAGGCTGGCAGTTCAAACCCACCAGCCAGTCCTTGGAAAGAAGATTGGGCAATCTACCTCTGTAGTGATACCACCTTGGAAACCCAAGGAGGAGTCGTTATGAGTTGGATCTGACTGGACGGCAGTAAGTTTGGTTTGGTTTTGTAATCTTTAGGAAAATAAGGCCCAAACCAAACCCATTGCCGTTGAGTCAATTCCGACTCACAGCGCCCATAGAGGACAGAATAGAACTACCTCATAGAGTTTCCAAGACTGGCATGTTTATGAAAGCAGACTGCCCTGTTTTCTTCCAGTGCATTCAAACCACTGAGATTTCAGTTAGCAACCAAGTGTTTCACCACTGTGCTACTAAGCTCTCTTTCACTGAATATAGGAAATAAAGTTCCTATAAGCATCTATAAGATCTAGTCACGATAATGGTAATACACAAGCCTTAGCTTATACAAACGGCAGAGGTCTTCGCGGGCGGAACGACAAGCTTCGGGAACTAGGTGACAGCAGCATTTCTGATCACGCAGACGTTTGAGCTCTTCACCTGCAGCAGGGGATTGTCAGGCCCGGTGGTGCCACTGCCGCCGTGTCACAGGACGCACACTCTGCCTGTGAGAAGCTGCAGCTTCCATTGTTGGGAAACATTTCTAGATCCTCACTCAGATGAGAAAGCCTGGGAATTTTAACACGAATAGGACTGATTTATGATCCCACTCTTGGGGATTTCTTGAAGTTCAGCTAAAGACCTTATGGTGGACTGACTTGGCCACAGCACAGCACCTAAGAGAAGATCAACCTTATTGAGATGCAGAATTCTGCTGGATTTTGTATTCAGTCAGACACTATATGGTAATAACCAGACTGCGCTTAAATCCCAATGGAATATTTTACAGTGACAAGTGGGTAAACGCATCCCCTACCCAGCACAGATGGCATAAAAATGCCTAACAATTTTTTTTTTTTCAGACTTCATGTCATGCTGTGGGAAGATATGGCTGAAATAAATACACTTTATTTTGTTTGGTGACATTTTTCCATATGATTTAATTATGGAGAGAGGGGCACATCAGAGGGCTTCACTATTAAGTGGGACCCATTATGCACTTAAGAGCAAATCCTAATCTTTGTTGAGCACATTTTTAGGAAATAAATTGTGCATGCCATGTAAATAATATGACATTTGGTTGCAGTCAATTTGGTTTATGCATTTTGCCCAAAGGAACAGGTGATTCAAAGTTTAATTTGCCCCTCGTCTACTTACTCTTAATAACTTGGCACAGTAAGTAGTTCTTGGGATATCAGTATACCAATTAACAAAATAATTCTGTTGCTGCTGCTGAAAGAAAGGGTGGAGTCTAATCGACATTTTGTGTTGTTCAGGGCAAATGAACGCACGCAGCAGTCACAGAGGCAGGCAGGGAAGAAGGCAGGCTGTGCGTGGCTACCACGATGTGGACGGCTGTGGGGGAAAGGCCCTGCCCAGTGTCCCCGCTGCAGCCCACTGTGGCCAAGGAGTCTGAGTGTATGGGTTGCTGAAACAATATGTCAGTTTTACATTAAATTTGACTCCGGATGGAATTCAGGGAGCCCACAGGCACAACCAGTGAAAAATTAAATACAAAGAACTGTATTCTATTGGAGTCATGAAGTTTTTTCTTTTTTGAATTGTGATTTGGGTGGAAGTTTACAGAGCAAACTAGTTTTCTGGTCAAGGATTCATACGAATTTTGTGACATTCACTGTAGTCTCTACAATGTAACAGCCTTCTTCCCATCTCCTCCCTGTGGTTACTATTTCCCTTCATCCCTCCTTCCTCTCCTTTCCTGCCTTCTTAGCTCTGTCTCTGGGTCAATGCTGCCCTTTGGATCTCGTGTGGTTGAGTAACTACTGCAGTGCGTGCGAACCTTCTTGCTATCACTGTTCACTTTACGGGCTGGTCTATCCTTTGACTGGGAGCTCTGGTAGCATAGTGGCTAAGGCACTTGACTGCTAACCAGAAGGCTGGCGGTTCAAACCCACCAGCCACTCCTCAGAAGGAAGGTTGGGCAATCTACTTCCATAGTGATACTGCCTTGGCAACCCAAGGAGGGGTAGCTATGAGTTGGGTCCAATTCGACAGCACATGACAACAACAACCACATCCTTTTGGCTGCACGTTGACCCACAGGCTTGAGCTCATTTCCAGGCTTGAAAGAGTTCTAAGGCCAGCCTCAGGGTTCCACCAGTCCCCGTCAGACCAGTGAGCCTGGTCTTCTCATGATTTTGAGTTTTGTTCCACATCTTTATCCCACTCTATTCAGCACCTCCTATTGTGACCCCTTTCAGAGTGGTCAGCAGTGGTAGCCAGGCAGCATCTAGTTCTTCCGGTCACAGGGTCACGGAGGCTGGGGTTTACATGGTCCCTTAGTCCTTCAGACTAATTGTTTCTTTGTGTCTGTCTTTGGAGTCATAATATTTTTCAAGATATTCTGTATTTAATGAAGTGTGTAAAAAACAAAAATGAGAGAAGTGGCTGGTGCCACGGATCCCAAGCTGCCTTCCATTCAGCCTTTCTCCTCACCCCACTAGCCTGCCTAAGAGATTCCCTTCCCTTGGACTCTTTCTGAGATCTCTGATTGACGTCTCTTCCTGGTCTCCCCATCCCCTGCTCTCTCTCCCACCAGTTCTCCTGCCAGCCCCGTGGGCCACGTCTCCAAAGCTGGGGTGATGACTGCCCCTCTGACCACCACAGACGGACCGGCTGCCTCCGTGCTGATCTCCCTCACAGCACATTCGGGAGCATGCCTCTCTGGCACCTGTGTGTTCTTTCCCCTGAGACAGCGGTCTCTTGTTTCTAGAGCCTTCCCAGCACCCCATGCTGAGGCAGACGGTGCCCAGGGAATCTGATGGACTGAGTGGAACCGGTGCCAGGGGCTGCGCCTCACTGCACTTTGTATGAAATGAAGACTCCTCCGCTGGATGTTCACTTGTATCCAGTTAAGCTTTCTCAAGGGGGAAGGAGAGGACAGATGGACCTGAGGGGAGGCCAGGAAGTTGTGTGGGCTTATCCAGACCCGGGACAAAGTCTCCACTTTGGCAGCATGAACAGGGGCCTTGGCTCAGTAGCTGCAAAGAGCCTCCTCCCTCCTTTTCCTGTCCCAGCCCTGGTGGGAGAAACCCGGGGCCTAGGATGTGACTGACCAAGTTCTTATTCTGCACCAAGTTCGTACCCCCTGCCCCCGTGCTGTGCTGTGCTCATTTGTCTGCCGGTTTTCCTTCATCCACCCTGTTGGAGACTCTCCTTTGGAATGACATTGTAATGGCTTTGGGGGCACAGTGGTTAAGCACTCAGCTGCCAACTGGAAAGGCTGATCGTTCAAACCCACAGCCGTTCTGTGGGAGAAAGACGATGCAGTCTGCTTCCATAAAGATTCCAAACCAAACCAAATTCACTGTCCTCAAAGCATTTTGACTCACAGTGACCCCTCCTTGGGTTTCCGCGGCGGTATCTCTACTGAAGTAGATTGCCCAACCTTCCTTCCGAGGAGTGGCTGGTGGGTTTGAACCACCAACCTTCTGGTTAGCAGTCAGATGCCTTAGGCACTATACTACTTTCAGAGGCACTATGCCACCAGAGCTTTGGATACCCTCTGGGGAAGTTCTACTCTGTCCTCTAGGGGCACGTGAGTCGGAATCGACTCCACGGCACAGAGTGTGCTGAGAAAAGGCTGATCTGTGGTCGAATGCACGCTCCCTAGGAACAGAGGCTCTGTCTCAGCACTGTTTAAACACCAGTAGAACTGAACATACATGCAAGATATCCAGCAGATGCCCAGCAGCAGCTTTTGGCATCAAGCTTGTGTTACAAATCCAACAGCAAGCTCTTGTCAGTGTTTGGCAGTTTACATACATACGTATATATCCACACACATACACATTACATGCAAGCACACATGCACACATAACCGGATCATTCATTATCTCATTAAATCCCCTGAAAAGCTCAACAAGTCAAGAGGGTCAATATTGAGAAGCTTACACTGGTTGAGTGAACTGTCCTAAAGCCACTCAGCTAACACAAATGAGCTGGGATTCAAGTCTATGCTCTGGGTTGAAGCCTATTTCACCAGAAATTTTAAAATCAAGTGCAGTGGGGCCCCAACTTGAGTTGGAGGTCCAGCACTGATGGGTCAGTAGGTAAGAGGCAGGACAGATTTGAACAATGCAATGTCTGCTAACCTGACAGCATTGGAACCCAGCCCTGGATTCCTGCTGTAGAGAAAAGCTGATGGAAGATGGTCGGGCATCGCTGCGTTCTAGCCGAGGAGCCCTACAACCCAGGCAAGGGTGGGGGCAGGACTGCCGAGGTGACAAAGGAAATCATGG
Organism: Orycteropus afer afer; assembly: GCF_000298275.1. Classification (NCBI taxonomy): domain Eukaryota; kingdom Metazoa; phylum Chordata; class Mammalia; order Tubulidentata; family Orycteropodidae; genus Orycteropus; species Orycteropus afer. The sequence goes on from NW_006921722.1 coordinate 2,084,531, forward strand.
GGACCTGTCCAGACTCGGGAGGAAATCCCCACTTTGGCAGCAGGTACAGGGTCTTGGTTCAGAAGCTGCCCAGACTCAGGGCTGGGGCACATGGTTCTGCCCTGGCCTATTCAGAGATGACTCTCTTGCTGAGCCGGATGGATCAGGACAGGGAGAGACTGGCAGAAACCAAATGGAAGCTGGAAGGACTGTGTCATGCACACATGTGACTCAGATATTGGGAGGAATGTGAGCAGGATTAGGGTTGTTGCAGAACAAGTGGGAAATGCAATAAACAAATACTATTTTGTTCATTTTACTGTGACCCAATTTTTATCTTCCAATTGCCATTCCCCAGTAAGGCCTTAGCATTTTCTAAAACAAATATTTTGTGTTTTTTTATAGTCACACACTTTCCCTCCTAATTTGGAATGTTACAATTAAGTATGAGAACAGAAAAATGAGACAAAAATCTGATACAACATCTATTGAAACATTTTCTGATTATCTGAGAAAGGCTGCTCTCTGACTCTCAAACACTTAAAAATTAATCCTAATATTTATTTACCTGTAAAATATACTATTCAGTTTTAAAATAAACAGTTCATATCTATACATACTTTCTTCCTTTGCAATTATTTACCTACCTATTTAGACATGTACAATGACATTTAGTACTGTACCAAAAAGAACCTGGGCTGAAAGTCCAAACCTATTTTGACATAAACTCTTGGAAATATTCATGTTTAATATACTACTCACAACTTTTTGAATTACTCATAGACAATTCTAAATTTATAAAACACAATTATGAAGATATAAAAATAAAATCATGTAGAAATATGGACAGTGATATTTTTCTAAGATTAAAATTTGCAGTACTTAAACCTAGCTCTAAAATGGGGTTGGCAAGAAAGCAGCTGAACTGGCAACGAGATGGGGAAATGGCTAACAATCCCAGTCCAGTCCGCCATGTTGGATGGTATACACAGGGGTATCCAGTTACTGCAGAGGTGTGAGTCGGGTCACTGATGTCCTCAGCCTCTCTGCTGGAGTTACTGACACTGTCCATCTTTAGGTGGAGTTTCTGTCACTTCCTAGTGAAACCTGCTCAGAGCAGAATGACATCAGCTGCCTGAGCGGCCGAGATCTGGAGCTCCTCTTGCCGATGGCAGCCCTGCTTCCCCTAGAACTGCAGCTCTTTATACCTCAGGTGGCCTGATGCAGTGTTTACCCCTGGCTTTCTGTCCTATTTCTTTGCTTGTTACTTTAGGTTGCCACCACCTGGGTTGTCATACGATGGTGGCTTGTCATGTTGCTGTGATGCTGGAACCTTTGCTACCAGTCTTTCAAATACCAGCAGGGTCATCCATGGTGGACGGGTTTCAGCTGAGATCCCAGACTAAGACAGACTAGAAAGAAAAGCCTGACGACTGACTTATGAAAATGAGCCAATGAGAGCCCTATGGACCACAATACAACACTGTCCAACGTGGTGGTAAAGGATGAGCCCCCTGGGTTGGAAGGTGCTCAAAATATAGAGTGACCAAAACAACGGACTCAAACACCAATGATCATAACACAGCACAGGATGGGGAAGCAGTTCACTCTGTTGAACATGGGCCGCCATGAGTTGGCACTGACTCAATGGCACGGACAACACAATTCCAGTTTCACACTGAGGACTGGAGCCTTACTATGGGCTGCTCTGTTGGGGTCTTGACCCTGGACTAGGTCTTGCCAGCCCTAGGGACTTGATCTAGTGGGCCTCCCAATGGCACTTGCCCTACTGCTGTTGTTCTCAGCCTTAGTTGCATGTTAACTCCACCTAGGAAGCTTTTCAAAACACCCATGAACCCAAACTCTTACACCTGAATCTCTGTGGGACCAAGAAGTTGGAGGAAATTCATCTTGGACAGCATGGTTTGGGCTCATTGGCAGGCACCTGACGCTCTGGACATTGGCACCAGCAAATTCAGAGGAGATGTTCTTGTTGAAGCAAGCAGAGCAGGCAAGGAAGAAACCACATAGAAACTGGAAGGACTATGTCATGAACATGTGACTGATGATTTGGAAGATCTTGAAAGGGACTGGGGTTACTGCAGAACAAGGAGGAACTGAAATCAGCACCAGCACTTTGAAAACTTCCCAAGTAATCTCAGTTTGAGATCAAACTCTCAGATTAAGAACTGGGGTCCCACCAGGGTTGACGATCCTAACTCCAAGATCATGCTTCTGCCATTTCCTGGCTGTCTGCACCAAGCAGCATGATCCTCTTGTCAGTCACCCCTGCCTGGCAGGGTTCTCCTGGTGGGGTGGGCCTCAGCAGCTGGCTGGTCACCCTCAGCTTTTCCCTCCAGCAGAGGGCCAGGCTGTGGAGGCTCCAGCATCCATAGCCACAGACAGCCCAGAGATGTTCACTGCAGATAGAGTTATGCATTCCCCTAATCCTTTAGTCAGGAGCTCTGGTAGCTCAGTACCTAAGGCACTTGACTGCTAACCAGAAAGCTGGTGGTTCAAACCCACCAGCCACTACTCGGAAAGAAGGTTGGGCAATCTACTTCCATAATGATATCGCCTCGGAAACCTCAGGAGGGGTCGCTATGAGTTGGGTCCCACTTGATGGCACACAAAAACAACAACAACAGCAACAATCCTTTAGTCAAAGTGCTCTTGGGCAGGTAGCCATTTGGTGTATTCCACTCAAAAGTTCTAGACTTAAAATGTCATGCAAATCCACTTGAGAAGATGTTATTTTTATTCTGTTGGGAACACAAATTCCTTTTTGAAACTAAGCAAGTGGCCCTGGATATTGAGAGGTCCATGCCGCTATTAACAATGCTGATGGATGCTGTGTGGTACCAGCTGTTGGTCTATGGAAGAAGCTCAGCTTCTGACCTGGGTGTTAGTGGACATGCAAAGTAAAACCCCAAATGAAGAAGAAGTCTTCGTCAAAACCTCTTAGACCTCTGGACTACTCGGATCTCTGAATTCTTAGAACTAAGCCTACCATTCACTGCAAAATCAAAAGTTCTTGAGGACTACAGATGATTTTCTGGCTTAGGAATTCACTTGTCCGAAAGGGGTTGAGGTAAATATCTATCCAAATGAAGTATGTAAATGAAATTCTTAAGATTTCTCTCTGTATCTTCACATAACTGAACAAAAACAGATATGAATCTATATGTGGCACATACAAATGACATGTTACAATATTTCTTTTATTAGCAGAATCCTGGAAACAACCTTAAAGTCTATCAAAATGGAACTAGTTACATGTACATGAGGAGCCGTCAAAGGAATCCAATCAGTCCTTGAACAAATGAGTAGTCCTAAATGTTCAGACAGGGAATGTTCTGCAAAGCATTAAGTTAAACGGGAAAACAGACAAATGAACAAACAAAAGCAAAGCCAAGAAAAGTACAGCTACTTCCTGAATATTTGAAAATTAATAGTTCTAAAGATTTTATCAAGAAGAGGGCTAACCTGGTATGTCTGGGAGAATACCAAGAGTGACCTCACTGATGGAGAATATTCAAACTCAGGAATAGCAACAAAGTAGGGCCTGTAAGGTAGGAACCAAACATGGAGGACCTTGAACTGGAGGGTAACAGGATTTCAGCCAGGTGCAAAATCTAACGGCGTCCACCACACAGGAGTTGATGAGACAGCATGGACGGTACCGTGGAGCGGCATGCCTCCCGGAGGGGCAGGAAGGAGGATGGGCATGGAGGAAAGACTTCTCCTTCCCCATTTCCTAACTGCCACCTGGGCTGAGCCATGGCATGGCCCCATCTCCACACAAGGTGCCTGTGAGGTTAAGAAAGAGCCTAGCAGAACACCCAAGACTGTAAATGCTTCATATGATAGCTGAGGAGGGAAGAAACAAGCTGGGAATGCAATGGGAATTTCTCCAAGAAGAGGGGGTTGTGTTCCCTTAAGCATATTAAAGGGGGAAATTAGGCTGAGTACATATATTCTCTCAGCAAGTTTCAGGTTCAATAACTCTGAATTGGGGTTGGGAAACTGGAAAGAGAATTGAGTCGTGGGGGCAAAATGGCTGTTTAACTTAATTACTAAAATGCCTAACTTTCCTATTATGATGTCAATACTCTATTACAGTGTAATTCAGATTTCTAAAAAGCAGCTATTCCATTAAAATTTCATACAAAAGGTATGCCATTCATTAATTCACCAATGTATATTGTGAGTATGGTGCATGGAAAGGAAAAAGTCATTGTTCACCCACAGGTCAAAACCTCCATTACGTTAAGCCTTGGTGGCTTGTGACACTCTGAGAAAAGTCATGCAAATACATTCAAGTGAACTCTGGTCAATTAAATACCCTGGATATTAAATACACTTGACAAACCATCTCAAGGTACAGAAAGGAAGCTGGACAGAGGACATTGTTTTAGTCTGTGGTGACAGAGCTGAAGTACATAGACTTCTGTTACGAACAGTTAGTTTTTCACTAGTTTCCTGATTATTAAAACAGCTTCAGAATCTTTACTTAGTTCCCTGGAAGCATTAACTCTGTAAAAATTAAGAAATTTCATCAAATTACGGAACCGAAGTCAAAGCCACTGCCATTGAGTTGATTCTGACTCATCGCAACCCTGTAAGACAGAGTAGAACTGCCCCGTAGGGTTTCTAAGTCTGCCATCTTTATGAAAGCAGGCTGCCACATCTTTCTCCCGTGGAGCAGCTGGTGAGTTGGCATCATCGACCTTTTGGTTAGGAGCTGACTGTTTCTAACTACTGCCCCACCAGCGGTCTCATCTACAGGGTCCACACAATATGAACTATGACAATGGATCCAACTCTTAGACCTGCTGGATGACAGGTGCATATGCAGTGTTTGCACTGAGTTTCACGTCTAGTAACACTTTTTAGACAAATTGCAAAAATGATCAAGATTGGGAAAAGTTAAAGGCTTCCCAGCACCCTGGAAAGAAAGCCAGGCTGCCCCTGAGAAGGGCCGCCTGGGAGACACAGGGATGACCATGCGGTGACTGATCTCCAAAGGAGACGGAGCCAAAGTACAAGTAACAGGAACATTGTGACGACTGAGGCCACAAGAAGGGGTAGGGGAAGCGTCTGACAGGTCAGGACAGTGCTAGGGCTTTCATCTCTGGGATTCTCCAGAGTAAAATACAAAAACAATTTGAGGAATTCCTCTAGAATAGTCCTGCTGAAGCGAGCTGAGAGTGCTTACGATCACGCTTTGGCAAAAGAGGAAACCAGAAAGGATAGGTAACTGGGTGAAGGTCACATGGCCTGTAGAGTGGACAGCACACGGGAGGAACCTAGCAGGATGCTCATTCTACCACATCCCTCACGTGGTGGCTATGGAAGGAAGGGTGAATAGGGAGCAGGCAGGACTAAAACCCCGAGGTGGGCACTCAGCCCAGTCCTCTTTCCACTAGACATCTCACACTTTTTACATATTTGTAAAAATATTTTACAAATGCAATTTATAATAAGGTAGACTACTTCTCCCTTTTTAGCTGATACATTTCCTTCATTTTAACAAAAAATAGTAGTAACTTTTTAAACCTTATCAAATGAGATATAACATTTAAGCCCCTTAAAAAGTGATATGTATATATCACATGGTCTTTACAATCATAGGCAATGAAGAGATAGGTTCAGAGAAGTTAACTAACTTGCCTAAAGTCACACAGACAGCAAGTGGAAAACCCACAAGTGGACCTAACCTGTTGCCCATGAGTTGATCATGACTCATAGCGACCCTATAGGACAGAGCAGAACTGCCTCATAGGGTTTCCAAGGCTGCAATCTTTACGGAACCAGACTGCCACATATTTCTCCTGTGGAGTGGCTGGTGGTTTGAACTACTGACCTTTTGGTTAGCAGCCAAGCACTTAACCACTGCACCACTGGGTGTGGAGTGGACCTGTTGTTGTTATGTGCCATGGAATCGGACCCGACTCATAGCGACCCCTCCTTAGGTTTCTGAGGTGGTATCACTATGGAAGTAGATTGCTCCACCTTCCTTCCGAGGAGTGGCTGAGGGGTTTGAACCGCCAGCCTTCTGATTAGCAGTCAAGTGCCTTAGGCACTATGCTACCAGAGCTGATCTCTATTATTCCAAAGCCCATCCTCATGCCACCAAAAGGTCTTATTCTCAGTGGAATGCTCTGCTTCCAAGCAACATGGCAACAGTCCGGCCAGGAAGGATCTGGACCAGTTTCTGATGCAGACCCACAGTTTAATGCAGCAGTTGTGGATAATTGGACTACTTTACTGTGACTACAAAATGGGCTTGCAGAACTGAAGAAGAAACGTTTGGTATGAAACTGGCGCTCAGGTCAAATCCCAACAGCTCTTGGCACCACAAGGTGGGACTGCTGCCACTGGAGGGCGCTGGGGACAATTCAGTGTGCAATATTGTTTCTTCGCATTGAAGGCCCACTGCCATCGAGTGGGTTCCAGCTCATAATGACCCTACAGAACAGAGAAGAACTGCCCCACAGGGTGGCCAAGGCTGTCAGTCTTGATGGGAGCAAAGCCCAAACCAAACCCCTGGTGCAAATCAACTCCAACTCACAGCGCCCCTAGAGGACAGAGTAGAACCGCTTCATAGAGTTTCCAAGGTTGTAATCTCTACATAAGTGGACTGCCTCATCTTTCTCCCCTGGAGATGCTAGTGTGTTCAAACTGCTGACATTCAGTTGGTAGCCGAGTGCTTCAACCAGTGCACCACCGGGGCTCCTTGTTATTTCCTAATAATATGGAATTCAGAATTGCACATTTAAGCCCTCTTAAGATTCTGATATATTACAGAAGCTATGGAATTCAGGGTCAAAAATTTTGCCATGACCTCATCTGATTTAAAAACAATTTAAAACACAAATTTACGGAGTTGTTATTGCTGACTTTAACTCTGAGTAGCCCCCCCGTCTTGCTGTGTCCTCTTCAGTGACACTCACCGCCCTGCATTTATACTCTGGCTCCTCTGGCCCAGGTTTTATTGCTCTTGGCTATTTGCATAAAAATGGAATCTTTGATCTTAAAGCTTCATCAGCTCAGCTCCTTCCCTCATCCTAAGGCATGAGCGATGATGTGTGGAAGGGGTTTGGTGGCTCAGGGCAACCAGGCATGCCCAAGTGGATCCCGAAAACCCATCTCTCCTTCCTGGTCTCGCTGGGCTGCTCTGAATGTAATTGTCAAGCTCAGCCAATCTCAGTAACTCCTGCACTCGTGCATGAAATGAGAAGGCCACTCCCTGTAGGTACAGGAATTAGTAGGCTCATTTTACTACGGACACAGAAAGAGCACAGGTCAAGGGCCCGGCCTGGGTTCTCTACTTGCTGGAGAACTGGGGGGAGTTTCTACATTTCTTCTATTTTCTCCTCTAGGAAATGGGGGGTGATAATATGACTGCACCATAAGATTATAGGGAGGAATAAAAGAAATGATGCTCACAGAGGGTCTGCAGTGAACCGATAAAGGCTTCATTTCCCAGCCCCTTACAAAAGATCTCTTCCAGGGTGTCCCACGTCCTGCTAGAAATGTCAAGCTACAGTCCATCAGTTAGCTGATATTCATCAGTCATCTGGGAATGAGTGAGTTATACCCCATTTGTTCTTGGCCTAATGGCAATTTTCATTGAGTCCTTCAACACGCGGAGAGGGCTGCCTGAATAAAGTACTGTGTGGCCAAAATGGGGGCAAACAGAAAACAAGGAATGAGAAAATCTTCAAAGCAGAGTGTTTCGGGCTTTGTTTAAGTTACTACTAGGGTAGGCACATGAAAAGGTGGACCAGCTCCTGTTTTACTTGAGAGGTAACTGCTCATATTCTAAACCCACCTGATAAATATGCTTCTAAGGAACTCTGGTGGTGCAGTGCCTAAGGCCTTTTTATTTGACGAAGAACAAACGTGAACAGCATGAGGAGGACAAGCACCCTTCAGTACACCCCTCACTCATGCAACTGACATTTATACTGTGCTCTGTTAAGTCCAGGAGCTTGGGTAGTGTAGTGGTTAATGCATTCGGCTACTAACCTAAAGGTAAGTGGTTCAAACGCACCAGCCACTCCTTGGGAGAAAAATGGGGCAGTCTGCTTCCATAAAGATTTACAGCCTTGGAAACCCTATGGGGCGTTCTACTCTGTCCTCTAGGGATGCTGGGAGTCTAGGGATGCTAGCAGTGGATTTAGGTTTTGGGATATTAAGTCCTGAAGGTTGGGCAATCTACTTCCGTAGGGATACTGCCTCAGAAACTCAAGGAGGGGTCGCTATGAGTTGGGTCCGACTCGAAGGCACATAACAACACAACAACAAAGACATACCTATGATCACAAAACTGGTGCAGGGCCAGGAAACATGTACACAGGGTCACCATGAGCCAGAGCTGACTCAAGGGCAGGCAACAGCAAGCTAAGCCCTGGGAATAAACAAGTCAGCCCTCAAAGGGCAAGCCTTCTTGTAGGGGAAGTTTATTAGGCAAACAATTAAGTGCAGTAAAGTGGTAGAGGTAATAGGAGTGGAGGAGGTATAGGGTGAAGCAAGTACCCAAAGGAGGGAGAGTGCCTTTCCACCCTGGATGGTAAGTTTGGGAAAGCTTTGTAGAGACACTGACACTGGAAAACGAACATGGAAGCTGGGATGGGAAGGCCCTGGGAGAGCAGCCCTAGTGAAGGCACAGAGGCGGGCAACCTCACGGCGCCACAAAGAGGAGGCAGCGGTTCCTTGAACACAGGTGTCACTTGACATGAGACAGAAGATGGAGAATGTTTATGGACCAGACTGGACTTCATCCCGAAGCTGAGTCAGTCATTCTAAGCAGAAGAGTGGCGGCATTAGAAAGAGCCCTCCAATGACAGTGGGCCCCTGTCAAAGACGGCCATGTCCTAATTCCAGCACCTGGGGATATGTTACCTTACATGACAGAAGGGACTCTGCAGATGTGATTAAACTAAAAATCTTGGAAGGGGAAGATCATCCTGGATTATATGGGTGGGCCTAATGTTATTACAAAGGTCTTTAAGAAATGGAAGGGGGAGGCAGAAGAGGAGCGTTAGAGGGATACGTGACGAAGGAAGGAAGGGCAGGGAGACGTACGTGGCTGGCCTTGAAGATGGAACAAGGAGACCAAAGACCAAAGAATGCAGGGGCCACTTGAAGCTGGAAAAGGCAAGGAAGCACATTTTTTCCTAGAGCCTCCAGAAAGGCATTTTCATCTTGGTCCAGGGAGGCCTGTGTTGGACCTCTGAACCACAGAAAGCTAAGAGTGGTGTTTCAGGACACTAACTGGTAACTTGTTACAGCCGCCATGGGAAACCAACATGAGGGGTGTGACGGAGGACTGACGTGGGAGAGGTTGTCCCCCAGGGAGACCCTCCATCTGAACCAAGGCTGCCACAGTGGCAGGAGGTGAAGTGATGGCTTCAGGAAGCACAGGCCCAGGTGGGAGGTATGATTGACTGGACTGCAGGTGGCGGTTTAGGACAAAGGAGGAGAAGAACCTAAAACAGCTCCTGGGGTGACAGGGCTGATGAAGATGGTTTTCCTCAAGAGGCAATGTGGGAGCAGGAGCAGGTTTGGGGGAAGGTCAGAGTTTAGCTTTAAATATTGTGACTTGGGGGTGCCTTTGGAGCCTTTAAGAAGGAAGGTGGTTTGACATGTATGTCTGTGGCTTAGGATACAATGTGGACCTATGAGCCTGTAGGTAGTGGCTGAAGCCAAAAGAGGGGCTGGAAACTGAGGGAGAAGATCCACCTGAGACAAGATCCACTGAGAGAACCCTATAACCTCAGATGGAACATCCTAAAGAACAGTCAGTGTCTGTACAGTGTGTGCTAGTGCTACTACAGAGGACCACTGAAAAGGGGCCTTTGGCCTGCTGCAAGGGCTCAAGGAAAGCTTCCTGAGGGAAGGAAGCAATACTGATAGAGCCCAGAAATGGAGGATGGACTCAGTGAGATGGGGAGAGCACGCTCCAGACAGGAGGAATGCCCTAAAACACACGGTGGCACCAAGAACACTGCACAGCTTGACAGGTCTGGGAGGTGAAACGCGAGGACGTGTTCAGACAACAAAGTGGACTGAGCCACAGAATGTCCACTTCCATGGGAGTGGGGACAAGACAATAGAGCTTTAGAAAGGATGTTTGAATAGGGTATGGGGTTGTGAGTCAATTGACTGGATTTATAGTGATATAAATATATAGTGATATATAGTGCCTAAGGCATTTGACTGCTAATCAGAAGGCTGGTAGTTCAAACGCACCAGCACTCCTCAGAAGGAAGGTTGGGCAATCTACTTCCGTAGTGATACTGCCTTGGAAACCCAGGAAGGAGTCACTATGAGTTGGGTCCGACTTGACGGCACATACAACAACAACATAGTGATATAAAAAATGAAGTTTGAAAGCACAGATTAGATAGATTTTTAATTTCCTAGTTTCTGGTGCTTAAACAGATTCCAGGTAAATTTTTCTATTGTAAGGCTGTAATTATAACACAGGTCTCAAGAAGTTTGCATAGATTACAAAGAAGGTCAGTGTCTCCTTGAAACCTGACATCCATCCATTGTTCTTAGAATATACAAGACAGGACCCCATAGCCAAAGTTGTTTGCTCAGACTGTCAGCCTTCACCTTTCCCATCTTCCCATGTCCAAATTTCACCTGTTCTTCAAATCCCAGTTCAAGCACCATCTCCCTAGATGATCCCCTGAGTTGGAACCTCCCTCTCCCTTTTATTGGTCTCTCTTTGCCTTCTCTACTTTGTACTGCTGGTTGTTTTAAGTCATGCCTTTTCTTCACTAGAAACCAAAAAACCAAACTCACTGCCATTGAGTTGTTTCGACTGATAGCAAGCCCTATTGGGTTTCCAAGGCCCTAAATCTTTACAGAAGCAGATTGACTCATCTTTCTTCCATGGAATGACTGATGGGTTCAAACCACTGGCCTTTTGGTTAGCATCTGAACGCCTTAACCACTATGCCACCGGAACTCCTTTTTCTTCACTAGACTCACCTGTAACTTCCTAGCACAGGGCACAATTCAGGGCCAGACGTTCTGGGCAGAGGAAGCAAGATCTTTGGGAAGGGGGATAGAAAAGAGTCTTGTATGCCAGTAGGGATGTTAGTGGAAGAAGTCACTGATGTCTTTAATTAGGAAGATACATGGAGGAAGCTGGCTCCCAGCAGTTGCTTTGGGGATTTTGGGTAGAACAGAAGTGAGAGAAGAAGCAGTAGAGCAGGAGGGCTGACAATGAGCTTAGTTCAATCACCCAGGTGAGAGGGATGAAGGTGAGGCTTTGGAGGCCAACGGCAAGCCATTTGCATTCCAAGGTATGATTATATATATTTATGTTGAATTCCACATTTTTTTTTCATATAAAAACTTTTTAAACATATGCTAATCTCCTTTAGGGTAATAATTATATTTAATTATGTAACTCGTCAATGTCTCAAAGGTAGGAGCTTTGGGCTTGGGTTTGTATTCCTAATGTGACAGTCTGGCCATGTAGCAGGTAGGCAACCATGGAACCGGGTCGAGTGTACGGAGACGTGTGCTCCTTGCTGTGGCTGCAAGGATGCCCAGTTATGTGCAAATGGCACACAAACTTCAGCAACATTGTTCAGTTTTTCAGTATAAGTCTGTTCCAAGCATTGCATGACAAATACTTATAAAACCTTCACTGTTTCTCTGAGATTTAGAGTTAATTGAGCATGCTGCATTTGTGCTTGCTGAATCCAGCAGGCAAAGACTGCATGTGAGCAGGGAGTGATACCCAGACACAGAGCATGGTCCTTTCTGGCAAATGAGAGTGGCTTATTCAATGCTCCTGACTCCCCACAGGTGATGATCCTTCTGTCTGCCTCAAAACTGGAGAGTTCCCTTAGAACTCTGCCTTCGTTAGTACTGCACACCACAAATGAGGAGGGTCCCAACCTTCTCAGACCAACTGCCGGAGTCTTTCCCTGAGCTGTTAAGGTGGTCTTGCTAATGTTTAACCTTTCTATCGAGGTTGCTAACCATTTCCTTGTTGTTTCCTCAAGGGCACCGGCCGTCCAATGGCCACAGAGTGCCTGAAACTTTCTCTTCTATGGGCACTGGAGGTGTCTCTTCTGTCCCCTTGACTCCAGACCTCTCTGTTTAGGCAGAGCTAGTTGGTGCTTGTTCAGCTTCAACATCCATCAGCTAGTGGCACTAAGGCTGGGCGGGGCTGCTTGCTGGGGTCATTCCCATTACTGGAGGGGTCCGAGGCTGAAGAACTGGCTTCCCTGTGCTCTGGGGCACCTGCCGGGCAGAGGAGATGTTCACCCGCTTGCTCAAGGGTGCCCTTCCTTTAGAAAACACTGGCATGGTAGCAGGTCTCTGGAGGTCCGCTGCCTGGGCCACGTGGCCTCTGGTTCGCAGCTACTGCTGGAGAGCACCAGCCTGCGCTAGGCCCTACGCCACTGCTGGCCCTGTAACCGTGAGGTAGGGTTACTCATGCATCTCCCACACACACTGCAGTGGCATCCACACATCACAGAATAGTTGTCCATGTTTCTGATTTTATTCAGTTTGCACGTATTGAAATTTCTCCATCGTGCCCCCATACTGAATCTCATTGGTTTTCTTTCTTATTCTGAATTTATAGGATTATTGCTGTTCAAAATAGTAGCTGCATTCGTCTTTATTGACTTCTACTTTATTTAATTGCACCATCCATCCAGTTTGCCTGTATAATTCTGGATGCTTCAACTTGTCATGCGACTAAAGATCAAAACCCATGCAAAAATCTCCATTTTAGAAACTCGAAGAATTTACATGGTGATGTTGGAAGCAAAGACACAATTCAATTCATGATCCTTTTTTTTTTTTTTTTTTAAAACATTTCATTGTGCTTTGGCTGAAAGTTACACAGGGAATTAGTTTCCCAACCAATAATTCATATGCAAATTTTTCCCTGACATTGATTGCAATCTCTGTGTGATGGTTAAGGTTGTGTTAACTTGGCTGAGCCTGGTTGAGTGGCTGGGCAGCTGGATGCAGTTATTCCCCACGGTGAGACTGGCAATCAGTTCCATGGTGGAATCTACTGGAGCAGTTGAGTAGCTGTTTTAGGGATATGGGTTGCTTCCAGGATATACCAAGCAGCTCAGAGGAAGGTCTCCAGCTTTTTGGCGTGCTTGAACTCTCCATGTAGCTGAGTCTTCATTCAGCAGCCTTCCATGCTCTGCCGATCTTGGGACTTTTAATGGACTTGAATCAATGACTTGCCATGTGGTTTGGTAATATCAGAACTGTGTGATTTTACTTGTTGACCTTGGGTTTGTCAGCCTCAGCAGCCAGCAGTTGTCTAAGTGAAGAAAAGCCTCCAGCTCTAATGGCCGGGAGCAGAAGGCAGAGCTGAAGCCCAAGGTTGAGGGGCTTTCATCCAGCCCCTACAGCTGGGCACTTTGAACTTGGGCTTCTAGCCTTCAGAACTATAAGAGAATAAACTCCTGTTTGTTAAAGCCATCCCATTTGTGGTATTTTCCGTTAGAGTGGCACAAAGTAACCAAAACACTCTGCAATGTGTCAGTACTGTCCTCATTTCCACCCTGGGTTCCTTGTTCCCATTCATCCAGTTTCCCTGCGGCCCCCTCCCCCCAATCTTCTCATCTTTATTTTTGGGCAAATGTTGCCCTTTTGGGTTTGTATAGCTGTTTGTTCCAAGGTGTTCATGGGTGTTATTGTTTATTTCATAGGCCAGTCTATTATTTGGTTGAGAAGTGGCCTCTGGGACTGGCTTCAGCTCCACGTTAAAAGGATGACTTAGGGCAAGAGTCTTGGGAAGTCCTCCAAGACTGTAAGATCAGACCAGTAAATCTGGTCTCTGTTATGAATTTGAGTTTCGTTCTACATTTTTTCTCCATGCTAACCAAGACCTTCGTGTCCCTGGTCAGAACAGTCATTACTGGTGGCTGGGCACCATCTAGTTCTTCTGGTCTCATACTAATGGAGACTGTGGTCTGTGGTTCATTTGTCCTTTGGACAAATTGTTTCCTTGATTATTTGGTATTCTTCATGCTTCTTTGCTCCAGGCAGGAAGACAGCAAGAGCTGTATGCCAGATGGCTGCTCCAAAGCTTTTAAGACCCCAGATGCTACTTACCAAAGTAGGATGTAGAAAACTGTCTTCATGTACTAAGTTCTGCCTATTGATCTAAATGTCCCAGGAGACCATGGTCCTTAGTCTTCAAACCCAATAGCTCAGTCCCACGAGGTGTTTGGTTACGTCTAAGAAGTTCTCATAGTTGTCCCCCCATGTGCTCTATTGTATATACAAATACACACACAGCTCATACAAGTATGTATGTGGAAACGTCTACAACCACACATCTATATGCACACAGGTGTCATCCTGTACAACCTTTTTAGCATATATGTCTGTTTATGTATACACTCACAATTACTGTTTATTACTATTGTTGCCTGTCTATGTTATCTATATACATGTAACTATGCATACATATAATGTACATATAGCTGTGGTTGTATGTCAATAACCAGCCGTCCTTTATTCCTTCACGTCTCTCAGGGTCTTCCTTTGCCTTAGTCACATTGTGCAGACTTCCCCCTTACTGCGTATTAATGAACTTCACCAGCATTAACATGTGTGGACTAGCTATTATTTGTAGTAACCATCAAAGAATGTTTCTGTGTGTAAACCTATTCTTGACTTTTTATAATAGTGCTCTCACACAACATTTGTCATTTTCTGATTGAATTATTTCATTCTGCAAAATGTCCTTCAGTTCATCTGTGTTGTGAGATGTACAGCAGATTCATCATTATTCTTTATCGCCACATAATATTTCATTTTATGTACCATAATTTGTTTATCCGTTCCTCTGTTGATGGACACATAGGCTAATTCCGTTCTTTTTGCTACTGTGAATAATGCTGCAATGAACCTGGCTGTGCATCTGTCTATTCATGCCACCCCTCTTATCGCTCTAGGAAATAGACCTAGGCATGTGATTGCTGGATCTTATGGCATTTCTATTTCTACTTTTTTAAGGAATCACCATCCTATTTTCCATAGTGGTTGTACCATTTTACATTCCCAGCAGCAATGCATAAGAGTTCCAATCTCTCCATAGCCTCACCAATATTTGTTGTTCTGTTATTTTATTTTACTTTTTTGATCAGTGCCATTTTTGCCAGGTGAGATAGTATCTCATTTTAGTTTTGATCTGTATCTCTCTAATGGCTAATGAAGGAGTAGTGGGTAGTGGGTAAGACATTGGCTGTTAACCAGGTCAGCAGTTCAAACCCACCAGCTGATCCATGGCAGGAAGATGAGGCAATCTACTTCCGTAAAGATTTATAGCCTTGGAAATGCAATGGTGATCACTATGAGTTGGCATCGACTTGATGACAGTTGGTTAATGGCAAATATTTTTTCATATGTTTGTTAGCCACCTGAATATCTTCTTTGGTAAAGTTATCTACTATTCATGTCCTTTGACATTTTTTAATTGGGCTTTTCTTTCTGTTGTTGAGGTATTGGAGTTTTCCATAAATTTTAGAGACTAGACCCTTTGCAGATATGTTGCTGCCAAAATTTTTGTAGGTTCTCTTTTTAACTCTTCTGGTGAAGTGTTTTGATGAGCACAAATCGTTAATTTTTAGGAGGTCTCAGGTATCTAGTTTTCCTCTGCTGTTTGTGTATTTTTAGGTATGTTTGATATTTTACTTATGCCTAGATTAGGGTCTCTAGCTTTGTCCCTATTTTCTCCTTTATGAACTTTATAGTTTAAGCTTTAAGATTTAGGCTTTGGAACTGTTTTGAGTTACTTTTTGTGTATGATGTGAAGTATGGGTCCTATTTCATTTTTATGAAAGTGAGTATCTAGTTTTGCCAGCAACATTTGTTAGAGAGATCATCTCCATTTAATGGGCTTGTTGATGATCTGTCCGGAGCTGGATGGGTTTATTTCTGGATGCTCAATTCTGCCCATTGGGCTCCATGTCGGTCATTGTACCAGGACCACCATTGGGCTCCGTGTCTGTCATTGTACCAGGACCAGCTTGCTCTGACTGTGGTGACTGTATAGCACATTCTGAGGACAGGAAACGTGAGGCCTCTTTTTTCGGTCTTCTTCAGTAGTACTGTAGCTACTGGGGACTCTTTCTTTTCCACATACAGTGGGTGCTTAATTTTTCCATTTCTTTAAAGAATGTTGGAATTTGAATCAGGATTGCATTATATCTATAGATCGCTTTGAGTAGTATTGACATTTGCACAATATTAAGTCTTCCTATCTGTGAGCATGATATGTTTTTCCATTTACGTAGATCTCTTTTGGTCTCTTACAGTACTGTTTTGTAGTTTTCTCTGTATAAGTCTTTTACGTCCTTAGTTACATTTAGCCCTGAGTATTTTATCCTTTGGGGGCTATTGTAAACAGTACTATCTTCCTGATTTCCTTTCCAGAGTTCTCTTTGTTAGTGTAGAGGAACCTGACTGATTTTTGAATGTTGATCTTTTACCCTGCCACTTTGCTGAAGCCTAATTTATATTGGTTTCAGTAACTTGTGGAAATTCTAGAATTTTCTATGCATGTTGTTGTTGTTATGTGCTGTTGAGTCAAACTCAACTCATAGCAACCTCCTTGAGTTTCTGAGGCAGTATCACTATGGAAGTAGATTGCCCTATCTTCCTTCTGAGGAGTGGCTGGTGGGTTTCAACCGCCAACCTTCTGGTTAGCAGTCAAGTGCCTTAGGCACTACGCTACCAGAGCTCCTATGTATAGGATCATATCAACTGAGAATAGGGATAGTTAGACTTGTTCCTTACCAATCTGGATGCCTTTTATTTTCCTTTCTTGGCTTATTCCTCTATTTAGGACTTCCAGTACAATACTGAGTAACAATGGCGTTAAAGGGTATCCTTGTGTCTGTCCTGTTCTCAAGGGCTATGCTTTGTCTCTCTCCATTGAGAATAAGGTTGGCTGTTGACTTTGTGTATACGGCCTCAATTATGTTGAGGAATGTCCCTTCTTCCTATTTAGTTGAGAGGTTTTCTTTTCTTCTTCTTCTTTTTTTTTTTAATCAGGAAAGGGTATTGGATTTTATTAAATGCCTTTTCTACTGAGATGATTATGAGATTTTTTCCCTTTGTTTTATTAATGTGGTGAATTATGTTGACTTATTTTCTAATGTTGAATCATCCTTACATGCTGGTATGAATCCCTCTTGATCATGATGTGTATTTATTTATTTATTTTTTGGATATACTGCTGTATTCTATTGGCTAAATTTTTTAAATTAATTTTTTATTGTGATTTGGGTGAAAGTTTACAGAGTAAATTGGTTTCCCATTCAACAGCTGATATACATTTTGTTTAGTGACATTGAAGACAGTCCCCACAATGTAACAGCACTCTTCCCACCTCCTCCCTGTGGTTACCATTTCCCTTTGTCCTTCTTTCACATCTGCTCCTGCCTCTGAACTTTAACTCACCAAATGCTATCCTTTTGATCTCTTATCTTTGGTTTTCTAAGAAGTGCATACCTTCCTGGTGTTATTATTCACCTCACAGACCTGTCTATTGTTTGGCTGAAAGTTGAGCCATGGGAGTGAGTTCAGTTCCAGGCGTGAAGGATGACTAAGGACTATAGTCATGGGGATTCCACCAGTCTCTATCAGGCCAGGAACCTGGTCTTTTTTTTCAATTTTGAGATTTGTTCCACATTTTTCTCCCGCTGTATCCAGGATCGCCTATTGTGACCCCTTTCAGAGCGGTTGGCTCTGGTGCCACTCTGTAGCACAGCTGGGGCACCATCTGACTCTTGTTGGCTGTTGGCTTGTGTATATGGCCTTCATTACATTGGGGCCCAGTTCAGCATTATGGAGGCTGAAGGTCACGTTCACTGGTCTCTGGGACCAACTGTTCCCACGTGTCTTTGATTTTCTTTGCTCTGGTGGCACAGTGCCTAAAGCACTTGACTGCTAACCAGAAGGTTAGTGGGTCAAACCCACCAGCCACTCCTCGGAAGGAAGGTTGGGCAATCTACTTCCGTAGTGACACAGCCTTGGAAAGACACGGAGGGGTCGCTATGAGTTGGATCCAACTCGAGGGCACTGAGTTTGGTTTTTTGCTTGGACAAAGACATTGGGTAGAATTTTGTTGAGAATTTTTGTATCTACATTCACGAGAGATACTGATATACCATTTTCTTTATTCACTAAACAATTATAGGGATAGTTTTACTTTCTCCTTACTAATTTGGATGCCATGCTTGGCTTGATATCAGGGTTATGCTGGCTTTATGGAATGAATTAGGTAGTAATTTCTATGTTCTGGAATAGTGTGAGTAGAACTGGTATCAAGTCTTCTCTGAATGTTTGGTAGCATTCTTCAGTGAATCCATCTGGGTTGGTTATTTTGTTGTTATTGTTGTTGGGAGGTTTTTTTTTTTTTTTTTTGACTTCTTCAATTTCTTCTTTTGTTATGGGGCTGCTCAAACGTTTTACCTCAGTTTGTGTTACTTTAGGTATGTTCTGTGTTTCTAGATATTTATCCATTTCTTTTAGGTTTTCAAATTGGTTGGAGTACAATTCTTCATAATATTCTATTATGATCCTTTTTATATCTCGTTTGATACTGTTGTAACATCACCCAACTCATTTCTCATTTTGATTGTTTGCATCTTCTCAATCTTTTCGTTTATCAATTTATTGACTTGATTGCTCCTCTCAAAGAACCAACTTCTAGTCTTATTGAGTCTATTGTTTTTCTAGGAGCTCTGGTGGCATAGTGCCTAAGGCACTTGACTGCTAACCAGAAGCCTGGCGGTTCAAACCCACCAGCCTCTCCTCGGAAGGAAGGTTGGGTGATCTACTTCCACAGTGATACTGCCTCAGAAACCCAAGGAGGGGTCGCTATGAGTCGGGTCCGACTTGGCGGCACATAACAACAACAACAACTACTTTGTTTTTCTGCTGTATTTATTTCTGCTCGAATCATCATATTTCCTTTCTTCTGGTGACAGTGGGCTTCTTTTGTTTCTCTTTTTCTAAATTTTCAAGTTGTGGGTTAAGCTATTGATTTTGGTCTTTTTTCTTTATTATTGGGTGCATTTATTGCTATAAATTCTCCTTTGAGCACTACTTTTGCTGTGTCCCAAAGTTCTGGTATATTATGCTTTCATTCTCATTTGATTCCAAGAACTTTTAACTTCATTTTAAATTTCTTCTATTACTCAGTCATTTTTAAGCAAGGTGTTACTCAGTTTCCTTATATTTTATTTTTTCCTCTTGTTCTTCCTACTGTTGATTTCTAGTCTCACACCATGATCAGAGAAGATGCTTTGTACTATTTCAGTGTTTTTTTTTTTTTTAAAATTTACTGAGGCTTGCTTTGTGGCTGAGAATATGCTCCATTCTGGAGAATGACCCATGTGTGCTGGTAAAGAATATATACTATGCTGCTGTTGGGTGGTGTGTTCTGTATGTCTATGAGGTCCCACTGGTTGATTGTGTTATTTAGATCTTCTATATCTTTGTTGAGTTTCTTTTATTTCTAGCTGTTCCATCTTTCATCAAAAATGTTGTGTTAAAGTCTACTATTATTATTGTGGAACTTCTATTTCTCTTTTAAACACTGTTAGATTTTTATATAACACTAGTCCTCATTAGTATAGTGGTGAGTATCCCCGCCTGTCACGCAGGAGACCGGAGTTCCATTCCCTGATGGGGAGGCAGTGTTTATTTAGGAGTTCTGGTAGTGTAGTGCCTAAGGCACTTGACTGCTAACCAGAAGGCTGGCGGTTCAAACCCATCAGCCACTCCTCAGAAGGAAGATGGGGCAATCTACTTCTGTAGTGATACTGCCTCAGAAACTCAAGGAGGGGTCGCTATGAGTCGGGTCTGATTCGACGACACATAACAACAACAACAACAACAGCAACAAGATTTTTATATATTTTGGAGCTGTCTTTGGTGCATAACCATTTATTACAATTATGTCTTCTTGGTGGACTGATCCTTTAATTATTATACAATGCCCTTCTTTGTGTCTTGTGATGCATTCTGACATAAAGACTATTTTGTCAGACATTAATATTGCCACCCCTGCTCTTTTTTGGTTATAGTTTGCTTGATATATTTTTTCCATATGTTGGTTTTTAATTTATTTATGGTCATTTAAAAAGTAAAATAGGAGCTCTGGTAGCATAGTGCCTAAGGCATTTGACTGCTAACCAGAAGGCTGGCAGTTCAAACCCACCAGCTACTCCTCACAAGGAAGGTTGGGCAATCTACTTCTGTAGAGATACCACTCCAGAAAACCAAGGAGGGGTTGCTATGAGTTGGATCTTACTTGATGGCAGTGAGTTTGGTTTTTCTGGAAAAAATAAAATATATTGCTTATGATTTCAGGTTGAATAAATTGGAAAACAATCCAGAAAGTAGCATTTTAATAAAACCATATGTAAAGTATAAATTTCCCAATGGAACTTCTAGAAATAAGTGAATGAAACACACATTAAAAAATGCATAGGAGCCAATCTAAGGTTTCTTCCTTCCTTTTTTCTGGTGGGAGCACTATAGCATAGCAAACGAGGTATTTCTCTCAAATTGAAAACACAAAACTATCAATGTCACCTATGTGGACGGGGCCATGTGTTGTAAAAAAACTGACCACTGAGAGCCTTATCAATAGCAGGGAAACACTGTCTATTACTGATATGTTGATCATAAAGAATAAAATGTCCTAGTTATACTTGTGTCCTTAAAGGGTAAGTTTCAATTTGAAGCTAAGAAAAAAAAAAAAAACATTCTTTTCTGATGATAGAAAGTTTCTACCCAACATTTAAATACAAGCAAAAAATATTTTATATGGAAATTTGTCCACACATATTGCAAATTGTTTCAATTTTCCTTTATTGTCCCCCAATGAGCTCATCAAGAGTGTATAATTAGTGCAGTAGACTGCAAAACAGCAGCTCTGCCCCGGAGCAGCCAAGCAGAGCTCTTGCCCAGCCCTTACCCCTCTGGAACTCACCATCGCTAATGGGCCATGCTCAGTAGAAAGCAAGTTGCAGGAAATGTGGTTGCAAAATAGTTTGTGATCTCTGTCTGGAACCAACAGGGTAGGGGCTGCATAGTCTACACTGCAACACAAAGGAAGGTTGCCAAAAGCACGTTGCCAGTGTCACTTCACGAGCACTTTTGGTGCCTTCCTCTACTGCTGCCAGCTGCCGGGCAGATGGGCTTGGGTGCTCACTTTCCTTGGTCTACAGACATCTCTTAATGTGCTCGTGCCAGAAATAGTATGTGGATCCAGGGATAAATGAGCTATGGCAATTCTAAAACTGAACCAAGTATCTGAGTCATTGCTAAAATGATGAACCAGGGTCCCTCAGAAGTCTCAGCCTCTGTTCCAGCCCAGTGAGTGTGAAATGGAAACAGCTACTTTGCAAACGTTGCTGAAGGATCCCTCAACGACGGATGTTACTAGGTGCCGTGGAGTCGGCTCGGACTCTTGGTGACTCGGGTACAGCCGAATGAGGTGCTGCCCAGTCCTGCCCTGTCTGCATGGCCACTGGTGTGTCTGAGACCATTGCAGAGGCCAGGGTATCACCCCATTGCGTGGCAGGCTCCCTCGTTTCCAATGACCCTCTCCTCTACTGGCCATGATGTTGTTCTCTAGTGAATGGTCTTTCCTGTTGGTGTGTCCAAAGTAAGGGAGTCAAAGTTTCACCATCCTCATCTCTAAGGAGAATTCTAGTTGTATTTGTTCAAAGACTCATTTGTTCATTCTTCTGGCAGTTCATGGTATATTCAATATTCTTTCCCAACACCACAATTCAAAGGCATCAATTCATCTTCTGTCTTCCTTTTTAATTGTTCAGTTTTCACAGGCTTGTGAGGCAACTGAGAAAAGCTCACAGCTTGAGTCAGGTGCACCCTGGTCATCAAAGTGTGTAACCTAAATGTGTTAAAATAGGCAAGGGGGCTATCATCCTAAACACCTGAACATTCGGGCTCTAATAAATGTACAAATTGACAGTATGTTAGAACAAATGATCAGTTCAGAATAGATGCCTGTAAAGATGCCATATGAAGTAGAATTGCAAGAAAAATTTATACCTCTTCCCTTCAACTAAGGCACTGAAACTACAGAAGCATTTTATTCTATAAATAGCCATTTAGGGTCCTAAAATATTATTTTTTTCATTAATTAGTTAAAGATGAAATAATACTTGCACACTTCATAATCTTAAATTTATAATATTTTACTTAATTAAAATAGGTAATTTAGAAAAATAATTGGCAATTGCTAAGCTCTCTAATGCTGATGAGAATTGAGCTGGAAGCATTTTCTTTATCACAAATTGGTACTTAAATACAACGTTCTGCACACAGCTGGAAAGTGTCATCATAATTTGGCATTTATGTTCAGTCATTCTCATTAAGGAGTTCTGATGGCGCAGCGGTTAAGGGTTCAGCTGCTAACGGAAAGGTCGGCAATTTGAACCCACCAGCCGCTCCTCAGGAGAAAGAAGTGGCAATCTGCTTCCAGAAAGATGACAGCCTTGGAAACCCTATTGGGCAGTTCGAATCAGTCCTGCAGCACTGCTATGAATCAGAGTCGACTAGAGGACAAGGGGTTTAGCTCTTATTAAACCTGCAAACCAAAATTAAAGTGAAAAGAAAACAGATTTTATCATGAAAAAGACCAGGCTTACTGGTCTTCTACAGACTGGTGGAATCCTTGAGACTGTGGTCCATATCCTTCAAGTCTGGAACTGAACTCACCCCAATTTTGAGCCAAGCAATGGACAGGCCTATAAGGTGAACAATAACACAGAGGGGTGTGCACTCCTTAGACCAATCAGCCCTTGGAAATGAAGCGAGAGCAGTGTCTGCAAGGGAATAAAGTTCGGGAGGCAGCAGGGGACAGTGAAGAAGAATAAGTGCAAATGGGAGACACAGGGAGGAAGTGGAAAGAGCAATGAATGCTGCCTCGTGGGGTTATAATCAACGTCAGGAGACAAACCTGAATCGTTGAGTGGAAAACCAGTCTGCTCCGCAAACATTCATGCAAATTATAATACAAAGTTGTTTTTTTTTCCTTAAAAAACCCCAAATTTTAAAGACATATTCAGTGGTAGATTTAAAGGGCTTAAATGTGTACATGCAATTTTCTAAGCAGTTATTTGAAAGAATATTGTTACATAATCGCTCAGTACATTTCTAGTATGTTCATTTTTTTTTTTTTTTTTTTTAAATTCATTCTGGAAATGTAGCTCTGATAATATATTAAGTTCCTTTTTAAAATGGCAGCTGGGGGAGGCTATTCTCTGGCTGTGGCTTATACAGGGTTCTGTAAAGAACCAGGGAGCTGCCTCTGGAGCGTCTCCCAGCACTGTTGGGGCACAAATGCCCCGGCTCCTGGCCTCTTGGTGCAGCAGTTATACACACACAGTCCCGCACAGGCCCCCGGGGATCAAGCCTCCATTGTCCACGGTGTCGCCTTCCCACTGGGCTTCCTGAGGTCACCTCCCAAATGCACCACTTGCATCCCCCAAAAGAGAAAGAAAAATAAGGCATGGAAACCATTTTCCTCGAGCCTGACAGTGATAAGGTTTGGCAGGCAAGCTCAATTTCATTATTGGTTTTGAAAGTAAAGGTCTTCATGTGACTGCTGACACTGACTTGAATCAAGGTGAAAGAATCCCACCTGGACTCAGCAGACCACGGTTTTTTGCACATTTTCCAACTTAGAACAAACAACGAAACGCCTCTCTGAAATGCTGTGCAACATAACACAGATACATATGCAAGTGAGCAGGGACACCAAAGGAAAACGCCTTTGGAAAGTGTTATTTATTTAGTGGGAGGCTGTCTTTTTCCAGGCCTGGAACAAAAACCTGTTGACGAGCACTGGAACATATGCAGACACCATTATGTGTGTTGGTGGGAGGGAAGGAGGAGGGCATACCATTCTACACTATGGATCTGCTATCACATTTTCTCCCTGGTAACAGGTTCCAAAACATAAGATCCCAAACAGCAGCCTAAAGAACAAGGGGTTGTTTAAAAAGTACAACAAATGCTTCACTCTAGTTGAGAACAATGGTGATATCTCAGTTCAACCAAACAAGTATTTACAATAAGGATTCCTCCTATTCTTTTACAAATAAAGGTCCAAAAGGTTTATCAAATTGCAGGCGTGCTAAGGCAATGGAGCATTTTGCAGCTTCATGATTGCTTTTTAAAAGATGAACACATTTTAAAGATCCACATATTGTTCAGTTAAGATTCCTCACACAAAATATAGTTTGATCAATCGTAACGAAGAGATTCACCTTTCAAATCGTTCTCGTCAAGATCTGGAACTTGTTTTCAAGGTTTCAGGACAAAACCAACATCCCAAACTGATATGTGATGAAAACTCAGTTCTGAAGACTACCTTGGCCATAATTTCCCCAGCATTTATAATTTAAAAAGAATACTTCAAGGCAGCCAATAGTCATTAATCATCACATCAGTCTGCTGGACCAAGAGCTAGAATTTTAGGACAAATGAGTCAGGCCCAAAAGTCAAGGTGCTCACTCCCACACGAGACAAATGACAGCATATTGCTGTAAATGCTGGGGCAGAAGCAGGACCTAAATCCTAGTGGGATCACAGAACAAGCCAGTTCTTCCTTGCTTGCAGGTGGAGGTGGCTGTCTTGTCTGGAACTCCTGAAGGATTGAACTGAATACTAAGCTGTCCCTCAAAGTGTAACTGGTGGGAGTGGGAGGGAGAACATTCTGAGCAACTAAGTCAGGGAATTGAAACTGGAGGGATGACAGTGTGAAAATGGATCCCCAGTTCAAGGGACAGGGAGCGGTCCAAGTGTGGGTACAGGCCAGGGTGCAGAGGGGAAAAGGGAAAGATGGACAAAAGGCTGTGTAGAGGGGCTGGAGCCAGGCGGTGAAGTAATGTAAAAGCCTTACTAAAGGGAGCTCTGGTGGTTTAGTGCCTAAGGCATTTGACTGCTAACCAGAAGGCTGGCGGTTCAAACCCACCAGCCACTCCTCAGGAGGAAGATTGGGAAGTCTACTTCTGTAGAGATACTGCCTTGGAAACCCAAGAAGGGTTGCTATGAGTCAAATCGACTCAATGGCAGTGAGTCTGGTTTTGGTTTAAGGGGCTAAAAAGGAGCCCTGGTGGTGCAGCCATTACATGCTCAGCAGCGGCTAACTAAAAAGTTGTTGGTTCAAACCTACCCAGCAGATCGCAGGGAGAAAATCGTGGTGGTCTGTTACCATAAACATTATAGCCTAGGAAATCTTACAGAGCAGTTCTCTGTCATATGGGGTTGCCATGAGTAGAGACTGGCTGAAGGACAAATAAACAACAACTCAGGGGGCAGTGGTAATGCTAACACTCACTAGATGTCACGGGCAGGCAATTGGCTGCTGGTGCGGACGTCTCGGCATTACTTTTGTTAGCTCATTTAATCCCCCCAGTGACCTGGGAGGTGGCACTATTACTATCCCCACGTTGTAGATTATAAAATTATGCACAGAGATTGAATAACATGCCCCGTGCCACAAAGAGGTGGCAAACTTCCATGCCTACAAGATAGTGTTTTAACTGTTTGTGATTGTCTGGGTTCATTAACAATTTTAGGGAAACTATCAGTTGGAGCTCTGGTAGCATAGTGCCTAAGGCATTTGACTGCTAACCAGAAGGCTGGTGGTTCAAACCCACCAGCCACTCCAAGGAAGGAAGATTGGGCGATCTACTTCCATAGTGATACTGCCTCGGAAACTCAAGGAGGGGTTGCTATGAGTTGGATCCGACTCGACGGCAGTGAGTTTTTTATTTTATTTTATTTTATCAGTTAGTGGGTGTAGGGCAGGGATTGGGCAGGGAAGTGAAGGCTAGAAGCAGGAACATCAGTTAGAGAATGGTTGGAAACAGACAGGAAACAAGGAAGGGTTGAACTAGGGCATGACTGGAAAGAGATTGGAGGGCATTTGAAAATCGTATGGTGCATAAAATGTTGCCATCAACTGAGAGGAGAGAGCATGGGCATAGAAGAGCCATGGATGTTGCTGAGTTTTTCGTGAGATGGAAATAAGGCTGGGTTTCCAAGTAGGCCAAGGGGAAGGAGTGGAGGGGACTCCTAAGAAGCAGATTTGGGGGTTGGCGGTGAGGAGACAGGTCACTTTTGGGTGCTGGGACAGGTGCCTCCAGGCTGGCAGGAGGAGGGCCCAGAGCCTTCCAGAACTGCAGCAGGGCTTGAGTGCTCTGATTGTCTGGATGGGATCTGCTGCTGGGCTGTCACTGGTGAATGGAACGCCCAGAGAGAGGAGGCTACATGAGATGCTAGCTCTTGAACCAACAGGGTGGAGGGGAGGAGAAGGAGGAACAGGGAGAGCCCAAGAACAGGAGGGGCCTTGGCGTCTCCCAGGCTCAGGGCGGTGGTACAAAGGCTTAGGAGACACAGAGCAGTCGGGAGGGTAGACTCCCAGGAGATAGGGGATGAGGGGCCACAGGTGCTTTGGGAGAACAGCTTCAGGACTGAAAAGCAAATGGGAAGTGTGGACCCTGAGATTTCACAAGAAGACTGTGAGGGCAGGGGGCAAGCATGATCCAGGAAGGCCTCCTGGCCTTTCATCTGGAGATAAGAACAAGGAGCACAGAGGGGCCAAGAAGTGAGAGGGAGATCTCCAGGTGTGAGTGTGAGGAAACCGGGGAACAGGGCAAGCCTAGGGCAGTAGAGGGGCCCGAGGCAGGGCAGTCCTGGGTAGCCAGAGGGGGTCCCGGGGCAGGATGCACTTGCATTTGGAGTGGGAATGGGAAGGGCTGTGAAGACACAGGAGAGCGAGGGATGGCTAGGTGTCAGGGACAGCAGAGCAAGGGACGGTGAGGTGCCCAGGGATGGCAGAGTTTGAAGGACCGGGAGGGCCATGTTGGAAGGGAAGAAAGGAAGCAGCGCCCACAGAGGGTAGATTCACTGCCCCCCCCCCAGGTCCAGTACAGCATTACACAGTGTCCTCCTCCAGCAGAGTGTCACTGCTTTCAACATGACATCAGGGACACATCTCTGTGTCATAGATTTTGCACAAAATATTCCTTTTCTTCCACGGGACTCTGTGCGTGCATCCTGCTCAGTCTGCAGCAGCTGAGTCTAGTCCGGTGCCAAGGCATAAGTTATCCCTCTATCACCATTAACAGAGTCTCAGACTACAACGGCATAGGCAGGCCAAGTCAGCAAACATATCCAGTGTGCCACTGCTGTTTATCTTCCATAGTTCTAAGAGTTATACCTTTACCCACTGCTGTCATGCTGATTCCGACTCATAGGCTCCCTACAGGATAGAGCAGAACTGACCCATTGGGTTTCCAAGGCTGTAAATCTTTACAGAAGCAAAGCCCAAACCCAACCCACTGCCTTGGAGTCGGTTTTGACTCATAGCACCCCTAGAGGACAGAGCAGAACTGCCCCATGGTGTTTCCAAGGCTGCGAGTCTTCATGGCAGCAGACCGCCACATCTTCAGCTGGTGATTTCTAACCATGGCCTTTCAAGTGGCAGCAAGTGGTTAACCACTGCACCACCAGGGCTCCTCCTAAGTGCCATACTGGACTAAACACTGGACACGTTGCCGTTGGATCCTTAAGAGGAAGCTTCCGAGGATGTTGCGGTACCATGACCCTATTCTTCCATAAAGAGGTGTGCTTTTTGGACAGGCCACGAGGCTTCAGTACAGCTCTGTGGCCACAAAGCCAGTGTGTCCTGTGTGAGATGCTAGCACGCCCTTGGTGCCGGATTAAGCCTGCGCACATCACGCCATGTGCCAATGGAGGGTTTGCAATGGCTTTGTCCCTTCATGTATCACAATGAATGGAACTGTACAGTGACAGAAAATCAACATACTTAGGGCACAAAAAATGCAAGACACAGTCCTCAGTATGGTGCAAGTCTACAGAGGTGATTGACATGAATACTGCCCCCCAAAGCCTGGCTCCTATGTCCAGAAACACTGAGGAACTCAGCTGCCAACTGCTGCATTGAAATTATATAT